>NC_060189.1:22665499-22986749 GCF_021184085.1 Oncorhynchus gorbuscha | reverse complement strand
CCCCAACAAAGTCAAGTCTCTGGTCACAGTTCAGGAAAGGAACCGGGGCTTCGTTTGGGTTAAGAAACCAAGCTGAAAAGGATAGTAAAACCAGCCTCATTAGATCGGAATATATGACTTCTTAATATGACTTCTTCGAAAGTACATCAACACTGACAGGTAACGTTAGGTGATTGCAGCATTAGCAAGGTAGCTAACTAGTAGAGTAGGTTAGATCGAGGAAGTGTTAGTATAAGCCACGTTATATGTGCTCATCGTCTGTAGCTATCCTTCAACATTATACTGCTGCCTCGAGCTCTTTGTCAGCTGTGCTGCTGCTGTTAACAGCTAACGCAACTAGCGGACAGCAGCCAATGCTAACTGCAATGCTGGGTTCACTGGATGATACTGTAAAACATATATGTATCGTGATAATTGCAAGTGTACAGTAGCTTCCTATAAATTGAAATGCGCAAAATAACCAAACATGGCAAAAATACATTAGCTAGACACAAAGTTGCCCTCACCTTTTCTGGCTACGTCATTATTCAAAATAACAACAATGTGCCCGCGAAGAATTGTGGGTAAAAACCAGTTTACCCAGCTTGTGTGAAATCATTACTTCAAATAGTTGCAAAATGTTCCGTTTTGCAACGAAAATGTGCGTTTATGTTGGACAGATTCAGGTAGTTCCCTCCCTGTTTGCTGAACCTGTCTAATTTATAACAGTTTGGAGTAATGATTACACAGCTGCTTTCCCTATATAGTGTATGTAGGGCCACAGACAAACCTAGGAATAATTTAGCTTTAAATGTATGTGTATGTTCAATTTGGTGTGATTTAGGTTCCCACTCGGCCGTCAGCCCTTCAATCCGTTATTGTACAGACAGCTGTACTTTCTCTCTCACTGTGGGTATTCCCAGAGCCATTTACAGTGCTTTGTGTGTGTGTGAGGAGTTTTGATGTACGTTGATTGAAAATAATGTGTACTTTTTGCCTCATGAGCATAGTTCAACTGTTGTACACCAACAGAACCAACCAACCAACCATTGTATTACTCCCGTGTTTGTAAACAAAGTAAATGTAAACAAATACTATATAGCCTCAACACATGGTTAAAACTGATATCATAGATGGATCCACAGCTCTGCCTATGAATTTGAGAGTGATTAAATTTATCCAACCCCATCCTTCAGCTTTTCTACTGATACAGAGGCTGGGAGATGGCTTTGTTATTGTTAACGGCTGATTGCCACTTTAATGAAATCTTGAACTGGAACAACCCTCATACCTTTTGTCATTGCTTCATATAACTGATGATTGAATCTAGCATGTCTGAGTATTCAACCATGTCTTTGTTTCATAGACGTCTGGCAGGTCGTTCAAGGAACAACCCTGGAAGACTGAAGGGAGTTGTGTCGTGTACTGTAAGTGGAAGACCCACCATCTCACTATCATTCGGAGGAAGCAGCGATCCACAGGGAGGACTTATGATGTGGCCAACAAGGAGAACGAAATGGCCTGTGTGCAGAGCATGTAAGAGATCGTCTACATGGACCCATGGGAGTTTCCACCCACTGCCCATCATACTAACAAGACTGACGAGGCTGGTTCAAAAGACAATGACTACTTCACAGAGGTGTGAAATATCAGTAGTCTGTTTGCCTGAAGGGTTGATTGTCTCGTCATCGTGATATGCTTGGTGTCACAAATATTTGAATGTATTCCACCTCCGGTGTTCTGCTTTCCACAATACAAAGCTGCTCTTTGGAAGAAATCTGAGACTAAATCTAGCCTTGACCCTGTGACGAAGAAATGTTGGAGAACTGCTTACATATTTTTTAAGGTACAGTAGAACTTGTCATGATTGAAATATCGGAGGTTTTATTGGTCCAAAGTTTTGATTCTATAATAGCATAGCTCTTTTGTCCTACAGGATCAAAGACACTTGTAAGTAATAACAAAAAAGTATATTTCGAATGTTTTTTTCCTGGTAAAAAAAAACAATGATTACAATGGACGTTTAATGCCATTTCTGTATTATTTATCTAATCTTTCCCCGATAGTCTTGACGATGAGTCAGAGTCATCCAGTGTTTCCATTGGCTGTTGTGTTGACCTTTTCCCGTAGATAGACCATACATAGTTCAAGAGAAAATAGCCTAATTAATGGAAAAAGCATCTAATCAAACAATTACATTATTTTCAATCAACTCTGCAACTCTTCCAACATTTACATTTTTCCAAACTGCCACCAGTTTGATACCAAAACAGTTCCTAGTTATATACCCTCCTTTTGCAACACTATTTAAAATACATGATCACTTGAACATAAGTACAAATAGTCTTTGTGATGTATGTGACATTCGTTCCTGTTTTTCAGGCTATAGACTCTTACCTGTTTCAGTTGCCATGCTTGCAATGGTGGCCCATGTCAAGCTCAAGTCCTGATGACTTTGTTTCCAAATTCCCATTGTGAAACAACTCACAAGAACCAAATGGACTTGTGACTCAATGAACAGCACTACTTGAAGTGTTATGCTTGGAAAAACATAACCTAGTTCATTTGAGGGCTGCTAAAGAGTGTCTATCTGACTCGGAGAGACACTCCAGACAATGATTGTGCCTAATTCTTGTTAATGGCACAGAGCAGTCAAACAGGATTTCCCTGTGTTTTATATACTGTATATTTCCACGCTATGAGGTTGGAATAATAATGTGAAATTGTGGAAATTATAATAATTCCCTTCTAGTGTAAGAGCTGTTTGAAAGGACTGACATTTCTGACTTTCAGTGGTATGGGGTTTTGGTCTTCCATGGTACTATCACCATGCGGTACATTAGTTAATAGACCAATGAGAAAGAGAATTCCAAACATCTCTGCCAATGACAGCTAATTTCCACTCCAACCACTCCCAGAAAGTCCTAGCAAAGTTCTTGATGAAAGCAATTGCTCTTTGCTAAGAAGCTATTTTTGTTTCTTTTTGACCATTTTAATTGAAAACAATCACAGTAAAAGTACTTAGTTGTTACCCAGAAGTGATTTGATATTGAGCTAAAAATGGCTGCATTGGATCTTTAAAGCCTTATCATTGAATTAGAATTTGATATGACCACAATGCCATCATGATTTCATCTCAACGGCACAACATTGATCCAAAGGATGAAAGCGCATAGAACTGTCTGGTTACAGTAGTGAACCATTTGAAGTTGTATTTAGTTCATTAAAATGGTACTTAAACTTGTTTTATTGAAAACAAATAAATGGTGAATAGTCTGGGTAGCCACTTGACTAGATGGTCAGGAGTCTTATGGCTTGGGCGTAGAAGCTGTTTTAGAAGCCTCTTGGACCTGGCGCTCCGGTTAATAGCAACCGCCACTGCTGAAGGTTTCATTTTTGTTTAGTCAGGCTATTGAAATATTCCAAGCCCTAGTTAGAGCCCATAACAAGGACCCAGAGTATAAATAATGCCTGGAGTTTTTCTTGGTCAGGTCACATGTTAGAAAATATTCCTGGCCTTATTCATAAGGTACATCTACAGTATGTGTTGTGTTAGTGCACAGGTCCTCCAGACATAGTTTAAATTCACTGTTTGAATCATCATGAAGATAAGTTGTTTAGGCCTTATCATTTATGGTGCTTTGTTTATGACTCTCTTTGTATATGAAAACAAATTGCTGTAAAATACCTCTTTGCATAACAGGGACATGGTGATACAGTATTTGTGAGGATGGGGGAACACATTTAGGGGATGCCAGTTTTAAAAGTTGTCTTGTTTGTTGTTCTACTTGATCAGCTAAAACAAACTGACATTGCAACACCAAGACAAAGGTTACAATCGCTTCTTCCCAGCAGTGGAGGAAGTGTTCAGAAGGTGAGATATTAGGCAACCATCCCACTTGACACAGATACGTTGAAGGTTGCTTTAACCCATGGTGTTTCCTATTGTGACGTGAAGCTGAGGCTGAAGTCCAGTCGTGACTGGCCTGTAGAGGCTGTGTGGAAGGGACTGCACCTCAGTGGACTGGTTGGCAGTCTGGGTGGCCTTGTTTGTTCTCTCTCTCTCTCTCTCTCTCTCTCCTCCCCCCATATAGTGCTATCAAAGTACAATGTGTGTATAACGGTTTATGGTCACAGAGCGCAGCACACAAACACACACAGTGGAACAGTAGCAGTGAAGGTAAGTGTTCATTCTTTACAACAATTGAGTAAGGTTCTTAAAGTACCTGTTCTATACATTGTATTCAAAAATGACAGATTTTTGTCCAAGTATGAAATTGTCAAATAAATGTATCTCTTGAATGGGCGTAACACAATTGTTAGAGAAGTTGCATTACCACTCTGTATGTATGGTCAATTGAATCCACATGTCTGTTTACCCTGAAGGAAGTTCCCGTTAGAAGATGCAGAGTTTTGGGACATGGACAGTAGCAGCAGCACTGGTGATCAGTCTGATGGGAGTACACACTAAACACCTGGTAGCTGAGAACACCCATCTCCTGACCTCTGAAGAGCACGAAATGGTCCTCAACCAGGGAATGAAAGGTAGGGATTACCAGCATAATGTGGAAATGGATTCTACAGTAGGACTTATGGCTGTTTCTGTAGTTGTCATGTGTCGTTTCAGTGGGATTTCATTTTGGCTATCTTTGCTGATAGACAAACCCGTTTGTTTTGAGTCTCTGTAATTCTGGAGGTAGTTCAAATGCAAAAGCCTAGACCAAATGACTTACTGACCCTTCTATACTTCATACTTGACAACTGTGTTCCTTATAAACTTCTTTCACACTTCTTACCTGCTGCTGAGAACAGTAGTGTATTGTAGTGACACACTTTTGTCAGACTAAACAGCAGAGATGCTACGTTAGAGCATCAAGGTTTGACTACGCTTGTCATGGACACGGTGAAATCCCATGGATTATGAAACTGCCAACAGTCATGAAGATTAGCCCATTGATGATAAGACAGGGAGTGGCAGGTTAATCATCGTGGTCCGTCATCATACAATACCTTGAATAGGTGTACACAATGATTAGAAAAATAAATCCAGATTATCTGCTTTGATTTAATCAACTTGATCTCATGTTACTCGTCAACTCTTTGTGCAATTTGCGTATTGTGGGTGTTAATTCAGTTTGTTGCTCTTTCACCCTTCAGAGTACCCCAGGGACTGCTATGAGATGTTGATGGGTTCAGGGGGTCAGGCCAGAGATGGAGTGTACTTGATTCAGCCAGCTGACTACCCCATCCTGGCCTACTGCGCCATGCAAGATGGTGGTTGGACTGTAGTACAGCACATCACGGTTAACAGCAGCGTGGACTTCGACCGCACCTGGGTCGAATACAAGCAGGGTTTTGGGTTGCTGAATGGTGACCACTGGCTGGGGAACGAACACCTCCACCATCTCACCCGAGGGCCAGGACGCTACAAGCTGGGGGTCAAGCTGGTGGACAAAGATGCCGTCGCCAAGATTGGCGAGTATGACCCTTTCATGGTGGAGGACGAGCGGTCTGGGTTCAGGCTGCGTCTTGGTCTGTTCCAGGGCTCTGCCTTAGACGCTCTCACCCAGGACACAGAGAACTACCTGCATGACAACCAGAGGTTTACCACCAAGGACCGAGACAATGACAACTACTTCCAAAACTGTGCTAAGCTGGAGTTCCAGGGTGTGGCGGGAGGGGGCTGGTGGTACGACGCCTGTGCTGGGGCCAACCTCAACCGCAGGAACGTGATCTACTGGCAGAAGGACTGCAACAAAGAGCACCTGTGTAAATACGCCTGGATGATGGTAAAGCCCTCAGACACAGTAAAGGTGGTCCACACTGGGGACTGTAAGAAGGATGAACTGTGAGTCTGTTGTCTGGAGATTAGGTTGATCCATGCCATCTGTGGTTATTCTAACGCAGTGCTTCTCAAAACATTGTTTACGTAATAGAGACAATAGTTCAACACATTTAATTCAGAAATACATAGAGACATATGATCACAAAATGCTGTAAAGGAAACAGTTCAGTATCAACTGATTCGTCACGCATTTGTTTTAAGTCATAAAAAAAAGCTATAGTTATTTTGGGGTCTTCATACATTTAAATCTCCCCCTCTACCTTTCCCCCAGAACTGTATGTCTAAATGATCAGAGACCACATTTTGTGGTCATTATATCATAGCTTATTACACACGTAAAACCACTTTT
Source organism: Oncorhynchus gorbuscha (assembly GCF_021184085.1). Lineage (NCBI taxonomy): Eukaryota > Metazoa > Chordata > Actinopteri > Salmoniformes > Salmonidae > Oncorhynchus > Oncorhynchus gorbuscha. Next base: position 22,980,576 of record NC_060189.1, on the reverse strand, counting down.
GCTGTATTTATTTACTCACCTAATATCACTGAACGAATGTGTTGGTTGTTGGCACAAAAAACAAGATATACTGGATCAAAATAAGATTCAATCCAGTAAGTTTACAGTAGATTTTCTGATGACACACTTGATTAAATAACTCGATTTGAACGTTTTTGGATTGTTCTGGTCAATTGAAATTCTGTAAATGTAATGTCTAGCAATGGGGACATGAGAATTATACAGTACAGAATGACCAAAACAAAAGCCTGTCTCCTGAGTACAGACAGATGTTAAACACATTCTAATGAATACAGGACACAGAACAGTGCATGAATCAAAGCCTACGGTCTCCCACTCAGTATGGATGTAAATGTTGAGGGCTGTCACTGTACTGGGTGACTTATAGTGACCCTGGACAGATTAAATCACTCCCTGATATGATCCCATGCTTAGGCCTGAACTGAACCCACTCTGATTGATTAAAGGCTAATCCTTATCTGACAAGTCATTTGTCAGGTGTATACTTTATGCGGAAGTGTCCCATAAACTATTGCATGAAATCACATGTTTTACACAGTTTATGTGCAGATTAAAGCTGCTGAGTTGAGAGTAAGACTAATCGTTAAATAGAATTTGATATCGCAAACTCAGCATTTACTTTAATCAAATCTCTTCCCCTCTGTTTCTGTGGTGTCTGGATTCATTTGGATTGAGGGATGAATACATTTGTACTGTATATGTGTTTGTGCTTGTGTATTGGTGGAAAGATTGGCTGTTGAATGTTTGATTATTAGTATCTGACAAAAGTCAATGGTACATGTGAACAAGGCTTTGATGATCAGAGTGTACAATCATTTGTTATCCAGCTCACTCTGAAATCAAGTCAAGAACTGTGATAGCCCTTAAAATAAACACAATGTAGTCTAACATAATGCCTAGAAAACATTCAGAACATGTTTTTCTATTAAATATCTCTAACTTTTTTTGTGCATGTTGGGTTATTTTTAATATTTACATGCTCAATTATGTATTGGTGTACAGTATCAGCATTTGGGGCAAGATTATCAAACACTTCTGAATTCCTTGTGAGCAGTGATCAAGGTATTGATTAAAGAACAATACCATTGACAAACTAGAGTCTTGTCTCTAACCTTTGCACTTTTGATACACCCTACGTGTAGACATAACTCAAATACTGACAGAAATATTTCCACATCTATCGAGTCATATAGTCTTCATACTCGTTCCTCTGAAAGGAAGGTGTGAATGGCTCATGTTAGCTTGCTGCTCACTACAGGGTTTTGACCGTACCAGTAAAGTTTCTCTTCCACTCTCTTCTTCTTCCACTGACAGAGCAGCAGCATGCGGAAGGTCTTCTGGAAGGTCTTGTTACAGAGGGCGTAGCACATTGGGTTGACTGTGCTGTTGACATAGCACAGCCAGTAGCCCAGGTGCCAGAGAGACACAGGGATGCAGTCAGAACAGAAGGTGGAGATGAGCACCATGATGTTGTATGGTGTCCACGTCAGGATAAAGGCCAGCAGGATAGCACTGAGAGTCTGGGCAGCCTTCCTCTCCTTAATCAGCACCATCCTCTTCCTCTTGGTCAGCTGGATCTTCAGAGTGGTGTCTATTGGCTTGGAGGAGGAGGTGGAGGGTGGGGCACTCATAGAGTCTGCTGAAGAGAAAGATGATGGGGCCATGTTAGTGTCCCCATTCTTGCTTTGCTGGGCACCGCTGCTAGTGTCTTTGGGAACTGGTTTAAACTTGTAGGACACACACTTCTTGCTCTTCTGGGAGTTGGTCTTTGGTGGCGTGTGGAAGAAGTTGTTCTCCTCATAACTGCTGAGCTGTTCTTTATCACAGCCCGCTGCACCCGTGCTCTGCCTACACTCCTGGCAGGTGGGCTGAAAGGCCCCCGGGGACACGGGCCGCTCCTCGTCCTCCGAGGAGGCATAGCTGTTGAAGGTGGTCAGCTGGTCAGTCTTGGACCACTCGTCGTTGGTGGCTGCTGCTGATTTGGCTGCATTGCTCCTGTTGGAGGAGGACCAGGAGGCCTGGGTTCTGTCCCGGGAGGCTGAGCTGAGCTGCTTGCAGTTGAAGCAGGATCTAATGATGGTTTTCTGGGGCTTGGTGACACCAGTGTCTGTGGAACTGTTGATGCCCTGGAGCTCCGCGAGGTCCTTGGTGCGACGTTCCGTCTCCTTGTAGATCCGACAGTACAGGATGGTCATGATTGACACTGGGATGTAAAACGCAGCAATGGCTGTCCCAAATGTTATCACTGGCTCCGAGAAGAACTGGATCTGACACTGCCTTTCAGGGACTGTCCTTTTCCCCACAAAATACTGCCAGCACAGTATGGGAGGGGCCCACAGGATGAGGGACACCAGCCAGGCCATGCCTATCATGACCCCAGCCCGTTTGGGGGTGCGCTTGGCTCTGTAGGTCAGGGGTCTGGTGATGGAGAAGTACCGGTCAAAACTGATGACCAGCAGGTTCATCACTGACGCATTACTGGCCACGTAGTCCAAAGCCAACCAGAGGTCACAGGCCACACTCCCCAGTGCCCAGTATCCCATCAGTATGTAGGAGGTGTAGAGGTTCATAGAGAACACACCTATAATGAGGTCAGCTACAGCCAAACTCAGCAGGTAGTAGTTGTTGACTGTCTTCAGCTGGCTGTTTACCTTAAACGACAGCATCACCAGGACGTTCCCCACTATCGTAATCAGGCTCACGATGGCCGACACAGTTGCTATGGTTATGACCTCCCATAGACTGTGTGTGACAGGGTGGATGTCTGATGCATTGCCATTTATGGATAAGTTCTGTATTCCCTCACCTTCCATGTTGTTTCTCTAACGTTGTCCTTATTGTGGTATGAGGGGTATGGCTATGAGAGAGTAATCTGTTGGGTATGCCATCTTGAGTAGGCTATCCTAGAAAGAAGAACAAATAAAGTGAGTTAATAAAATAACAAATGCAGTTTACAAGTGATCTTTTCATGCAAAGTCAAACTCCATGTACAGTATATAAAATAAAGGGTAGTGCCATAAATAGTCACTAGATGGCAGTAATAATCAACAATCATCCCCACGTGAGTCTAGTAGTAAGTAGGGCAGCAATGCTCACACTGGCCAAATATGGGGTCCATTCACCTTGCAAAACATATTGTCAAGACAGTTTAAGACCTCATTGTAAATAAAGTGATAACAGCACCTAAAAAGTATGCATGTTTGTGTTGTGTCATATTAAAGTGTATTCTATTTTTGATGCAAAAAAGCTCAGGTAGAGCTGTGTCACACATGAATGTCTGTATGAACATTTTAGGGCCATTAGGTCATATAAGCACTCAGGTCTCTTTTGCTGTAGTTCTTGTGTGTTCATCTAGTATGTAAAGATATGTGTGTCTGTATCGAGGTCTCTCACAGACAGTTTGTTACACTACAGAGGTACATTAGCAGACAACGAAGGCTTAGCAGATTGACACATGGGTCATTATAGGCAGTCTAGCCAAATGACACTTTTTAAATCCAGGTCATTAAAATAACTAGTCCGTTGCTCACCAATACCAGCAAGCATGTTTCTTGTCTGCATTAAATGGATATAGATGTCACAGTATTATCTCAGTGGCTCTCTGTAACCAGGGTGACGATGAAGGGATTGCTTCTGATTCTGAATGACGAACACTGATATCAGTGGAGCTAAATAAAATGTGCTTAAGCTTTGTACTGATAGAACAATCAACAAATGGACAAAAGACGACCGTGACATTTCTGTCCCAGAGGTTGTTTGAATTGTCTGGCGAGGCGGTGGTTTTATCAGGGGTTTTCTCTGCCCCCTGGCTGAGTTTACCCAGCTGAAGAAGAGCAGGATCCCAGTTCTTGGGACACGTAGTGCGCCATGTGTGCTGACCGGGATTGATAAAACACAATTAAACCTGGGCCTTTGCAGTTTCCCCACACACCTTTATGAGATGAATCCACCTCAGATCACTATGGCGGTGCTAAATCCCAAGGTCTTGGTCTCTATATTTCTATCTGTTTTCCTGGCTTCAGCCTCTCCGCTCCACTTCTGAATGGGCTGACTGGGATGTTTTATTTCAATGTCAAGACTGTTATGGTTTGTGATTAAGTAGATTGTAGATTAGCAACAAAATACAGGCGACCAGGCTACCAGAATGGTCCTTTACACTTAACACTTTTTCTCCAAAGTGACCTACAGATTCTGAAGTGTCATATGTCAAATGGCCTCCATGGTAATTGAACATGCAACCTTGGATTCAATTCTAACCAATTGGGTTAAAACAGAGGCCTACATCTAGCCCTGGAGACAGGAACTTCAAGTGCTCATTTCAGCGTTGCCCATTTCTTCCCGGCAGGTTATTCAGTGTAATGATCATGAACTCAGGCATTATGTCAATGGAACAGCAGCACCCTTAGAGACTGCGGAATGAAATAATGATTGGAGTGATTGCTATCATTTATTCTTCCTGTGTTTCTCTGTCACATCTGACAGCAATCGTTTCTCCTTTCATTTCTTTTTGTTCTTGACAATACTGTAGGGAGGAAAAGAAAACCACACCTCTAATAATATTGAGATGAAGAAATGGTGTTGTTAAGAGAGATGTGAGCAACATTTAGTGAGTCATATTTGATCGAAACTGAGTATACCACACATTAGGAACACCTTCCAGTTGAGTGTGAAAAACACACCAACGTTGCAGTTCTTGACACAAACCGGTGTGCCTGGCACCTACTACCATACCCCGTTCAAAGGCACTTCAATCTTTTGTCTCGCCCATTCACCCTCTGAATGGCACACATACACAATCCACAATCCATGTCTCAATTGTTTCCAGGCTTAAAAATCATTGTTTAACCTGTCTCCTCCCCTCCATCTGTTTGAAGTTACATCAAGAAGGATCATAGCTTTCACCTGGATTCACCTGGTCAGTCTATGTAATGAAAAGAGCAGGTGTTCTTAGTGTTTGTATACTCAGTGTATAGGGTTGACTGTGTCTACTACCATGAAAATACATCTAATGGGAGATGAGGATGGTAGCGTTTTTAGCATGTGCCATTGCCAACCTGTGCCTATGTTTGAAACCTGTGTCTATGTGTTACCATGAGCCTAAGTATGCAATGTCCCAGGTCATCCGCTCACCCAGTGTTTCTGGAGAACTTCCAACATGGGTAATGTCCATTTTGTTGAGAGGGGTTGAAGGTGGCATCACAGATGCTGAGTTTAGGGCCTTGTTAAATGGATATCCACTGTACACCTTGTCCATGATACTTAGGATCAATGGGATCACTCAGTAATGGAAGGATTCCCTTTATCATCCATAAAGTCGACACTTGCTTAGTCGTTCCCTTCCACAAAACATCTGCATCATCAGTCTACTGAGAGATCTTTGTGTCATGCACCAGATGCTCTTCAAATACATTTTGAGTCCTGCCGTAAGTTGTAACAATGGAAACATTGACAGTTCATTACATAAGACGCAGTATGGTGTGCGATATCTTGCTTAACTTGCTGTCTCAATTTGAGCTTTGCTGTCTCAGTGTAACTATTATGATAGACTATCACATCCTCCATTTCTGATCGTGGATACCTGAAAAACTCATATGTTATCCTCTCAGCCTTGGAAGATGAATCTATACTTTGTCAGTTCATCTACCAGTATTATTTTGACCCTATCGGGACCTATACTTCGGAGTAACTTCTCCACTCATTGGTATTCTGTTTCCACACAGGGCAGCCTGAGGTCCACACAAATGACATTCCACTCACCACAGGGAGGCTCAGCGAGCCCTTGGATCGCCCTTCAGCTTATTACTGTGACATTTTATATCACTCAAATAATCAACATCACAGCACTGGAGAGCCCAGGTATCAGTTGACAGCTGTTTTTCTTCTTCTGTACTGTCCCTTTAGATGATGAAGTAATCTGTCTCCCTCTTATTATTTCTCCTTCAATCTATCAGTCTCTCTCTTTCCCTCTCTTTATGTCTCCTTCAATCTATCACTCTCTCTCTCCCTCTCTTTATTTCTCCTTCAATCTATCAGTCTCTCTCTCTCTCTCCCTCTCTTTATTTCTCCTTCAATCTATCAGTCTCTCTCTTTCCCTCTCTTTATGTCTCCTTCAATCTATCACTCTCTCTCTCCCTCTCTTTATTTCTCCTTCAATCTATCAGTCTCTCTCTCTCTCTCCCTCTCTTTATTTCTCCTTCAATCTATCAGTCTCTCTCTCTCCCTCTCTTTATTTCTCCTTCAATCTATCAGTATCTCTCTCTCCCTCTCTTTATTTCTCCTTCAATCTATCACTCTCTCTCTCTCCCTCTCTTTATCCTTCAATCTATCAGTCTCTCTCTCTCCCTCTCTTTATTTCTCCTTCAATCTATCAGTCTCTCTCTCTGTCCCTCTCTTTATTTCTCCTTCAATATATTAGACTCTCTCTTTCCCTCTCTTTATTTCTCCTTCAATCTATCACTCTCTCTCTCCCGCTCTTTATTTCTCCTTCAATCTATCAGTCTCTCTCCCTCTCTTTATTTCTCCTTCAATCTATCAGCCTCTCTCTCTCTCCCTCTCTTTATTTCTCCTTCAATATATCAGACTCTCTCTTTCCCTCTCTTTATGCTTCAATCTACCAGTCTCTCTCTCCCTCTCTTTATTTCTCCTTCAATCTATCAGTCTCTCTCTCCCTCTCTTTATTTATCCTTCAATCTAACAGTCTCTCTCTCTCTCCCTCTCTTTATTTCTCCTTCAATCTATCAGTCTCTCTCTCTCTCCCTCTCTTTATTTCTCCTTCAATCTATCGGTCTCTCTCTCTCTCTCCCTCTCTTTATTTCTCCTTCAATCTATCAGTCTCTCTCTCTCTTCCTCTCTTTATTTCTCCTTCAATCTATCAGTCTCTCTCTTTCCCTCTCTTTATTTCTCCTTCAATCTATCACTCTCTCTCTCTCTCCCTCTCTTTATTTCTCCTTCAATCTATCAGTCTCTCTCTCTCCCTCTCTTTATTTCTCCTTCAATCTATCGGTCTCTCTCTCTCCCTCTCTTTATTTCTCCTTCAATCTATCGGTCTCTCTCTCTCCCTCTCTTTATTTCTCCTTCAATCTATCAGTCTCTCTCTCTCTTCCTCTCTTTATTTCTCCTTCAATCTATCAGTCTCTCTCTTTCCCTCTCTTTATTTCTCCTTCAATCTATCACTCTCTCTCTCCCTCTCTTTATTTCTCCTTCAATCTATCGGTCTCTCTCTCTCTCTCCCTCTCTTTATTTCTCCTTCAATCTATCAGTCTCTCTCTCTCTCTCTCCCTCTCTTTATTTCTCCTTCAATCTATCGGTCTCTCTCTCTCTCTCTCCCTCTCTTTATTTCTCCTTCAATCTATCGATCTCTCTCTCTCTCTCTCTCCCTCTCTTTATTTCTCCTTCAATCTATCAGTCTCTCTCTCTCTTCCTCTCTTTATTTCTCCTTCAATCTATCCGTCTCTCTCTCTTTCCCTCTCTTTATCCTTCAATCTATCAGTCTCTCTCTCTCTCCCTCTCTTTATTTCTCCTTCAATCTGTTAGTCTCTCTCTCTTTCCCTCTCTTTATTTCTCCTTCAATCTATCAGACTCTCTCTCTCCCTCTCTTTATCCTTCAATCTATCAGTCTCTCTCCCTCTCCCTCTCTTTATCCTTCAATCTATCAGTCTCTCTCTCTCCCTCTCTTTATCCTTCAATCTATCAGTCTCTCTCTCTCTCCCTCTCTTTATTTCTCCTTCAATCTATCAGACTCTCTCTCTCTCCCCCTTTTTATCCTTCAATCTATCAGTCTCTCTTTCTCTCCCTCTCTTTATCCTTCAATCTATCAGTCTCTCTCTCTCCCTCTCTTTATTTCTCCTTCAATCTATCTGTCTCTCTCTCCCTCTCTTTATCCTTCAATCTATCAGTCTCTCTCTCTCTCCCTCTCTTTATTTCTCCTTCAATCTATCAGACTCTCTCTCTCTCCCCCTTTTTATCCTTCAATCTATCAGTCTCTCTTTCTCTCCCTCTCTTTATCCTTCAATCTATCAGTCTCTCTCTCTCCCTCTCTTTATCCTTCAATCTATCAGTCTCTCTCTCTCCCTCTCTTCATTTCTCCTTCAATCTATCACTCTCTCTCTCCCTCTCTTTATATCTCCTTCAATCTATCAGACTCTCTCTTTCCCTCTCTTTATTTCTCCTTCAATCTATCAGACTCTCTCCCCCTCTCTTTATTTCTCCTTCAATCTATCAGTCTCTCCCTCTCTCTCCCTCTCTTTATTTCTCCTTCAATCTGTCAGTCTCTCTCTCCCTCTCTTTATTTCTCCTTCAATCTATCAGTCTCTCTCTCCCTCTCTTTATTTCTCCTTCAATCTATCAGTGTCTCTCTCTCCCTCTCTTTATTTCTTCAATCTGTCAGGCTCTCTCTCTCTCCCTCTCTTTATTTATCCTTCAATCTATCAGTCTCTCTCTCTAACTCTCTTTATTTCTCCTTCAATCTATCAGTCTCTCTCTCTCTCCCTCTCTTTATTTCTCCTTCAATCTATCAGTCTCTCTCTCTCCAACCATCTCATTCGCCATGAACTGCTTGCTCTGGAAGAAACACACTTTTATTTGATCATAAGTCAAAATGCCAGAAATGATCAAGTTCAAAGTAGCCTAACTGGCCTCACTCAAAAATAGTGCTTCTGGTTGGCACCTGTCTCCATTTCCCTCACCTGACGAAAGGGAATATGTCTGCTTGAGGTTTAAGCCCTTGTCTAGTAGACTGAGGGTCTCCAGAAAAAGCTTGTTCTCCTCTAAGGGTTGGAGACATAGGCCAGGCCACTCTCTCAGTCAGCGAGTTCCATGCCAGGAAGTGGATTAATTCATTATGACTACTTTGCATGGACACTTGAGTGACAAGGCGTTCTCGAGTTCAGTCTCTGACTCACCAATGACTGTCTCTCGTGCTTAAATATACACACATGCACTCAGGCAAAAATGCATGCACGTACTATATCCAGGTACACACAAGCACACGGCACATGAGACTCAACGTAGTAGGGCCAAAGAAAAGCATTGTTCCATTCCACAAATATTGCGTAAGCAATCGAGGAGGAAGAGCAGCTTGAGGGGATTGAACAAGGCAAGCACACAACTTCCATTTCCCCCTAGTCTCTCGTGGACAGACTACGCAAACATAAATGGTACTGTAGATCTGTCATGATACAACAGGATGCGTGAAATAACGAGGACCATTACTTCCAGTGCTTTGGACAAATCAGGATTTCGCAGGTGTTAGCATCTATCGAATTTCGGAACAGGAGGTGACATTTGGCCCATAGACTTGTCCGTAACTTGCAAAGAGAGAGGGTGGGGCTCTCTGTTCCGGTTCTGATCCTCATTCTATCTCTTCTCTTAACACGATGAACCCAGCACTTAATCGAGCATCTGAACAATTATGTGAGACTTTAGTTCTGGGTTAACCAAGATTCATTTTCACCCAAAATGGCACAAAACATGAGTTATTATGGTCAGACTAACACCAGCAGTTCAAAGCTTGGGGACACTTCACAATGCTCTAGCAAACACTAAGAATACTATGAATACTGATGATACATATGCGCGTTGTTGTTATTTATTTTGTTCTAAGCCTTCCCCAAACCATAGCCTTAACCTTAAAGGGGAATTTTAAATGTTTTCAATTTCATATTAATCATCTCCAGCGCCACCGTAACATCAACATACAGTATGTGAAAATTGCACTTTTCTGTGTTTTATAGCAAAAAAAAACAGAGGGAGATGTGTTTCCATTGACATCATCGACATGCATCATATGATTTTACCAATTATGAATAGGCGGTGTCTAATTGTCTACTAATTGTCTACTAATTGCCTACTAATTGCCTACTAATTGCCTACTAATTGCCTACTAATTGTCTACTAATTGCCTACTAATTGGTTTAGGGTATTATTGGAAACACTTATCTTCTTCTATATTTCTTACTGCAAAATATAGAAACGAGCCATTTTAACATATGTTGGGGTGATGAATATGAAGTTTTAAAAAATCAATGAAATGTCTAAACTGTTAACCTTTGAGTTGATTCTGTTTTAACCCTGTTAAAATGAACCCTCTTCCTCCATGAGTCAAAGGGCCAGATTCAAACCCATGCCGTGTCAGCGTGCATTGTGTCCGGCCCGCCACAGGAGTCGCTAGTACCAGATTGGACAAGAACATCCCTACCGGCCAAACCCTCCCCTAACCCGGACAATGCTGGGCCAATTGTGTGCCACCCCATGGGTCTCCCAGGTCACGGACGGCTGCGACAGAGCCTGGACTCGAACCAGGATCTCTAGCGGCACAGCTAGCACTGTGATGCAGTGCCTTAGACCGCTGCACAACTTGGGAGGCCTGACTACATATATTTCTACTGTATACAGTATTTGTGTCTTTTTATGGATTTGGCTGCCTTCTTTATCTTTGCACTAGTGTGTATGCATTTTAGCTCAACCACAATCACAATAAAACCAGAAAGTGAGATGGATTCAATCCGAAGCGTAAATTGAAATGAAATGGTCATTTTAGATTGAGCCGATTTATACAGCAATTATCATGAATCATGAATCGTCGCCAATGCAAGAACATTGCCTTAAATTCCAATCCTGCTGTAGTGCGGATCTTCTCTTTTTATTTGAGGTATTTTCCTATCTGCACCTCATTGCATTGGTCAGGTGTGCGGTCAGGTGTGTATCAATGAACGGTATCTATGGCAGCGCTCAGAGTAGATCTCATGCTCATTACCCAAGTCCATTGGCAGTCAGCCACTTCCATGGCTTCTCTGTCCACCAGTCTCCACATGCACCGCCACTGATCGCTCCTCAGAGTCACGTTTAACCTTTCCCTGCACTGCAGCTCTGCTTATGTTTGTGTGCTTGGGTAAAGCTAAAAGTGAATGGGGATGAGGGTGAGGGTGTGTTTGTGGGTGTGAGAGAGAGAGACAGAGGGAGAGACAGGGGGAGAGAGAGTGCACGTGTATGTTGTTCTGTGTGTGCTCTGGAGAGCGGTAGTGTAGTGGGTAGAGGGGGATTATATGCGCAAAAAGAGACAAATATCAGGTACAGTTTTCTGGATTATTACCCTCATGCTTAAGATAAATCAGTCCTCTAAAGCCATCTACACTCTGTGATGGTACATACAACGAGCTGGTTAACATGGTTTTCATCAATCTTTTCACATTTGTTTCATACCAATCATTTATAGCTTTTATGCATTATCTATCTCCTAATGTACCGTTGAATTACCTTCAGTGGGTGCTAATTTTCTCCTTCAGCACACTAAGTGTCTTTTCAGACGAGAGATGCTAAGTATTATTATTTCAGTCATTTTATAATCAGTTTGATGGATATGACAATAGCTGTCTGCTGATGATACTCATGACCATACTGACTGTCTGCTGATGATACTCATGACCACACTGACTGTCTGCTGATGATACTCATGACCATACTGACTGTCTGCTGATGATACTCATGACCATACTGACTGTCTGCTGATGATACTCATGACCATACTGACTGTCTGCTGATGATACTCATGACCATACTGACTGTCTGCTGATGATACTCATGACCATACTGACTGTCTGCTGATGATACTCATGACCATACTGACTGTCTGCTGGTGATACTCATGACCATACTGACTGTCTGCTGGTGATACTCATGACCATACTGACTGTCTGCTGATGATACTCATGACCATACTGACTGTCTGCTGATGATACTCATGACCATACTGACTGTCTGCTGATGATACTCATGACCATACTGACTGTCTGCTGATGATACTCATGACCATACTGACTGTCTGCTGATGATACTCATGACCATACTGACTGTCTGCTGATGATACTCATGACCATACTGACTGTCTGCTGATGATACTCATGACCATACTGACTGTCTGCTGATGATACTCATGACCATACTGACTGTCTGCTGATGATACTCATGACCATACTGACTGTCTGCTGATGATACTCATGACCATACTGACTGTCTGCTGATGATACTCATGACCATACTGACTGTCTGCTGATGATACTCATGACCATACTGACTGTCTGCTGATGATACTCATGACCATACTGACTGTCTGCTGATGATACTCATGACCATACTGACTGTCTGCTGATGATACTCATGACCATACTGACTGTCTGCTGATGATACTCATGACCATACTGACTGTCTGCTGATGATACTCATGACCATACTGACTGTCTGCTGATGATACTCATGACCATACTGACTGTCTGCTGATGATACTCATGACCATACTGACTGTCTGCTGATGATAGTCATGACCATACTGACTGTCTGCTGATGATACTCATGACCATACTGACTGTCTGCTGATGATACTCATGACCATACTGACTGTCTGCTGATGATACTCATGACCATACTGACTGTCTGCTGATGATACTCATGACCATACTGACTGTCTGCTGATGATACTCATGACCATACTGACTGTCTGCTGATGATACTCATGACCATACTGACTGTCTGCTGATGATACTCATGACCATACTGACTGTCTGCTGATGATACTCATGACCATACTGACTGTCTGCTGATGATACTCATGACCATACTGACTGTCTGCTGATGATACTCATGACCATACTGACTGTCTGCTGATGATACTCATGACCATACTGACTGTCTGCTGATGATACTCATGACCATACTGACTGTCTGCTGATGATACTCATGACCATACTGACTGTCTGCTGATAATGATACTCATGACCATACTGACTGTCTGCTGATGATACTCATGACCATACTGACTGTCTGCTGATGATACTCATGACCATACTGACTGTCTGCTGATGATACTCATGACCATACTGACTGTCTGCTGATGATACTCATGACCATACTGACTGTCTGCTGATGATACTCATGACCATACTGACTGTCTGCTGATGATACTCATGACCATACTGACTGTCTGCTGATGATACTCATGACCATACTGACTGTCTGCTGATGATACTCATGACCATACTGACTGTCTGCTGATGATACTCATGACCATACTGACTGTCTGCTGATGATACTCATGACCATACTGACTGTCTGCTGATGATACTCATGACCATACTGACTGTCTGCTGATGATACTCATGACCATACTGACTGTCTGCTGATGATACTCATGACCATACTGACTGTCTGCTGATGATACTCATGACCATACTGACTGTCTGCTGATGATACTCATGACCATACTGACTGTCTGCTGATGATACTCATGACCATACTGACTGTCTGCTGATGATACTCATGACCATACTGACTGTCTGCTGATGATACTCATGACCATACTGACTGTCTGCTGATGATACTCATGACCATACTGACTGTCTGCTGATGATACTCATGACCATACTGACTGTCTGCTGATGATACTCATGACCATACTGACTGTCTGCTGATGATACTCATGACCATACTGACTGTCTGCTGATGATACTCATGACCATACTGACTGTCTGCTGGTGATACTCATGACCATACTGACTGTCTGCTGATGATACTCATGACCATACTGACTGTCTGCTGATGATACTCATGACCATACTGACTGTCTGCTGATGATACTCATGACCATACTGACTGTCTGCTGATGATACTCATGACCATACTGACTGTCTGCTGATGATACTCATGACCATACTGACTGTCTGCTGATGATACTCATGACCATACTGACTGTCTGCTGATGATACTCATGACCATACCGACTGTCTGCTGATGATACTCATGACCATACTGACTGTCTGCTGATGATACTCATGACCATACTGACTGTCTGCTGATGATACTCATGACCATACTGACTGTCTGCTGATGATACTCATGACCATACTGACTGTCTGCTGATGATACTCATGACCATACTGACTGTCTGCTGATGATACTCATGACCATACTGACTGTCTGCTGATGATACTCATGGCCATACTGACTGTCTGCTGGTGATACTCATGACCATACTGACTGTCTGCTGATGATACTCATGGCCATAATGACTGTCTGCTGGTGATACTCATGACCATACTGACTGTCTGCTGGTGATACTCATGACCACACTGACTGTCTGCTGGTGATACTCATGACCACACTGACTGTCTGCTGGTGATACTCATGACCATACTGACTGTCTGCTGGTGATACTCATGACCATACTGACTGTCTGCTGATGATACTCATGACCACACTGACTGTCTGCTGGTGATACTCATGACCATACTGACTGTCTGCTGATGATACTCATGACCATACTGACTGTCTGCTGATGATACTCATGACCATACTGACTGTCTGCTGATGATACTCATGACCATACTGACTGTCTGCTGGTGATACTCATGACCATACTGACTGTCTGCTGATGATACTCATGACCATACTGACTGTCTGCTGATGATACTCATGACCATACTGACTGTCTGCTGGTGATACTCATGACCATACTGACTGTCTGCTGATGATACTCATGACCATACTGACTGTCTGCTGATGATACTCATGATCATACTGACTGTCTGCTGATGATACTCATGACCATACTGACTGTCTGCTGATGATACTCATGACCACACTGACTGTCTGCTGGTGATACTCATGACCACACTGACTGTCTGCTGGTGATACTCATGACCATACTGACCGTCTGCTAATGATACTCATGACCATACTGACTGTCTGCTGATGATACTCATGACCATACTGACTGTCTGCTGATGATACTCATGACCATACTGACTGTCTGCTGAATATACTCATGACCATACTGACTGTCTGCTGATGATACTCATGACCATACTGCCTGTCTGCTGATGATACCCATGACCACACTGACTGTCTGCTGGTGATACTCATGACCACACTGACTGTCTGCTGGTGATACTCATGACCATACTGACTGTCTGCTGATGATACTCATGACCATACTGACCATCTGCTGGTGATACTCATGACCATACTGACCGTCTGCTAATGATACTCATGACCATACTGACTGTCTGCTGATGATACTCATGACCATACTGACTGTCTGCTGATGAAACTCATGACCATACTGACTGCCTGCTGAATATACTCATGACCATACTGACTGCCTGCTGAATATACTCATGACCATACTGACTGTCTGCTGATGATACTCATGACCATACTGACTGTCTGCTGATGATACTCATGATCATACTGACTGTCTGCTGTTGATACTCATGACCATACTGACTGTCTGCTGATGATACCCATGGCCATACTGACTGTCTGCTGATAATACTCATGACCATACTGACTGTCTGCTGATGATACTCATGACCATACTGACTGTCTGCTGATGATACCCATGACCATACTGACTGTCTGCTGATGATACTCATGGCCATACTGACTGTCTGCTGATGATACTCATGACCATACTGACTGTCTGCTGATGATACTCATGACCATACTGACTGTCTGCTGATGATACTCATGACCATACTGACTGTCTGCTGATGATACTCATGACCATACTGACTGTCTGCTGATGATACTCATGACCATACTGACTGTCTGCTGATGATACTCATGCCCATAACTATCTGCCTCTGAGGATCCATATTTTCTATCACCACTGGAACATTGTGTTACTGCTACGTCTCTATGTTGCATTCTTATTGTTGTCTGACTGTTGGGCTTATTTGATGGAACCTGGCTATTATAAATTATCCTCAATGTGTCATGACTCTCTCACACACAGCACTACCTCTTCCAAGGCCTGCATGGAAAGGACTTAGAGACTTTGTCAATACATTCAGGTGGACAACATATTCACAGTTTGCATCTACTGACCTTATTGTTGATGTATGAAACATGGGTAGATATGTCCAAACACGCTTCAGTGCAGCTTAAACAAAAAAGGGGCAATCAGGTGCTCGGCTGAGGGACTTGAAAATCCCAAAAGACATTCCTTACCCCAGGATACTTCTACTGGTGACTATCATCCATTACCCCAGGATACTTCTACTGGTGACTATCATCCATTACCCCAGGATACTTCTACTGGTGACTATCATCCATTAACCCAGGATACTTCTACTGGTGACTATCATCCATTACCCCAGGATAATTCTACTGTTGACTATCATCCATTACCCCAGGATACTTCTACTGGTGACTATCATTCATTACCCCAGGATACTTCTACTGGTGACTATCCAGGAGAATGAAGAAAAGGAGTGCTCTGTTGCTGCGTAAACCTGGACAAACAAACAATAGGTTTATGTTTCAGCATGAATTACCTTCATCAGAGACTTCAATAGGAAAAGGTTGGGAGGCACCTATATACCCTTACAGGGGAGTGTCCCGCTCTTCATGTCACTCAAACATGTCAATACTGTCAGTAGTAGTAGCAACTATACCGGTCATTCAAACAAGAGTATGATCATCATTCAAGATTCCTACACATACATTCCACTTGAATTACAAAAGGCATAGAAATAAACAAAGAAGAACGTATTTACAAAAAAGATAGCTGTTCATTCAGACCATTTGGCTCGATGCAATCTAAGCAGTCGATCCATAGTTCCTCTCTGTAACAATTTCCTCACAAAAAATATTGCACCCTTATTCCCCAGAATTTCAAGGCAGAGGCAGAGCCATGATTGGCAATCACATATTCCATATTCTTGTACTACAATTTATAAAGTATTTTATCTTGTATTCTTTATGAGTGTGGGTGGTAGAATACTTTTGTGTCACTTGAGTTGGAACAATGTGTGCAATGACCGCAGCAGTAGAAGTCATTGGGGGGACCCGTGGGAGACCGGTAGAGGGAGCAGGTGCAGGATTCTGGAGCACGCGCTTCTTCTTCTTCATTGCTGGAGTTGAAAACTTCTTAAGGCTGCAGGGGCAGTATTGAGTAACTTGGATGAAAGGTGACCAGAGGTTTCCAGAGGTGCCCAGAGTAAACGGCCTGCTCCTCAGTCCCAGTTGCTAATATATGCATATTATTAGTCATATTGGATTGAAAACACTCTGAAGTTTCTAAAATGGTTTGAATGATGTCTGTGAGTATAACAGAACTCATATGGCAGGCAAAAACCTGAGAAGAAATCCAAACAGGAAGTGGGAAATCTGAGGTTGGTCGATTTTCAACCCAGCCCCTATTGAATACACAGTGGGATATTGGTCATGTTGCACTTCCTAAGGCTTCCACTAGATGTCAACAGTCTTTAGAAACTTGAATGAGGCTTCTACTGTGATGTGAGGCCGGATGAGACCTCTTTGAGTCAGTGGTCTGGCAGAGAGCCAGGTCCTGGTCATGCGCATTTCACATGATGGTGACCTGCGTTCCATGGCTTTTCTACAGACAATGGAATTCTCCGGTTGGAAAGTTATTGAAGATTTATGATAAAAACATCCTAAAGATTAATTCTATACTTAGTTTGAAATGTTTCTACGACCTGTAATATAACTTTTTGAAGTTCTCGTCCGACGTTCGGCTGGACCTGCACAAGCATTTGGATTTGTGTACTAAACGCCCTAACAAAAGTAGCTACTTGGACATAAATAATGGACATTATCGAACAAATCAAACATTTATTGGAACTAGGATTCTTGGGAGTGCATTCGGATGAAGATCATCAAAGGTAAGGGAATATTTATAATGTTATTTCTGATTTATGTTGACTCCAACATGGCGGATTATTGCATGGTTTGCTTTTTCCGTAAAGTTTTTTTGAAATCTAACACAGCGGTTACATTAAGGAGAGGTGGTCCTTCTGTAGCTCAGTTGGTAGAGCATGGCGCTTGTAACGCCAGGGTAGTGGGTTCGATTCCCGGGACCACCCATACGTAGAATGTATGCACACATGACTGTAAGTCGCTTTGGATAAAAGCGTCCGCTAAATGGCATATATTATTATTATTATTATATTAGGTGTATCTAGTATATTTCCATGTCTAACAATTGTATTTTCATCAACATTTATAATGAGTATTTCTGTAAAATGGTGGCTCTCTGCAATATCACCGGATGTTTTTGGAACTAGTGAACGTAACGCGCCAATGTATACTGAGATTTTGTAAATATAAAAATGAACTTTATCAAACAAAACAAACATGTATTGCGTAACATGATGTGCTATGAGTGTCATCTGATGAAGATAATCAAAGGTTAGTGATTCATTTTATCTCTATTTGTGCTTCTTGTGACTCCTCTCTTTGGCTGGAAAATGGCTGTGTTTTTCTGTGAGTTGGTGGGGACCTAACATACTTGTTTGTGGTGCTTTCACTGTAAAGCCTATTTGAAATTGGACAATGTGGTGGGATTAACAACAAGATTACCTTTAAAACGGTATAAGATACATGTATGTTTCAGGAATTTTAATTATGAGATTTCTGTTGTTTTGAATTTGGCGCCCTGCACAACTGGCCGTTGTCATATTGATCCCGTTAACGGGATTTCAGCCCTAAGAAGGTGTTTGGCATCCAATATGTTGCATTACCAACCCCAACTGAACTATAGTATGAATTCATTACACTGTGATACAACATGGGAAAAGGGTCAAAATAAAATACAAATATATTAAAAACGACCCTGCCAACTAACTACACACATTAAAAACCCACCACCCTATTCCACTATTTAACCCTATCTGATCCTACCCCAGACCAACGACCTGAGGACAGGACACCCCCACTCACACCCTGTAACTCTTCTGAAGTCAAATCTTAAGCACCCTAGTTCTTCTCTGCAGCTGCCACCACAACATCTATTTTCTGTGACTTACTGTATGTTCCATCTCTGTGTTACAGTTTACAATCATTGCTAAGAAGCCAAACTTACTGAAACATATATCCTTGGCCTATCCGTCTTATCTGACACAGATCTACTATTTACTCTTGATCAACTCTCCTCTACCTTCTTCATTGCCTCACCATATGACATCTTATGCTCCACTCTGACCACCTCAACCTGCCTCTCTCGCACATGTCCTCCTGCACACTTCCCGCATCTTGGAATCTCCCTCCTACACACTGCTGCGACATGCCCATAAACGTGACACCTATAACACTGCAGTGTAATCAGCACAACAGCTCTAACATCATAACTCATATATCCCAACATTACTTTGTCAGGTAAAGACTCTGAATCACAACTCAAAAGAACAGACTTTGTCACCTCTGTTTCACCACACTCCCAGCCGGATATGCATCGCACCAACGGGCGGGCGGAAATCCCTCCCTTCAATGGTGCTCTGTACCTAAGGTACCTAAGGTATAGGTCTTTCCCCAAGTTGCGTTGCATCGAGTGCCTGCTCCCTCTGATTACGGGTTACCTTCACCGACTCAACAGCACTCACCATCTTTTCCACCCAACCTTAAACCACCCATGGATCACCCTCTTCAAAAATCTCACTCGCACTGGACCAAACGTATCTTTATCACAACCATATCCATCAATGCAAGGTTCAGGCTCCCGAGCTCCTCACAACACCTTCTACCCCTTTCATATCACTTCCAGAACTCGAACTGGCGTCCGGCTCACTCTGTTTGAACTTGACACCAATATTCCTTGACATACCTTCATACAACAAAAATCTACTCAAATCCTTTTCTGTGCCCCTCCTGACATCTAGAATATCGTCAATATAATATGTGCCACATGACAATATTAGAAAAGAATGGGTTAGATACAGCATTATTAGGGATTTTTTCTTCCCATAAACGCTCCCATCGCTGTTCACTGGCATTGGAGGTAGAAAGAGCCAGCCATTTCCTTTCATGTCAAATCAAAACCAGAAGGGGGCAGTAGACCTTCAAGGATGTGTATCTAAAGTGGGATAGGCCTTCTTTTTGCATTCGGCATCACTCCATCAAGCGAAGTATCGTATTCTTTCTAACAAATATATCTAAATATATTTCAGGATGCTATGTATCCCTGGAAATAATCCAAATTCATGTAAACATTACCATTTTGAAAACACGGTAACACTTTATTTAGATAGTCTGTAGAGCATCTACAGATGGACTATTTACCGACTATCAGTAACATTTCAACTATCTACTAGTCCTAGCCCTAACCTTAACCTTAACCCATATCCTAAACCTAACCCTAAACCTACCCCCAACCCTAACTTTAACCCTAACCCGTTATTCTAAACATAACCCTAACCTTATCCTTAGTAAGCAGTTGCTTATCAACAGGTAGTTTATTGATAGTATGACCGTCTGTAAAGCATCTACAGATGCTTTGAATTTTAAGACCTCCAAAGGTATCAACATTTTTTATTTTTTGGGGGGGGAATGAAACATTGAATTTGGCATTATTGCTATTAGCCAATAGAAATGCATTGAATTCACTACAGATTCACTACATGCAACAACAGATAGTTCCCCAAAAATCTAAAAGAAGTCTGTTCTGAAGTTTCTGTCCTCTACATCTGAGAGATGGAAAATATATATATATTGTTTTTATATGTACTGTATTCATCACCTTAATTTCCACAGAGGGGTCATATTAGTGTGTAGCCCAAACCGTTCAGACACTACAGACAGAAGTTGTCAGATGAGGCTGTACAGATTTCAGATGAGTCTTGTGGGACATCCTGGAGCAAAATGGAGGACACTATCTTATTTGTGAGAGTCCCATCTCTCAATGGAGTGGCCATAATAGTTTATAGGTCAAACCTTTCTGACGCGAGAGACGTTTTCATGAGAAGACCGATTTTCTGGATGTCTCATGGTCTGACAAACATAGCTCTAGCTCTGCCACCTTTCACTGCAAATGCGGAAAGGCGAAATCGGTGGATGAGGTGGATTGAGATGTAGCCCAGCAAAAACACATATCTCTGGCTTAAACAGACCGTTTTTGATGGTGATGTTGTATTATGTTAATTAGATAACCTATAGGGGCTGCAGAAATAGTAGGCCAAGGGTTAACCCTATTTTAAAACAGGCTTAACGCTTAACAAACACTTTGTATGTTTTTGTTTTACACTCTTAACAGAGGCCCGGCCTAGTCGTTAACTCATATCCCAGCCAAAATGCCTTGCATTGCAAATGGGAAGAAAGCACTTACCAATGGCTCAACTTACCCTCATATTTAAGCTTATAGAGACCCCAACTGATATACAGAACAATTTTAAAATAATCTGCTTTGGTTTAGATATAAGCATCATGAATCCTCTAACACACTAAATTAATTTGACCTATGTTGCTTCGCACTGGGCACAGACGTCAGATCAATGTTTATTTTTGATTTACATTTGGTTGAGTTGTCAACTAATGTGAATTCAACATGAAATCAGCAAAACATTTCACCATGACATTGGATTTAGGTTAAAAGTTGAATGAAAAAATATGAAATTCCACTACGTTGATTACTTTCAGCAAATCCAATCAGTTTTCCACGTTGATTCAATTTCATAGCATTGCATTTATTTGTTAAAATGTGGAAACATCATTGATTCAACCAGTTTTTGCCCAGTGGCTTACCACTTTTTCCATGTGGTTTCTTCCTTCACAGACTCAATGAAATGATGACCTCTTCCTAAATATTTGGTGAAATTATCCATTTTGTGTGTGGTTTCCTAGAAACATGGGTGGATTAACTTTCTCCTTTGGCTCAATTTTAACCCATTCTCCCCTATAGCAACTCTAGTGAACTCTGGTTCTGGTGATATACAGTCTTGTAGAAAGCCTTGACATGATTCCTAATGGCCTCATAATAACATTGAGGTTCTTTTTGTTCCCATATCTGAGGCTCCAACGTCTTTAACACTACCACTGTCGCATTTGTCATGTCTCCAAGCTTGGCAGATCCTTCCTGTTTGTGGCAACCTCTCCCTGAATATTTGATAGCCTTGTGCCTCAACACATTTCTTTAACGCTCCACCAAGTTTGAGGGCTCCTGCAAGGACTCGTTAAAATCACGCTTCACTGCTTAATCCTTTTTTGTCATTTTCATTCAGTCAAAGAGCAGAGCAGGGGATCGAGGGCTGGAAGGGTCACATAGCCCCTTCAATGGGTAAAATAAAGATGTATTGGGTTTGAGTGGTGGAGGAGTGCAACCTTGGGATGAGAGACAGCCGACAGTCAGTTGTACAGTAGCTAGATTTCTTGGGACCATTTGGAGACAAGTCCACTGTGTACTAAATTCAAATGAAATGCTATCATTGTTCTGTTGAGTTACAAGATAGCAAGTTCTAGGGCTTTAGTGTTATTCTCTTTATTTGCTTTTTTTTCTGCACATGCTCATTCTTCTGCACCTGGCCCCTGCCTCCGGGGGAAAACGAGAGATAAAGAGAAGAGACACATGGAAAGGAGAGATAGGGGGAGTTGGTTAATTAGAGGAGAATAAGAAAGCTTCAAAGAGCCAGATGGATGTGAAAGGATGCAAGACTGGAGGAGGGAGGAAGATGAAGAAAACATGATAATAAGGAAAGGGAGAATAAGATTTTGAGAAAATATACAGAAGGATACATAGTGGGAGAGGGGTCAGGGATATATATATATATATATATGAGATGTACAGGGGGTGGAGTGCAGTCTGCTGTCAGAGGAGAATATAGTGATGGAGGAAGAGGAAGATTAAAAGTGATGAATGGGGAGGAAAATTAAGTAAATGTACAGAAATGTGATGTGAGAGCAAGGTATAGAGACATACCGTGCATGTGCATAAACGTGACCTGAGATAGAGGTAGGACTTTTCCATGAGCTGCTACCTCCTCGGGAAAGCTGGCTGTATGTAATTCATCAGTGATTCACTGTAGAAACCTAAATGTGTGTGCTGCTATGTGATACAGTTACCCTACGTGACTGCCTGTTCCTCTTCCACTCTAACTCTTTCTCTCTGTTTGAGCACCACCTAACTGATCCTTTCATGAAGGTAAAAGGATGCATTAAATATACATGCTAAGACCTCTCAGACGTGCTCGCAGCAGTTTCCGCTCGCCTTTACAGAGGTCAAACTTCTGTGCATATAAAACCCCCAGAAGAATCACTTGTGTTCCTCTAGAAAAAGCAGAGCAAGCCACAGACACATACTCACAGTTGACTTTCACTATTCAAGCCCCGTTGCCTTCAGTGTGACAGCAGGATCTTCTTGATGTGTGGAAGATAGATTCTCCCAGTTAATATTTAATCCCTTTGTTTTGCTCTGAACTCTCAAGGTTAATCTCAGGGCTGAAAAGTGTAATCACAACCCTGGGAAAGAGGATGAGGATGAGGTCAGATATATAGAAGTCCAGATATATAGATCCCAGAGTGTAGAGTAATATTGTATGTCGGGAAGTAGAAGGCTTTAGTTGTCACCGCTCAGACGTTGACAACAGAGGAAAGGACATCTCTTCGGAGAGAAAAAATGTAGAGAAATCAGTCAACTTAGCAGTCCAATGAAGAAAATGATCCACAAGTTGCATGGCATCCTTACTTTGTTATTTGTGAATTAACCAATGCTCTAGAGGAGTAGAGGAAGGTTTCTGATGAGGAGAGAGAGAGAGAAAGAGGAGGGGTGAACTTTCCCCTGAACTGCTGTAGACTGGCTGGTGACGCTCACTCCTTTTCAGTGAAGTTGGATCTCAGTCAGTGTCTGTGGCAGAAAGGAAAAGAGATGATGCTTGATCCCTGCTAATACTACTGTCCTCCCTGACAGACACAGATGTAGCTGACGCTAGCTGGGAGGAGAAATTCCCATAGGGCTGATTGGTTCATCATGTTTCGGGACAGTGAGCATGCAGCCCAGCCACGGAGCCAAGAAGAGAGGGAGGAGAGAGGGGTGGATCTGAGGGGAGGTTTGGAAGGTGAGAGCAGAAGGGAGAGGAGGGGTGTGACTGGGCAGGAGGGGAGGTGAGGGGGGGGTGATGGTTTATCTGCATTTCTGTGAGTGCGCACAGCACTAACGAGCAGAGCAGAACCGTCTCATACAGAGTGAGCCCGTTAATTAGCCTTAGGGCACAGCTATTGTCTCCTCCCCAAAGAGCAACAGGGAGACACAGCCCAGGTTATCAGCCATGATTGGTGTCTGTGTATTGAAACAGCTTTGGGTGAGCAGCGCCTATCACTGACTCCAACTGTAGCTTTCTGTGCAGCTCCATAAATCCCACTGCTTTTCCCCTTTTTACAAGCAGGGTTGACCTGGACTGGCCAGATAAGGATGTTGCTGAGGCTACAGCGTTTCTCCATGGGACCTTTGTCTGTGTCTTTGTTCGCCCGCATGGCTGGCTTTTTAACTAGATGGGATACAGCTTATCTCAGAAATAAAATAGAAACTATTTTAGATGTCAATATGACATGAACTGTATCCCATCTAGCCATGACCCGGCTGCCGTGTGGAGAAGCATTTGTTGGGCATTATTAGTAGTGAAAGGCTAGGGCTGTGGCTGTGGCAGGGCTTTATCAGAATAAACCCCTTATGTCTTATAATCCTGACGATAGGTGCTGATCTGTCCCATGTGGCCCCATTAAATCACCAGGGGAATGACACAAAGAGATATTGACAAGCACATTCAGAGATGGAAACAAAGATATCAGTACATCACATAGAAACATAATAATCATAATTATAACAACGGTTTCTTCAGAAGGTCAGTGTTGTATAAAGACTTTCAAATAGAGCACTATTCTTTCTTTGTATGTTTTACTAGTTCCATCTGGAATAATATTGTATAGTTCCCTGGTCAGAAAATGCTTATTCTGGAATTGTACCTATTATACATATATTGGTCAGCCAAGACGACGGTCTTTTACACACAACTCCGTGGATGGAGATGTGCTCTAACTGGTTTCAGCTCCCTGAGGGCAGAATGAGCTTACCACTGGCCCAGAGAGATAGATGACAGTCCGGGAACCCCCCCACATCACTCCAAAAACATAATGTCTCTGTCTGAGATGGGAAGGAGGCCATGGAACTGTTATATAGGAATGACATGCTGGGTGTTTTTCATTAAACCCTATCACCACATCTGTCCCCCAAATCTCCCCCAATAATACCTCTGTCAGGCGCCAGGTCAAGAGAGAGGCACACCTGGACTGGGCTTATCTGAGATGTACCGCTGACTTGTTCTTGGTTTATGGCTTGATCGTCATGAGTCTACCCTCACCCTTCACACACATGCATATTTTCAGCCTTTTAAAAATTATTAATGCTGAATGGTTTGTATTTTCCACAAAAATCTATTCAAATCTACATGACCTGCATTATTAATGACTTTGCCAATAATACATTGGATAACACATCAATAAATCAGTGATTTCAATGGCCAAAACATGTGCTGGAGGAAGTCAAATAGAACATCTGACCTTTTACTGTGAGTAGAGCAGTAAAACATCTGTTTCATGGCACCAGATAAATTATGCCAAAACCCCAGTGTTTTTCCTTAGACCTAGTGGGGATGAGTTGTAGTATAATCTCTCGTGGACAGATCTACGTCAACATAACTGGTAGCCTACCGTAGAATCTGTCAGGAAGGAATGGGATGTGTGGGCTAATGAGCAGCGGTATTTCCGGTGTTTGGGTTTTTCGTCACTGGTTATTTGGACACATCACTAGCATAGAGAGGGTGGAGCTCCTCATTCTAGCATCTCTTAATAATCCCTTCTCTTAAGATGTCTGGACCCAGAACTTAATCGAGCCGCTGACCAATTACTCAACACTTCAGTTCTGGATGAATTAGTTGTAGTATGATCATGACTGGCCCATGTTCTCTGTATCTCTGTGCTCTCTCACATCACATCTGATGACATATCTAAATTCTCTTAATTCTCTCCCATTGCCTCTGATGACAGACCAAAATTCTCTTTATCTCTGTGCTCTCTCCCATTGCCTCTGATGACAGACCAAAATTATCTTTATCTCTGTGCTATCTCTCATCACGTCTGATGATGACGGCTGATGTGTCAAAAGCTCCTGCTGCCTTTCAGACCCCCAGGGCAGAGCTGTTTCTCCACAGGTCACCATCTAATCTGCCTGGCAGTGAGCAAAGAACGGAAATACAGCCAGAGACGGATCACATCTGTCCACAGTCCACAGGGAATTGCTTATCTTCTGACCCAATGCTGCACCCAAATGCTGACAAAAGATCAGGCTCTGTATTGTTGTTTTTTGTGGCACTGTAACAAAACACATTTGTCTGCCTCAGAGCGTTCAGCCCTTATCTCTATCTAGGGATTATATTCAGGTTGCTGAAACACAGATACTATACCTATTTAGGAAAAATATGCTTAAGAAATGATTGAATGGGACATTCCACAACCATAATAATGGTGACAGGTAGTCAAAAAAGATGATCTCCCCACATCCAATGAAAAAGGGAGGGATCTGTTTGATGAAATGATCAAAGATACACTTGTTTATCCATGATGACATTGACTTCTATAGTGACCCATGAATATCTCCTATTCATGGGTGCCTGGGGCAGTATACATCAGGACTTTGAAGAGAGATGAGCATCTCTCTGTTTGTCTCTGTCTTCCTACCTCCTCTCTGTGTCTCTCTGTGCCACTCAGCAACAGCTGCTCGACTGACATATTGATTAATCAATAACTCTCCTTGTTTCTGTGGATTTACAAATTCCCCTCTGAGCAGCTAGCTTTTATCTTTTAACTTTCTAAGAGACTGGGCTGTTCTGAGTTGCAAACAACCTACCAAACCTTCAGCGCTCTTTTTATTTGCTCTTACCGAATTCAAGATTTATTTAATGGACTGATGTAATCATTTTATAGCATTTTTATTATAATATTTTGATTGAACGGCTGAAAAACAGCTAAAGATTTATATCTCTTCTTTGACCATTTGAACAAAAGCATCCTATAGTTTCATTCATATTTAAATCATCTCAACTAGAAAAAAAAAACCATATGATTCATTAAACCATTGGAATTGTTCATGAATGACTACTGGCTGCACGCAAACCTTGCCAACCAGGTTTCACCGTGACACGTGAGTCCTCCTTCCGATGAAACTTTGAAGAATCCTTGATAGAAGAGATTAGTTTAGCGGTGACTCTGATTGAGCTGTTATTGTGAGGTTGTGGTTTGCACTCCTTTAAGTACACCTGATACCATTCTTCCCCACCAGGCCATACGTCAGTGACCTTGTCTGGACCATACCCAGGTTGACGTGTGTGGAGTCAGAGATACAGTTGAAGTCAGAAGTTTACATACAGTTTAGCCAAATACATTTAAACTCAGTTTTTCACCATTTCTGACATTTAATCCGAGTAAAAATTCCCTGTTTTAGGTCAGTACGGATCACCACTTTATTTTAAGAATGTGAAATGTCAGAATAATAGTAGAGAGAATGATTTGTTTCAGCTTTTATTTCTTTCATCACATTCCCAGTGGGTCAGAAGTTTACATACACTCAATTAGTATTTCGTAGCATTGCCTTTAAATTGTCTAACTTGGGTCAAACGTTTCAGGTAGCCTTCCACAAGCTTCCACAATAAGTTGGGTGAATTTGGGCCCATTCCCCCTGACAGAGTTGGTGTAACTGAGTCAGGTTTGTAGGCCTCATTGCTCGCACACACTTTTTCCATTCTGCCCACAAATGTTCTATAGGATTGAGGTCAGGGCTTTGTGATGGCCACTTCAATACCTTGACTTTGTTGTCCTTTGTGAAGTGCACCAGTCCCTCCTGCAGCAAAGCACCTCCACAACATGATGCTGCAACCCCCGTGCTTCCCGGCTGGGATAGTGTTCTTCGGCTTGCAAGCCTCCCCCTTTTTCCTCCAAACATATTGATGGTCATTATGGCCAAACAGTTCTATTTTTGTTTCATCAGACCAGAGGACATTTCTCCAATAATTACGATCTTTGTCCCCATGTGCAGTTGCAAACCGTAGTCTGGCTTTTTTATTGCTGTTTTGGAACAGTGGCTTCTTCCTTGCTGAGCGGCCTTTCAGGTTATGTCAATATAGGAATCCTTTTACTGTGGATATAGTTACTTTTGTACCTGTTTCCTCCAGCATCTTCACAAGGTCCTTTGCTGTTGTTCTGGGATTGATTTGCACTTTTCACACCAAAGTACGTTCATCTCTAGGAGACGAACGAAACTCCTTCCTGAGCGATATGACTGCTGCGTGGTCCCATGGTGTTAATATTTGCGTACTATTGTGTGTACAGGTGAACGTGGTACCTTCAGGCGTTTGGAAATTGCTCCCAAGGATGAACCAGACTTGTGGAGGTCTACTCTTTTTTGGGGCAGAGGTCTTGGCGATTTCTTTAGATTTTCCCATGATGTCAAGCAAAGAGGCACTGAGTTTGAAGTTATGCCTTAAAATACATCCACAGGTACACCTCCAATTGACTCAAATTATGTCAATTAGCCTATCAGAAGCTTCTAAAGCCATGACATCATTTTCTGGAATTTTCCAAGCTGGTTAAAGGCACAGTCAACTTAGTGTATGTAAACT
Source organism: Oncorhynchus gorbuscha (assembly GCF_021184085.1). Lineage (NCBI taxonomy): Eukaryota > Metazoa > Chordata > Actinopteri > Salmoniformes > Salmonidae > Oncorhynchus > Oncorhynchus gorbuscha. The sequence goes on along the minus strand of NC_060189.1, from coordinate 22,952,113 downwards.
TCTGACCCACTTGAATTGTGATACAGTGAATTATAAGTGAAATAATCTGTCTGTAAACAATTGTTGGAAGAATTACTTGTGTCATGCACAAAGTTGATGTCCTAACCGACTTGCCAAAACTATAGTTTGTTAACAAGAAATTTGTGGAGTGGTTGAAAACAAGTTTTAATGACGCCAACCTAGGTGTATGTAAACTTCGACTTCAACTGTAAGTACTACATGACAGGGAGAGCCACTTACTGGGCCTCGTGCATCAATCAGCCAACCAGATAAGATTCTAAGAGGATATATGTGGTTCTTACAGTTCCTGACTGATACCTTCTATCTAGCAGCATATGGGGCGGCAGGGTAGCCTAGTGGTTAGAGTGTTGGACCAGTAACCGGAAGGTTGCAAGTTCAAATCCCCATGCTGACAAGGTACAAATCTGTCAGTCTGCCCCTGAACAGGCAGTTAACCCACTGTTCCTAGGCTGTCATTGAAAATAAGAATTTGTTCTTAACTGACTTGCCTAGTTAAATAAAGGTTAAAAAAATAATATGCAGTGGGAGGAGTTAAATTGTAAATATATTTTTGATAGGTTTTTAATGATGAACAGGAAGACAAAATGTCTTGGTTTGGTCACGAATGAGAGTTCGGGAAATGGGTTGCCACAACGACAAGCGCAGCTAATATCTTGTAATGATCATTATAATGGGTACCAATTCAGCCTCTTTGACACCAGGATTGTCATTTCAGACCGTTAGCGCTGGTGAGTCAGGGAATGCAGTGCAGACATTAGCCTATCAGATGCAGACATCTCCATGCAGGTGTGTTGGGGTTAGAGTTCTTACTGCAGCAGACACTGAGGTATGACTGGACAAACAATATGCATCTATCTGGCCACCCACTGTCTGAGTGATTTATTATCTGCAGCCACGGTGTTAAGGCTCTGGGGGGGTCAATGACATGGAGAGAGCCTTATCAGCCAACCCAAAAATAAAACATCTAACCCATTCCCTGTGACGCTATAACAACCACCTCAGTCTGAACCTAGATAGAGAGAGAGATGAGTAGAGAAAGAGAGAGATGTAGAGAGAGAGATGTAGAGAAAGATGGCGAGAGAGAAATATGAATGGATATATGAATAGAGAGAGAGAGATAGAGAGAGGGAGAGAGAGAGAGAGTGAGACAGAGAGAAGAGTGAGAATACTGCAAATAATTGATCATGGCTGCTCATGCTTTGCCCTCCCGGTATGGTGCTATCCTGCCAATGTGTAGTGCTGGTGTGCCAGGACTGTCTGTGTCTGTGTCTGTGTAATTGGTCTTATACAGGGACCACCCGCTACACTCCTCCATCTGTTTCTCTGAGGTGGGATTAATAGATAGTCCTCAGGAGATAGAGCCATGCTCCGCTCCTACTGAGAGGTAAAAACAAACAGCAACAATTCCTAACAGAAGTAACCAAAATGCTATCTATTGCTGTTTTTGAGAACACACTAAACATTTGAAAGGAATTGAACACTATGCTGAGATGTGATGTTAAGTATTTTTGTGTTTTCGCTTGACATAGTAAGTTCTGTTCAGCCACGCATTCTGATTGGCTAAACGGTGGATTCCAGACATGCATTATCCAGATTCCACTATTCTTCTTATTATGAGCTGTATCAGCTGTTTAGACTATTAGTCTACTATCAGCTTGTGGGCTTTGACTAAACATGCTATGCCCTGCAGGGAGATCCTGAGGACATCATCCTAATCTGCTGTACTGTATCTGCATGCTATGTTTGACCGCGTCAGAACCTCTACTCACATGCCAAATGTCAGGTAACTTTCACAGAATCACGCTAAGGAGAATTATTATTTAACTCCGATCCAGGGTATAAGCCACTAGCCTCCGTCTTTACTGAAGCCGCTTACTTGAGCTGATGTTTTTCTCCTCCGGTGCAGGCAAATCATTCTGGGGAAATAATACTGTTTTCAGTCACCCTTGATGAGAATAAATATCACTATGATAAATTCCACTTTAAAGTCTAATATGACCCTGCTAAAAGACTGTATAATATAGAATACGTCAAAGATGCAAATATGCTCTTTGGTAACATCTACTCCCTTATTGGTCATCTTTATCAACATTATGTTTCTGTATTTCATGGAAACTCTCAAATCAAATCAAATGTTATCCGTCACATGTGCCGGATACAGCCTTACAGGGAAATGCTTACTTACAAGCCCTTAACCAACAATGCAGTTTTAAGAAAATACCCCCCCAAAAAGTAAGAGACAAGAATAACAAATAGTTCAAGAGCAGCAGTAAATAACAATAGCGGGGCTATATACAGGGAGTACAGGTACAGAGTCAATGTGTAGCAGCAGTATGGGGGTGGGGGGGGGCAATGAAAATAGTCTGGGTAGCCATTTGATTAGCTGTTTAGGAGTCTTATGGCTTGGGGGTAGAAGCTGTTTAGAGCCTCTTGGACCTAGACAGGGCGCTCCGGTACCGCTTGCCGTGCGGTAGCAGAGAGAACAGTCTAAGACTAGGGTGGCTAGAGTCTTTGACCATTTTGGGGCCTACATCTGACATCGTTTGGTCAAGAGGTCCTGCATGACAAGAAGCTTGGCCCCGGTGATGTACATGGCCGTACGCACTACCCTCTGTAGTGCCTGGCAGTCAGAGGGGGGAGTAGTTGCCATACCATGCAGTGATGTGTAAGTCGCTCTGGATAAGAGCGTCTGCTAAATGACTTAAATGTAAATGTAATGTAAATGATGCAACCATGCTCTCGATGGTGCAGCTGTAGAACTTTTTTGAGGATCTGAGGACCCATGCCAAATCTTTTCAGTCTCCTGAGGGGGAATAGGTTCTGTTGTGCCCACTTCACGATTGTCTTGGTGTGCTTGGACCATGTTATTCTGAGTGGTGATGTGGACGCCAAGGAACTTGAAGCTCTCAACCTGCTCCACTACAATCCCGTCGATGAGAATGGGGGTGTGTTCAGTCCTCCTCTTCCTGTCGTCCACAATCATCTCCTTTGTCTTGATCACGTTGAGGGAGAGATTGTTCTGTTTTAAATATTTTTTATTAAACACACACAAGAATGGTGTATATGTATACAAGACAGGTATACAATTCTTATCTAAACATAAAAGAGCATACAGTAACAACAGAGTCCTGGGTGCAGAACAAATCATACAAAACACGACATACAAAACAAGGACACTTAGAAAGAAAGAGGGAAGATGTCCCCCCTATCACCCATGTTGTCTCTCGCTTGGTGAGCATATCCACATCCATATCCACAGTCTGCAGCTGATTATCCGTTTCACAAATAACTATCCCCTTTTCTATTAACTTTGCTAAAAAAATATATATACCTATACTGATTTGTGAGTAAGAAATATCTTCGTAGAGAAAACCCTGGTGAGCCTGACTAGTCAGTAAAGCTTGTATTGCCTGGATATCAGTGTGCTCTTCTGATTTAGTGCCTCATCCCAAGAGGCTGTGATCCAGGTCCTTCAGAAAGTATATTTACCCCTTGACATATTCCACATGTTGTCGTGTTACAGCCTAAAATAAAAATGGATTAAATGTTAAAAAAAACAACAACATGTTTTTAGACATTTTTGCAAATGTATTTCAAATGAATTACAGAAATATCTCATTGACATAAGTATTCACACCCCTGAGTCAATACATGTTAGAATCCCCTTTGGCAGCAATTATGGTTGTGAGTCTTTCTGGGTAAGTCTCTAAGAGCTTTGCACACCTGGATTGTACAATATTTGCACGTTATTCTTAAAAGTGTTTTTAAAGCTCTGTCAAATTCGTTGTTGATCATTGCTAGACAACCATTTTCAAGTCTTGCCATTGATTTTCAAAATGATTTAAGTCAAACTTGTAACTAGGCCACTCAGGAACATTCAATGTCATCTTGGTAAGCAACACAAGTATATATTTGGCCTTGTGTTTTAGGTTATTGTCTTGCTGAAATATGAATGTGTCTCTCAGTGTCTGTAGGAAAGTAGACTGAACCAGGTTTTCCTGTAGGATTTTTCCTGTGCTTACATGTAGCTCTATTCATTTCTTTGTGTCCTAAAAAACTATCTAGTCCTTGCCAATGACAAGCATACCCATAACATGATGCAGCCACCACCATTCTTGAAAGTATGAAGAGTGGTACTCAGTGACGCTTTGTGTTGGATTTGCCCTAAACATAACGCTTTGCATTCAGGAAATTCTGCCACATTTTTTTGCAGTTTTACTTTAGTTCCTTATTGCAAACAGGATGCATGTTTTGGAGTATTTTTGTTTTGTACAAGATTCCTTCTTTTCGCTCTGTTATTTAGGTTAGTATTGTGGAGTAACTGCAATCGTTTGATCCATCCTCAGTTTTCTCTTATCACAGCCATTAAACTCTGTTTTAAAGTCACAATTGACCTCATACTCCTCTCCGGCAGTTGAGTTACGAAGTGACTAGACATATTGGTACGCCATCCAAAATCAAATTAATAACATGCTAAAAGTGATATTCAGTGTTTTCTTTTTTTTTTACCCATCTACCAGTGGTGGAAAAAGTGCCCAATTGTCATACTTGAGTAAAAGTAAACAAACCTTAATAGAAAATGAGTAAAAGTGAAAGTCCCCCAGTAAAATCCTAATTGAGTACAAGTATGAAAGTATGAGTACAAGTATGAAATGTAATTTAAAATATATACTTAAGTATCAAAAGTAAAAGTATAAATAATTTCAAATTCCTTATATTAAGCAAACCAGACGACACCGTTTTCTTGTTTGTTTAATTTACGGATAGCCAGGGGCACTCTCCAACACTCAAACATCATTACCAAACAAAGCATGTTTTTAGTGAGTCCGCCAGATCAGAGGACGTAGGAATGACCAGGATGTTCTCTTGATAAGTGTGAATTAGACCATTTTCCTGTCCTGCTAAGCATTCAAAATGTAACAAGTACTTTTGGGTGTCAGGGAAAATGTATGGAGTAAAAAGTACATCATTTTCTTTAAGAATATTGTAAATGTGAAAGTTGTCAAAAATATAAATAGTAAAGTACAGATACCCAAAACAACTACTTAAGTAGTACTTTCAAGTATTTTTACTACCATCTACCAATAGGTTCCCTTCTTTGTGAGGCATTGGAAAACCTCCCTGGTATTTGTGGTTGAATCTGTGTTCGAAATTCCCTGCTTGACTGAATTACAGATAAATGTATGTGTGGGGTAGTCATTAAAAATTAAACACTATTATTGCACACAGAGTGAGTACATGAAACGTGTTATGTGTCTTGTTAAGCAGATTAACTTATTTAGGCTTGCCATAATAAAGGGGTTGAATATTTATTAACTCAAGACATTTCAGCTTTTCATTGTTTATTAATTTGTAAAGCAATTCTAAAAACACCATTATACTTTGACATTATGCATTATAGTGTTTAGGCCAGTGACACATTTTAAATTCAGGCTCTAACACAACAAAATGTGGAAAAAGTCCAAGGGGTGCGAATACTTTCTGAAGGCACTGTATGTGCTTGTCCAAATCCCTCAGCCCAGTAAACATTTTTCTCTGGTTAAAAACCAGCCAGCCAGAAAAGCTCTCTGCTTCTCTCTAGTAGTCGAGGCTGACTGTTCAACCTGTCATCCTGTCTATCCGCCTTTCTTTTACAGTCTGTGACGGTCAAGATCACATGGAGAAAATCTTAAATAATTCAATGTCTAGTACTTAGAGAATATCTAACATCTCTACTATGCCTCTACCCTACTATTAGGTATTCTGAAGAACTGGTTTTCTGTTGTGTGGGTTAGAGTTGTTTTGCATTTGGAACTTAGGAGTAGTTCACAGACAGGTTGTGGAAAAGCTAGTTAATAATAGCGTATTTATTTAATTGTTTAATATTGGATTTTAAATAGCCTGTATGCATACTGCTTGGGTTCTTTTTACAACATGTTTTGTCATTCATAAAATATTTTCATAAAGTGATCGCTATTTAATTAAATAAAATAATTAATTGCAAAATATTTCCTGGTGACATTTTGAATGCTCTCCAACAGACTACATTCAATTCTCGTACCAAAGCATCCTGACCAATTTGACTTTTTATTTCAGCGAGACCCAATCTTCACATTATTCCCACGAACACTTTTCCTGACCCACATTTCCACATGAAGAATCACAGGAGAACCACATTGAGGCCTCCACACAAAGTGATGAATATTTCCAAGGAATGGGAGAACTACATGTTGTTTGCGTATTACTACACAGGGTGTGCTCCGGCCATTGTGTGACTAGGCAATGCTTGTGATAGCTGCCTTTGAGAAAGAAACCTGCTTCTCTGTAGGAAGGTGAGACTTGTATGGCTGATCTTCACGGATGACTGGAGTTTCTCACTTAGTCATTTTTCAACATCACTGCTCACGTATAAAGGAGTGAAGCTGGGGGTCAAAGGCTCTTTCTCCTGCACAGGGCGATGGGGGAAAGGTTATTGTGATGGCTCCAGTCAGGCAAACGTGTCAGGTTCAGGTGCTGGGCATTAGGAGTTACATAACAGGCAGATGTCTCAGTCAACATTATCCTGTAGGAGTGGGGAGGTAGCAATACATTTCAAAAGTATTCCGTTCCATTAATTCCATTCCAGCCATTATAATGAGCCCCTCCTCCTATAGCTGCTCCCACCAGCCTCCTCTGGAATGCACCCATAGAGATCAATGTCCACCTAAGCCTCCTTCAGACCAGCTCAAATCAATCTCTGGTACAATCGTTGCTACATTCATAGTGCTGCGGATTCTGCACACATTGACTCTGTTGTATTTCATTCAGCACTAACAAGAACATCATTTCTGACCAGGGTACACCACACGTCCATAAAGATGAAGAGATAGGCTGAAAGTGTACCATGAAGTAATAAAGTCAATTTCAAACGGAATTAATAGAATCTAGCAGATTATATAGTAGATCTCTGGGAAACATATTAGACTTGATCTATTAAGATCAGTCTGTCAGAGAAAATCTCACTTTGAAGTGTTTGAATTCAAATGAAAGACCTTCTCTCCATGTTAGTAGCAGGTGAGTAGCAATGTGCTCTGTCTACACATGAGTACTAGCAAGCCAGATGGGGAGTGCGTGAGGGATGCACTATTGTTAAGTGACTGTCCCACTGGATGTCATAAAATATTTGATTATGTAAATGACTTAAATGTAAATGTAAATGAAATATGATTAGCACCTGCTACTATCCCAGTACAGTATACACATCCCTTGCTTTACTTTATTAAAGCTGGATTGATTGTTGGGAAAATCCCCATTTGGCAATAAAGTGAGCCCCTTTTTGGTGTCCAAGTGACGTCAATGAAATAGGTTTAATAGAAGGGGGATTCCTCCATATTGAAAAATATTATCTTTACATTTTAAAATATTCCTAAATAACAATTGATATTGGAATCAAAATAGTAATCATATTACAGTGCAAGCAATACAGCTTTATATTACCATTTATTTAGCTTTGTAGTACCTACAGATGAAACACTGAGTCTTAAAGGAGGCCTGGGTAAGGCCAAAATGGCACAAATGTTCCAACTTCAATTCATTATTTCTCAATTATGCTTTAAGATACAAATACCAAATATTTCTCAACAATCCTTCCTACACTGGACTTTTGTATGGATTACATATTATGAAAATCCCCCAATATCTTGCTCTTTTTATGTTCTAGTTTAGTAAGGAATCCTCCAGAAGTATGATGACACACACAGACACACACACACACACACACACACACACACACACACACACACACACACACACACACACACACACACACACACACACACACACACACACACACACACACACACACACACACACACACACACACACACACACACACACACACACACACACACACACACACACACACACACACACACATACAGCAATTTACATGCACATAATTTTAAAGACTGTAAACTCCAAGTGCCCTTTACCCCATAAACCTTCCTGCTATTAATAATGTATTTTCTCATCTCAGTATAACTCTAAGTGCTTCTTTACATGAGGGAGAAGACAGGAGCAGGGGTACCATTGGCAACATTAGTCATGATGCTCTGATATGGCTCTACTGTAGCGCTGCGGGACACAAAGAAGGTGACCTGACCTCTGTGGCATACACTTGTCACTGAAGTCTGCAGCACACAGGCCAAGCCATATGGAGGCCTGTCAGTCAACCTTGGGCCCCATTACAGGCAAACCACCCTGGCCACATTGTGCCTGCCAGTGTTGAAAAATTAATTTACACATGCATATTTTTCAATAATTTCACTCACACCGCTTGCACGCGTGAATGAGCATCTGCGTTGCCAAGCGTTAAAATAGAACGTGGTTTTCTTTGAGATGCTCTGTGCACTGCAAGTCCCCTCCTTATTGGATACCAGGAAGATACAAACCCACGTGGATGCTTGAACGACAAACAAGGAGAGATTAATCAAAGATAACGAACTAAAAACTAACTAGGTTTCCCTTTTTATCTGTGGATTAATCATCGGAGTAGAGAAACACACGATTTTGAATGACTCCAAAATTCTACAATGAAGCAGTTAAGTTAAAATAAGACCAAATGTATGTCAGGTAAAATAACAACCCAATGTTCATCTGGGACAAACTAGCTAGCAATAGCAACTAGCTAGCAACAGCAACTAGCTAGCAACAGCAACTAGCTAGCAACAGCATAGCAACTAGCTAGATTTCCATGAATATTTCATGTGTTTTAACATGCCGCCATAATTAATATAGTTGGTTCACAGTTGGTTTTAAAATTTTAACCTGCTTAACACGATCTGTCTGATCGCAAGCACTTGGCCGGTGTGGTCAGCATGTTAGCCACGTTACACTGAACTAGGGGCCACTTGGCTATATCTGTAGGCCTATGCACGGTGCACACTGGACCACACTGCTTTTTATTTTTTGTAGTCTTTTGAATAAGACCTTGAAAGGAAGAAGAGAGATATTCACATTCCATACCAGTCCTGGTCTAATAACATACTATGATAAAAGAATGAGAGGCCCACACAGAATGTTGCTTCGCCCCAGAATTTTTAAGCAATAAGGCCCGAGGTGGTGTGGTATATGGCCAATATACCACAGCTAAAGGCTGTTCTTAGGCACTACGCAACCCCCTAGTATTTTATTCCATATAGCGCTGGGGAGGAGCAATATTCCACTGTATGTTCCTCTCATTATGTTATCAAGATCGTGAGAGGAAGTATCATAAATTCAGTATTGACAACATAAAGTATAATTTCTTACCTTTGTGTGTGGGAAATGAAAGAGTTTGCAAGTAAGCTAAAGACAATGATGTAGTATTTTGGTAAAGGTTAGGCATGAGTCATCATTAGGAGCAGAGAATAGCAGAGCCTTGTGTAGTGACTCACTCTCTATCGCTCTGCTTTTTTCTACCAGTCTGGGTCCTCACAGAGCTTTTAAAGCCTGAGCTCTGTGAGCGTTGATGTGAAAGGCAGGCTCATCCTCAATGTGAGTCTGTCTGACCTCTCAGTTCTCATCACAGGCTGGGACTCTAGAGCTTTGACCATTTGTTGGAGCAAGTCCACGTAGAATTACCCCTGTTCTGCCTGACGATTCACCTAGTGGAGCCCCGGGGAAAGACGTGTTGATGGCTGTGTTGACTTAAACCATCCTCAGTAAGATAGTTCCCTCAGCTCAAAGTGTTAGGCTAGGGGAGGTGTTAGACAAGGTACTATGCACTGTACATTCCACGAGCATTGCCTTTATTTTAACCCTGAGGCCTGGAATATTCTCTCAGAAAACCCCCAACACACATATTCTAAACTAATATATACACAGCCCACACCACACCTCTCCCTCTCTCTTTCTCCCCTGTACCTCTCCCCACATGCAGTAGTCTGGCTCCTGACATTTGCAGTGGTCCCGCAGTGCTGGAGCAGAGCTGTCAGAGTCCATCTTGTCTGCAGCGGCTCCACTCACATATCATCAAACTCTGGAGCTCTACCCAACAATGGCAAGCTAAAGGACTGTAGGGGAGGCTATAAAGGATTCCACAATGTCTAAATTGAACAAATGAGGATGTCAAACTTTCCTACAATTGGTTTGAATCAAGGTGAAGCCTGTGTGTCAATTGAAGTGTTGAAGAAAAGCTACAGTATAGCTACTCCTGATGTCATTATTGATGTCAGACATGCACTACAACCCCTATTTCCCCAGTGTAATGTATGGCTGAAACATATGTCCCCAGAGTAATGTATGGCTGAAACATGCCCTATGTCCCCAGAGTAATAAATGGCTGAAACATGCCCTATGTCCCCAGAGTAATGTATGGCTGAAACATGCCCTATGTCCCCAGAGTAATGTATGGCTGAAACATGCCCTATGTCCCCAGAGTAATGTATGGCTGAAACATACCCTATGTCCCCAGAGTAATGTATGGCTGAAACATGCCCTATGTCCCCAGAGTAATGTATGGCTGAAACATGCCCTATGTCCCCAGAGTAATGTATGGCTGAAACATACCCTATGTTTCTCTTAGGGCTTGTAGGAGTGCTGTAGAATGTGTGAGTGCTGTATCACTCTGATTCTGACGTGGCCTGCATTCATTTTTCATTTATTTTTACAACTTTTTTCCACAATTTTTTCTCCGGTGTGAGAAACAGTTCTTAGCAAACTGAGCCACTAATAGTCGGCAGAACCCAGAAGATAAGGCAGACACAGCAGTACTTGAGACAGTGTTTTAATAAAGTAAAAGGAAAGTTCAGGCAAAAATAAAAATCCACAACGTCAAAAGTAAGTCCAAGAGAACAAAGGTAATCCTCCAAGTCAAAAAGGTAAATCCACAAGGTGGTAGATACAGCAGAAAAAAAGCCTCAAAAGATAATCAAAAATAAATAAACAAGAACAAAAACAGAGTACCACAAGAGAGTCCAACTGGAGCAACAAATGTTCACAGCATCACTGGGGCTGGGTGCCAACATTCAAACACAGAGCAAAGAACTGAGGAAAACTAAGAGTTTACATACAATCAAGGGAAACGAGGCACAGGTGCAAATAATAACTGGGAACAAGGGAAAACAAAAGGGTCAAAAAGCACAATGGGGGCATCTAGTGACCAAAACCGGAACAACCCTGGCCAAAACCTGACACAATTGGTAGTAGTTACAGTCTTGTTTCATCGATGCAACTCCCGTACGGACTCGGGAGAGGCGAAGGTCGAGAGCCATGCATCCTCCGAAACACAACCTAAACAACCGAATCCGAAACCCAACCCAACTGCTTCTTGACACAATGCCCATCAAACCCAGAAGCCAGCCGCACCAATGTGTCGCACCAGCCGCACCAATGCAGGCCAAACCCTCCCTAACCCGGACGACGCTGAGGCAATTGCACGCCGCCTCATGGCCTCCCAGTCACGGCCGGCTGCGGCAGAGCCTGGACTCCAACCCAGAACCCTCCCACCCGGGAGGCTCCGTGGCTGGCTTTCTTTGCTGCTTTTTTTTCTCTCCTTCAAACAAACGTGTACTTTTTCTTTCTTTTGAAAAATATGAAAGGCTGCTAAATGATTTCCAGAGGTAAAGACTGAATTAGACTTCCGAGACAGCTCTACATTACAACTGAGGAATAAAAACAGTGTTTTATTTATTTCTTCAACCTCAGACCCGCCTGGCTACAGATCGTCAGGGGTCTTTTGTATGTGTGACTTTCACATTGTGGTCGAAGGAAATGTGTGGAGCCATTGCTCCATTGAGGCTTTTGAAGTCCGGTTCTTTGTGTGCACGTCTCAGTGCCCTAATGATCCAACCTGACTCATTATCCAGGCTCTGGACCTGACGCTGCCACGGCCACACGGTGGGCCCAGCTCTCCTCACTCCACACAACTCACAAATTACTCCAGCTTAGTCCCACACTGAGAAACAGGCGGCCTGCAAGTCACCCTCTTTAATGGCTCCCAAGGGAAAAATAGACCTGTACCTAACTACACATACCTCATCCAATACCACAAGTATCCCATGTTAATGTAGGGCTTTGCCCCTTCATGTAATCAGCAATGCTCTTATATAATGTGATTAAATCGTATTAAAGTAAAAGTTTGGTTGAAAAGTATTGATTGATTATGAACATATTCTTGAGCTCTCTTCAGGAGTCAGTGGCCCATGCAGTACCATGGTTTGTTTTTTACCTGAACTGTCAATAAGCTTGGCTTGATTTTGCTGAAACTATACGGTTGAAGTGGTGCAAGGGTGCGTTCTGAGCCCTCTCCTGTACTCCCTGTTCACCCACGACTGCGTGGCCACGCACGCCTCCAACTCAATCATCAAGTTTGCGGACGACACAACAGTAGTGGGCTTGATTACCAACAACGACGAGATGGCCTACAGGGAGGAGGTGAGGGCCCTCGGAGTGTGGTGTCAGGAAAATAACCTCACACTCAACGTCACCAAAACTAAGGAGATGATTGTGGACTTCAGGAAACAGCAGAGGGAACACCCCCTGTCCACATTGATGGAACAGTAGTGGAGAGGGTAGTAAGTTTTAAGTTCCTCGGCGTACACATCACAGACAAACTGAATTGGTCCACCCACACAGACAGCATCGTGAAGAAGGCGCAGCAGCGCCTCTTCAACCTCAGGAGGCTGAAGAAATTTGGCTTGTCACCAAAAGCACTCACAAACTTCTACAGATGCACAATCGAGAGCATCCTGTCGGGCTGTGTCACCGCCTGGTACGGCAACTGCTCCGCCCACAACCGTAAGGCTCTCCAGAGGGTAGTGAGGTCTGCACAACGCATCACCGGGGGCAAACTACCTGCCCTCCAGGACACCTACACCACCCGATGTCACATGAAGGCCATAAAGATCATCAAGGACAACAACCACCCGAGCCACTGCCTGTTCACCCCGCTATCGTCCAGAAGGCGATGTCAGTACAGGTGCATCAAAGCTGGGACCGAGAGACTGAAAAACAGCTTCTATCTCAAGGCCATCAGACTGTTAAACAGCCACCACTAACATTGAGTGGCTGCTGCCAACACACTGACTCAACTCCAGCCACTTTAATAATGGGAATTGATGGGAAATTATGTATCACTAGCCACTTTAAACAATGCTACCTAATATAATGTTTACATACCCTACATTATTCATCTCATATGTATATACTGTAGTCTATATCATCTACTGCATCTTTATGTAATACATGTATCACTAGCCACTTTAACTATGCCACTTTGTTTACATACTCATCTCATATGTATATACTGCACTCAATACCATCTACTGTATCTCGCCTATGCAGCTCTGTACCTTCACTCATTCATATATCTTTATGTACATATTCTTTATCCACTTACACTTGTGTCTATAAGGTAGTAGTTTTGGAATCGTTAGCTAGATTACTTGTTGGTTATTACTGCATTGTCGGAACTAGAAGCACAAGCATTTCGCTACACTCGCATTAACATCTGCTAACCATGTGTATGTGACAAATAAAATTTGATTTGATTTGAAGTGAAGGTCTTTCCCCTCATGCTCAGACGGTGACATAATATTAATTTCATTCAGTGACTCACCAGTCACAGAAAATGACAGCGTGGAGCCACTCAAAATGTCATTATCATTGAAATGTTATATTTCTCCCCTTTTGAATTCAAAAGAGATTCATTACCTGCTCCGATGGTTCTATTCAGCCATTTTATTTGACTTTTTGAACATTTGGGTGAACATAAATATGTAAATATCAGAGTTTTTGTTTGTTCTATTTTGCAGTAGTGTCTGAGCTGATGGCATTCATTATACCATCTATTATTTGTTTAACCTGCACTGAATCATGTTAAAACTCTACTCTCCTCAAATTGTGTGTGTTTGTGTGTTTGGTGTGTGTAACTGGGAGCATGTTTGCATGTGTGTGTGAGCGTGTTTGTGTGAGTGTGTGTGAGTGCGTGTGTGTGTTTGTGGCTGTGTGCATGCATGCGTGTGTGTTTGTGTGTGTTTGGTGTGTGTAACTGTGAGCATGTTTGCATGTGGGTGTGTGTGTGTGTGTGTGTGAGCGTGTTTGTGTGAGTGTGTGTGTGTGCGTGTGTGTTTGTGGCTGTGTGCATGCATGTGTGTGTGTGTGTGTGTGTACGTGACGATAGGAGGAATAGGGAGTGGGAGGGAGGAAGAGAGTTGAGAAAGAGAACAGTGCCAAGGCCATTATAGAAAAGAGGCACATTAATTGGCACAATGGGAAACAGTTGAAGGCCTCCCTTTAATTATTCTAGTTTCATTCCTGTTAAGGTCACATTGTACCTGATGTTCACCACCATTACATTTGACTATGTGATCAAATACAGGAGCTGGATATCTACAAAACAAGGACATTCTGTACACATGAAAGCACCTGCGATGGGCTTTGTGAAGTGTGAATAATGATATGCTGGCTTTGTTACAGCTCCATCCCCATATCTTAGTAAATGCCCTTTAAAAGGCCATGCATTAATGAGCACAAAATGGCAGGATGTTGAGCAAATAAGCTCGCAAAAAAAAGCCATTAGGTTTGTTTGCTGCTAAAATGTCAGAAACAGTTTAGATCTTCAAAAATACCTTTACTAATGAATATCTGACAGTGGAGGCAGTGGACAATTAAAAACACAGCCTTCCACCTCTCTCTCCATTAGACTACAACAGTGGACCCCAGGAAGAGTAGCTGCTGCTTTTGCAACAGCTAATGGGGATCCTAATAAAATACCCAAAAATGCCAAACAGCCCTGCAACTTTAGAAAGAGGAAAATATGAGAAAGATATGGATCTAACTATAGAACTGCGATACTGTTTATCATCAATAGTGCTATCAAAAAATACCAGACACATTTTTTATCAACTATATCAAACCAAATTCCCAATCTCTATACCTCAGAATACTTTTATGTTCAACAGTAAATCCTGGGTGCAGACAAGGACCGGTTTCAACTTGCAGACACAACAGATAGAACAAACATTTCTGCTGTTTGCCCTTCCTTCCTGGGTTTTTTTCACTAGATTCCCTAATCCATGTGATGCATTGATGCCTGGGAGTGACATCCTCTAAGCTGTGACACCATATGTGGCTCATGAAAGGTGACAGGGCATTTTTCACTGTCATTATGGGATGTGAAGTTATGAGGAGCCAGGAGTGGTGCCAAGTCAGGCAGCTGCCTGTCAGAGGGCTGTTTCTCTGAGCCTGGCATAGACTCATCCTAGGCACTGCCACTCAGGGCCCAGATGAGTTCAGGGACAGAGTGCATGTGCTTCTCTCCCCCTGCATGGGGCATGTTGGCGCAGGCTATGTTTGTTCTTAACCCTCAACCCATTGTAACTTAGTTGTTTCTTCACACCATTTATCAAATTTGTCAAATGTACTGATGTCAAAATGCATTTACAAAATTGTTTTAGCAGTAATAAGCTAAATTTGTCCCGAATTATTTGATTGCATTCTCGACCTCAAGTTTCTAAACCAGTTTCCAAGCCGTGGATTCCAACATGCCTGGACAGGCATGTTGGCTGTGCCACTACAATTGGACTACATCTCCTTGTTGTTGAAGTCATGTTTATTTGAACGTATTGGCTGCCTGTAGCATTGGGATGCATGCTGAATGTTAATTGAGTGGGATGTCTGTCAGAAGGAGTCCTCAGTGGCTCGCTGGCTGCAGGGCCTCTTCTCAGCACCACCAGAGCTGTCTCTTGGGCCGTATGATGGGGACGTTTATTTTAGGAGCCTGGTGCTCATTGAAGAGTCTGTCATGCATGCTCTATCTAGAGACGAGCAACAACGTTCCTGTGAACTCTAGGAAATTACCTCTGCCACACACACACACACACACACACACACACACACACACACACACACGCACACGCACACGCACACACACACACACACACACACACACACACACACACACACACACACACACACACACACACACACACACACACACACACACACACACACACACACACACACAGCCGATTAAATTAATGGTTAAATGCAGAAGACACATTTCAGTTGAATGCATTCAGTTGTAGGTATCACCTGTTCCCTTCTCTAACTCTGTGCTTACTCACATACGTATTTGTGCACAACATGTTGCGTTTCGCCTCAAACCAGGCTTGCCATATTGCTCTGGTTCCAGTGACAGGCATACTAAGTAGGATGGTGCTTTGCACATGAATGGCTCACCGGCTATCTGGCTTGTCTCTATCTCTGTGTGTAATTACTGTATGGATGCTCCTTTTGAGGGTTCCAGACTTGAAACTGTACAACCGTGGTGTGGAGTGTGTCTCCTTCATCGCCGTCAGCACTTTTCAGTCTTCCTGCTTTTATGATGTATTGGCCACAGTGACTGGATGCTAGGCTGAGCAGCAAGAGAGTTGCAGAATGAATGCAAAGTAAATACACACGCAGGCTGCTGAGACTTCCTAACACAATGGCTGTCATGATTACTGCATTACTTAGCCTGGCTATTTACTAAATATTGAAATTAAGGTAGACCCAAATTCAGAGGAGGCTGGTGTGAGGAGATATACGGGCTCATTGTAATGGCTGGAATGGAATTTATGGAACGAGTCAAACCTGTGGTTTCTGTGTGTTTATATCTGTTTGATACCCTTCCATTTACTCCATTCCAGCCATTACAATTAGCCCCTCCTCCGGTAGCTCATCCCACCAGCCCCCTCTGCCCAAATGTTTGAACTGTAATTTGATTCTTCCATCGCAGCGTATGGTGGATGTATTGAGGTGGTAGCTTGCCCTTTTTTTGAGTCTGTGACATGGATGTTTAACTTTGATTATAATGTGGTAATGAATAACTGATGAGAGTCTGTATCCCAGGGTGCCACATGCTAATTGGCCAAGGCTGAACTGTGCTTAGAAGGTGTGTCAAAAATTGAATCAAATTTTATTTGTCACATACACATGGTTAACAGATGTTAATGCGAGTGTAGCGAAATGCTTGTGCTTCTAGTTCCGACAATGCAGTAATAAACAACAAGTAATCTAACTAACAATTCCAAAACTACTGTCTTATACACAGTGTAAGGGGATAAAGAATATGTACATAAAGATATATGAATGAGTGATTATAGAATTAAACAACGTTGCATAACTCACACAGGTGGGCGTCGCTGAGAGGACCCAGCCGTCTGTCTGTGTGCCCACATTTATAATAGCCTCTCGTCATCAGCTGTTTACCAAAGAGCTCCTAATCAACTGTCTGAACAAAGGCCTGGTGGAAAGGCTTGGCCACAGTCAACATGGACGTCACCACTGAGTCTATAGAAACAGAATGGTTCTGGCATTATTTACCCTCAAACAGATTTTTCTGTGATGGATTTAGATACATCTAGAGATGTAGGTTGATTTAGACTGGGTGTGGGACAGACAGTGGAGAGGTGCCATCTCAAAGGGCAGCTGACGTTAACACTTCTGCCTAAAATGGACCACCTCAGGAGTAGAGCCTGCTAATGAAGCCTCCAGTCAATAAGTCAGTTCTGTAGCCCCCGTGTGCCATTAATAAGGTGTGTCCCAAGCTGACACGGAGGATGAGAAGTACAAAGAACACAAACCAGAGGCAGCTCCCGTCCCAGACCACAGGAGAGAGAGTGGAGGTCAAACCCAGGAGGACCAGAAGGAGAGAGTGGAAGTCAAACCCAGGAGGACCAGAGGGAGAGAGTGGTCAAACCCAGGAGGACCAGAGGGAGAGAGTGGAAGTCAAACCCAGGAGGACCAGAGGGAGAGAGTGGAAGTCAAATCCAGGAGGACCAGAGGGAGAGAGTGGAAGTCAAATCCAGGAGGACCAGAGGGAGAGAGTGGAAGTCAAACCCAGGAGGACCAGAGGGAGAGAGTGGAAGTCAAATCCAGGAGGACCAGAGGGAGAGAGTGGAAGTCAAACCCAGGAGGACCAGATGGAGAGAGTGGAATTCAAACCCAGGAGGACCAGAGGGAGAGAGTGGAAGTCAAATCCAGGAGGACCAGAGGGAGAGAGTGGAAGTCAAACCCAGGAGGACCAGAGGGCGAGAGTGGAAGTCAAACCCAGGAGGACCAGAAGGAGAGAGTGGAAGTCAAACCCAGGAGGACCAGAGGGAGAGAGTGGAAGTCAAACCCAGGAGGACCAGAGGGCGAGAGTGGAAGTCAAACCCAGGAGGACCAGAGGGAGAGAGTGGAAGTCAAACCCAGGAGGACCAGAGGGAGAGAGTGGAATTCAAACCCAGGAGGACCAGAGGGAGAGAGTGGAATTCAAACCCAGGGGGACCAGAGGGAGAGAGTGGAAGTCAGAACCCAGGAGGACCAGAGGGAGAGAGAGGTCAAACCCAGGGGGACAAGTGGAGGTTGTGTTTGTGTGGGTGTATGTAGCGAATGTGTGTGGGTTTTGTGTGGGATTGTCAATGTAGTGTGTGTGAGACATTGTGTATGGTTTGTATTATATAGTATATTGAGTGTGGCAACCTTTGGCAATTTTTCAGGCCTTCCTCTGACACCGCCTGATATAGAGGTCCTGGATGGCAGAAAGCTCAGCCCCGGTGATGTACTAGTAGTTATTACTGAAAACCCAAACAGGCCCAATCACACACAGTGTCCTTTTATCAAATACTAATCTGTGTGGGGAGTTGGCTGGTCATCTCCCCAAAAAGACAAAGAACCTTATTGTTGCACTCAACTATTGTATTGGCCTTTTCATGTGGGCTATACAAAATGTTGGTCATACAATTTCTAAAAATGAAATTTTTACAGCAAGTTGATATAGCCATTTACCATAATAATAAGCCAATGACCATAGTAAAGCAATCTTCTTTCTATATGACATACAGTGACGTATGTGTATTTCCCCCCTCTGAAAGCCAAACACTAAGTGTATCATCAAGCTCTGGCTCACAGCATTTGATTTAGTCTTGACAGAGAAAGAAACAGAGACAGAAACAGAGACAGAAACAGAGACAGAAACAGAGATAAAGACAGAAACAGAGACAGAGACAGGGACAGAAACAGAGACAGAAACAGAGACAGAAACAGAGACAGAGACAGAGACAGAAACAGAGACAGAAACAGACAGAAACAGAGACAGAAACAGAAACAGAGACAGAAACAGAGACAGAGACAGAAACAGAAACAGAGACAGAGACAGAAACAGAGACAGAAACAGAAACAGAGACAGAAACAGACAGAAACAGAGACAGAAACAGAGACAGAAACAGAGACAGAGACAGAAACAGACAGAAACAGAGACAGAAACAGAGATAAAGACAGAAACAGAGACAGGGACAGAAACAGAGATAAAGACAGAAACAGAGACAGAGACAGAAACAGAGATAAAGACAGAAACAGAGACAGAAACAGAGATAAAGACAGAAACAGAGACAGAAACAGAGATAAAAACAGAAACAGACAGGGACAGAAACAGAGACAAAGACAGTGACAGAGATACAGACAGAAACAGAGACAAAGACAGTGACAGAGATACAGACAGAAAAAGAGACAGGGACAGAAACAGAGACAAAGACAGTGACAGAGATACAGACAGAGACAAAGACAGTGACAGAGATAAAGACAGAAACAGAGATACAGACAGAAACAGAGACAGGGACAGAAACAGAGGCAAAGACAGAAACAGAGACAGGGACAGAGACAGGGACAGAAACAGAGACAAAGACAGAAACAGAGATAAAGACAAAAACAGAGACAGGGACAGAAACAGAGATACAGACAGAAACAGAAACAGAGACAGAGATACAGACAGAAACAGAAACAGGGACAGAAACAGAGACAAAGACAGAAACAGAGATAAAGACAGAAACAGAGACAGGGACAGAGACAAAGACAGAGACAGAGATAAAGACAGAAACAGAGACAGGGACAGAAACAGAGACAGAAACAGAGATAAAGACAGAAACAGAGACAGAAACAGAGATAAAAACAGAAACAGACAGGGACAGAAACAGAGACAAAGACAGTGACAGAGATACAGACAGAAACAGAGACAAAGACAGTGACAGAGATACAGACAGAAAAAGAGACAGGGACAGAAACAGAGACAAAGACAGTGACAGAGATACAGACAGAGACAAAGACAGTGACAGAGATAAAGACAGAAACAGAGATACAGACAGAAACAGAGACAGGGACAGAAACAGAGGCAAAGACAGAAACAGAGACAGGGACAGAGACAGGGACAGAAACAGAGACAAAGACAGAAACAGAGATAAAGACAAAAACAGAGACAGGGACAGAAACAGAGATACAGACAGAAACAGAAACAGAGACAGAGATACAGACAGAAACAGAAACAGGGACAGAAACAGAGACAAAGACAGAAACAGAGATAAAGACAGAAACAGAGACAGGGACAGAGACAAAGACAGAGACAGAGATAAAGACAGAAACAGAGACAGGGACAGAAACAGAGACAAAGACAGAAACAGAGATACAGACAAACAGAGACAGAGATACAGACAGAAACAGAGACAGAGATAAAGACAGAAACAGAGATACAGACAAACAGAAACAGAGACAGAGATACAGACAGAAACAGAGACAGAGATAAAGACAGAGACAGAGATAAAGACAGAAACGGAGACAGGGACAGAAACAGAGATACAGACAAACAGAAACAGGGACAGAGATAAAGACAGAAACAGAGACAGGGACAGAAACAGAGATACAGACAGAAACAGAGACAGAGATACAGACAGAAACAGGGACAGAGATAAAGACAGAAACAGAGACAGGGACAGAAACAGAGATACAGACAGAAACAGGGACAGAGATAAAGACAGAAACAGAGACAGGGACAGAAACAGAGATACAGACAAACAGAAACAGAGACAGAGATACAGACAGAAACAGAGACAGAGATAAAGACAGAACAGAGACAGGGACAGAAACAGAGACAAAGACAGAAACAGAGACAGAGATAAAGACAGAAACAGAGACAGAGATAAAGACAGAAACAGAGACAGGGACAGAAACAGAGATACAGACAAACAGAAACAGAGACAAAGACAGAAACAGAGACAAAGATAAAGACAGAAACAGAGACAGGGACAGAAACACAGAGAAAGACAGAAACAGAGACAGGGACAGAAACAGATACAGACAAACAGAAACAGAGACAGAGATACAGACAGAAACAGAGACAGAGATAAAGACAGAAACAGAGACAGAGATAAAGACAGAAACAGAGACAGGGACAGAAACAGAGATACAGACAAACAGAAACAGAGACAGAGATACAGACAGAAACAGAGACAAAGACAGTGCATCAAATCTGTTTATTAGTTCACATCATGCTGCAGTCTCCTGCAATCAAACATGCTGCATTTTACTGAAATGTTTTGGTGTTGGATCTCATCCTTTCTGCATCTCTCTGCACTGCATAGTGTGCTGCTCAGAGCTGTTACATCATCAGTCAGCGATGAACAACCTTGGTGCCAAAGCCATGGGAATCTTATGATTTAACGGCACCCCCTGACCAGCATCCAGTCCGGAATCGAGATAGTGTATGGATAAATCAGATGTAGCATAATCAGAAATGCATGAAAGGACAAATTAAATGTAACTAAATCACGTGTGTTGTATGGTGTTCTGACGTACATACGTGTGTGTGTGTGTGTTTCAGGTTCTGGGATCTTCACTGTTGCTTCACTCTCAATGTGACCTCTGTCACCATAGCTATATGTTCACACATGTAGTCACATCGCAGGTGCTCCTATCCAAAGCCATGTAGTCTGAATGACAGGGTCCACTGGGGTACAGCTATATAGATTGCTCCCATTTAATACACACCACAGGCACCATCATTTAGGACATGTCCTGGCCAGTAGGCTGTTGGCCGTAGTCCAGGGGAGGACAGAAAATGTAATAATGAAATAGAAGCCTGTAAAAGAGAGGAGGAGCAGCTCTTCCATTGTCTCACAGATATTTATCTACAGTAGCTCCCTTTCTGTTTGCTTTAATGAGACGTCTGTGGTGTCAAACCATCTATATTCTCTGTTGATTACTAGAATAATTATTCAGAGCTGGGTGCAGCACAAAAGCTTTATTGAAATCTAATCACACAAATGTCTGCTTCTGAATCTATGGAGTGTTATTGCACTTTTACTAATGAGCTTTTAAGTGGCCTTAAAGAGATTGAATGGGATCTTAAGGACTTGCAAATTTGTAACATATTGTACGAATTGGAATTCGTAACATATCATATGAATTGTTGGGGGAAAAAATGATTGATTTATTTTTGTTTGTTTTTGCAGGACGTAACATATGCTAAATGGATAACGGTTTTTATTTTAGAACTCATCTTTAAGTTATGAGAGGACCTGTCTCTTAAAGTATGATGGAACCATTAGTTATTTATTGTGGACTTTACGGTGTGTTATCCTGTTATTTTATTACTGGTAAGATGGAGCAGGTTTTCATGACAAGTCATCTGACTGGATTTTGCTTTAATAATTGGGGTTAATTACTGTATTACATGCTCATCCCTGACCTCCCTTGCTATTTTCTGATTAAAGCAATCCAAGAGATTCCCATAAAGCCAGAGGTGTAAGCAGGTTTAGCAATGCAAAACTAAAGCAAAAAGGCAAATGTTTGAACCAGCAAAAATGTGATGAATACAGTGAAATTCAAAATGCTGGTTGGGTCGTTCCACAAATAGAGTACATTTTGGTTAATGTAACATAATAAAAATAAACAATGAATTTCATTTATTTTTAACATGCTGTCATAAAGAGCATATGTTCAACTTCATAAAGTACATGTTGTCCCATTTCAAGGGGTTGGAAAAAAATGACTATAGTATGTGCCATTAAAATAACAGGGTTGACCATATCAGGGTTGAGGTTTTTATCTTTAATCAGCCATTGTGACAGAGGGAATGAAAGTGTGTTGTGTGCAACAGGGAGGGTCTAGTATTAATTGTTAAAACATTTCTAGTCTATCTATATATGGGTAACTGGGTTTACATGTTATGCGAGATGCACTCAGCTGTCCACCACAAAACACCAGAAAATGGTCAAAAGGAGGACAACCAGTTTACCTGCTGCCACACTATGACAAACTATGACACTTGGCTGTTATTATGTTCAATGTTTTTTTATATATTTTGAAAAGGAACAGCTTCACCATATTAAAATGAGAGTTCAGTTCACATAACAGGGTTGACCTTAAAATGAGGGACAGACATAAATTAATCACTAAATGAATCGCGTAAATGAATCTACCACACGGAAACCCACTAATTTACAGACGGAAACGCACGAGGTGGCTAAAAACAGACCTCCATCCTCTGCCAGCTTACTACCCATGGCCCGGTTAGCTGTCTAAAATCGCCGTGACCCCAACCAACCTCACTACTCACTGGACCCTTATGATCACTCGGCTAAGCATGCATCTCCTTAATGTCAATATGCCTTGTCCATTGCTGTTCTGGTTAGTGTTTATTGGCTTATTTCACTGTAGAGCCTCTAGCCCTGCTCATTATACCTTATCCAACCTTTCAGTTCCACCACCCACACATGCGATGACATCACCTGGTTTCAATGATGTTTCTAGAGACATTATCTCTCTCATCATCACTCAATGCCTTGGTTTACCTCCACCTTATTCACATCCTATCATACCTTTGTCTGTACATTATACCTTGAAGCTATTTTAACGTACCCAGAAACCTTCTCCTTTTACTCTCTGTTCCAGACGTCCTAGACGACCAATTCTCATATCTTTTAGCCGTACCCTTATCCTACTCCTCCTCTGTTCCTCTGGTGATGTAGAGGTGAATCCAGGTCCTGCAGTGCCTAGCTCCACTCCTATCCCTTAGGCACTCTTTTTTGATGACTTCTGTAACTGTAATAGCCTTGGTTTCATGCATGTTAACATTAGAAGCCTCCTCCCTAAGTTTGTTCTATTCACTGCTTTAGCACACTCTGCCAACCCGGATGTCCTATCCGTGTCTGAATCCTGGCTTAGGAAGACCACCAAAAACTCGGAAATCCCCATCCCTACAACATTTTCAGACAAGATAGAATGACCAAAGGGGGCGGTGTTGCAATCTACTGCAGAGATAGCCTGCAGAGTTCTGTCCTACTATCCAGGTCTGTACCCAAACAATTTGAACTTCTACTTTTAAAAATCCACTTCTCTAAAAACAAGTCTCTCACCGTTGCCGCCTGCTATAGACCCCCCTCTACCCCCAGCTGTGCTCTGGACACCATATGTGAACTGATTGCCCACCATCTATCTTCAGAGCTCGTGTTGCTCGGTGACCTAAACTGGGGCAAGCTTAACACCCCAGCCATCCTACAATCTAAGCTTGATGCCTTCAATCGCACACAAATTATCAATGAACCTACCAGGTACCACCCCAAAGCTGTAAACACGGGCACCCTCATAGATATCATCCTAACCAACTTTCCCTCTAAATACACCTCTGCTGTTTTCAGCGATCACTGCCTCATTGCCCGCATCCGTAATGGGTGAGCGGGCAAACAACCTCCACTCATCACTGTCAAACGCTCCCTGCTGGAAGGATATTGACCTAATCCCATCAGTAGAGGATAACTGTTTTTTTTATATAAATGCCTTCCTCACCATCTAAATAAGCATGCCTCATTCTAGAAATGTAGAACCAGGAACAGATATAGCCCTTGGTTCTCTCCAGACCTGACTGCCCTTACCAACACAAAAACATCCTATGGCGTTCTGTATTAGCATCGAACAGCCCCCGTGATATGCAACTTTTCAGGTAAAATAGAAACCAATATACACAGGCAGTTAGGAAAGCTAAGGCTAGGTTTTTCAAGCAGAAATTTGCTTCCTGCAACACAAACTCAAAAAAGTAATGGGACACTGTAAAGTTCATGGAGAAGAAGAACACCTCCTCCCAGCTGCCCACTGCACTGAGGATACAGTGGAGAGAACAAGTATTTGATACACTGCCGATTTTGCAGGTTTTCCTACTTACAAAGTATGTCTGTAATTTTTATCATAGGTACACTTCAACTGTGAGAGACGAAATCTAAAACAAAATCCAGAAAATCACATTGTATGTTTTTTAAGTAATGAATTTGCATGACACAAGTATTTTGATACATCAGAAAAGCAGAACCTAATATTTGGTACAGAAACCTGTGTTTGCAATTACAGAGATCATATGTTTCCTGTAGTTCTTGACCAGGTTTGCACACACTGCAGCAGGGATTTTGGCCCACTCCTCCATACAGACCTTCTCCAAATCCTTCAGATTTCGGGGCTGTCGCTGGGCAATACGGACTTTCAGCTCCCTCCAAAGATTTTCTATTCGGTTCAGGTCTGGAGACTGGCTAGGCCACTCCAGGACCTTGATATGCTTCTTACAGAGCCACTCCTTAGTTGCCCTGGCTGTGTGTTTCGGGTTGTTGTCATGCTGGAAGACCCAGCCACGACCCATCTTCAATGCTCTTACTGAGGGAAGGGGGTTGTTGGCTAAGATCTCGCGATACATGGCCCCATCTATCCTCCCCTCAATACGGTGCAGTCGTCCTGTCCCCTTTGCAGAAAAGCATCCCCAAAGAACGATGTTTCCACCTCCATGCTTCACTGTTGGGATGGTGTTCTTGGGGTTGTACTCATCCTTCTTCTTCCTTAGACCAAAAAGCTCTATTATTGTCTCATGACCACATGACCTTCTCCCATTCCCCCTCTGGATCATCCAGATGGTCATTGCAAACTTCAGACGGGCCTGGACATGCACTGGCTTGAGCAGGGGAACCTTGCGTGCGCTGCAGGATTTTAATCCATGACGGCGTAGTGTGTTACTAATGTTTTTCTTTGAGACTGCGGTCCCAGCTCTCTTCAGGTCATTGACCAGGTCCTGCCATGTAGTTTAGGGCTGATCCCTCACCTTCCTCATGATCATTGATGCCCCACGAGGTGAGATCTTGCATGGAGCCCCAGACCGAGGGTGATTGACCGTCATCTTGCACTTCTTCCATTTTCTAATAATTGCGCCAACAGTTGTTGCCTTCTCACCTAGCTGCTTGCCTATTGTCTTGTAGCCCATCCCAGCCTTGTGCAGGTCTACAATTTTACCCCTGATGTCCTTACACAGCTCTCTGGTCTTGGCCATTGTGGAGAGGTTGGAGTCTGTTTGATTGAGTGTGTGGACAGGTGTCTTTTATACAGGTAACGAGTTCAAACAGGTGCAGTTAATACAGGTAATGAGTGGAGAACAGGAGGGCTTCTTAAAAAAACTAACAGGACTGTGAGAGCCGGAATTCGTACAGGTTGGTAGGTGATCAAATACTTATGTCATGCAATAAAATGCTAATTAATTACTTAATCATACAATGTGATTTTCTGGAAACCGGCAGTGATTCAAATACTTGTTCTCCCCACTGTAGGAAACTCGTTCATCACCGATAAATCCACTATAATTGCGAATTTCAATAAGCATTTCTCTACGGCTGGACATGTTTCCACCTGGCAACCCCTACCCCGGTCAACAGCACTGCAGCCCCCACAGCAACTCGCCCAAGCCTTCCCCATTTCTCAGCTGATGTTCTGAAAGAGCTGCAACATCTGGACCCCTACAAATCAGCCTGGCTAGACAATCTGGACGCTTTCTTTCAAAAACTATCTGCCGAAATTGTTGCAACCCCTATTACTAGCCTTTTCAACCTCTCTTTCGTGTCGTCTGAGATTCCCAAGGATTGGAAAGCAGCTGCGGTCATCCCCCTCTTCAAAGGGGGGGACACTCTAGACCCACACTGCTACAGACCGATATCTATCCCGCCCTGCCTTTCTAAGGTCTTCAAAAGCCAAGTCAACAAACAGATTACCAACCATTTTGAATCCCACCACACCTTCTCCGCTATGCAATCTGGTTTCAGAGCTGGTCATGGGTGCACCTCAGCCACGCTCAAGGTCCTAAACGATATCTTAACCGCCATCGATAAGAAACAATACTGTGCAGCCGTATTCATTGACCTGGCCAAGGCTTTCGACTCTGTCAATCACCACATCCTCATCGGCAGACTCGAGAGAGTTCAAAGTTCTGTGTGTCAAATCGGAGGGACTGTTGTCCGGGCCTCTGGCAGTCTCTATGGGGGTGCCACAGGGTTCAATTCCTTGGCCGACTATCTTCTCTGTATACATCAATGATGTCGCTCTTGCTGCTGGTGAGTCTCTGATCCACCTCTACGCAGATGACACCATTCTGTATACTTCTGGCCCTTCTTTGGACACTGTGTTAACAACCCTCCAGATGAGCTTCAATGCCATACAACTCTCCAACTGCTCTTAAATACAAGTAAAACTAAATGCATGCTTTTCAACTGATCGCTGCCTGCACCTGCCCACCCGTCCAACATCACTACTCTGGACGGTTCTGACTTAGAATATGTGGACAACTACAAATACCTAGGTGTGTGGTTAGACTGTAAACTCTCCTTTCAGGCTCACATCAAACATCTCCAATCCAAAGTTAAATCTAGAATTGGCTTCCTATTTCACAACAAAAGCATTCCTCACTCATGCTGCCAAACATACCCTCGTAAAACTGACCATCCTACCGATCCTCGACTTCGGCGATGTCATTTACAAAATATCCTCCAATACCCTACTCAATAAATTGGATGCAGTCGATCACAGTGCCATCCGTTTTGTCACCAAAGCCCCATATACTACCCACCACTGCGACCTGTACGCTCTCATTGGCTGGCCCTTGCTTCATACTCATCGCCAAACCCACTGGCTCCAGGTCATCTACAATACCCTGCTAGGTAAAGTCCCCCTTATCTTAGCTCGCTGGTCACCATAGCAGCACCCGCCTGTAGCATGCGCTCCAGCAGATATATCTCTCTGGTCACCCCCAAAACCAGTTCCTCCTTTGGCCACCTCTCCTTCCAGTTCTCTGCTGCCAATGACTGGAACGAACTACAAAAATCTCTGAAACTGGAAACTCTTATCTCCCTCACTAGCTTTAAGCACCAGCTGTCAGAGCAGCTCACAGATTACTGCACCTTTACATAGCCCATCTATAATATAGCCCAAACAACTACCTCTTCCCCTACTGTATTTATTTATTTTGCTCCTCTGCACCCCATTATTTCAATTTCTACTTTGCACATTCTTCCACTGCAAATCTACCATTCCAGTGTTTTACTTGCTATATTGTATCTACTTCGCCACCATGGCCTTTTTATGCCTTTTCCTCCCTTATCTCACCTCATTTGCTCACATTGTATATAGACTTATTTTTCTATTGTATTATTGACTGTATGTTTGTTTTACTCCATGTGTAACTCTGTGTTGTTGTACGTGTCGAACTGCTTTGCTTTATCTTGGCCAGGTTTCAATTGTAAATGAGAACTTGTTCTCAACTTGCCTACCTGGTTAAATAAAGGTGAAATAAATAAATAAAAAATCACAAGAAATAAATAATAATCTTAAGAAATTACTTTGTCAAAGCAGGAACATAACTAGGGCTGGTGAAAACCTAGAGAAATAATGGGGTTAAGTGGGTTGAAATCTTCCTAGAAGTCTGAAAAACATGATGAGGGAGAATGTCAAAATGCAAATCTTGAGCAAGTCTTTATTCATATTAAAAATCTGATTTATTGAATTTCCCACGTGGTCTATATTAAAGGGGACTTAATTTATTATAACATGCTGTTAAATTGCAATATCGGTGCACAATTTCAACTTAAAATATCAAAAGGGACACAAAATGTACTCTATTCGTCGAACGACCCAGTTACATTTCTGAGCCTCTGCTGAGACTGGCTTCAAAGAGTTATGAACTCTGCCCTCTCTATCCATCTTATCTGCCAGGTATTAGGGATGAAGGCCTCATGCTGCTACAATATGTGGTGCTGAATCTCATCACAGGATTTCTCCTCTCTCAGACAGGCCCAAGTAAGGGTCAAGATATTATTTAGTCACCTCCAAAATGTTGCCAGGTTCCAAAGGTACACTGTCCCTCTCCTGACTCAGTGTGCTTGGTTTTAGGACAAGGACTAATTTAGGCTCTCTTGAGGTCGTCTCCTGCCTTATCAGCGCAATAGAACACCGGTGGAGTACTGGTCGCCCTGCCATGCTCAGTTCAGCACAGCTCAGCAGGGCTCACCTTAGCACACCACTACAGTAGGCGACTGTGTTTTCCCCCCTGCAGCATCCTTTCACTCTGCTGGCAGGCCTTTCACTCTGACCTTGTAACTTGATCCCCCTGATGAGGACTACCTTTCACTTCCTTAAGTAAAAGACATAGGCAAGGACTTTGTGATTATGCTGATAACTGGTGTTGATATGCCAATACCATTTGAGTGGACTATGTCAGATATGAGCGTAAATTGCTATTAGTGTAGTACTTCAGTACAGTGAGGACTGCTAATGTAAACATTAGCTAGGTTTGCATCCAATGGTGACAGACATTCATGCAAATATTGGAAAATCCACATTAAGAAAATATATAACTTTTTCCAACAGTAGTGTGCTTCTACCAAACTGACATACATTTTTTTAAACTATTTTTTTTCTCCTCAATTTCATGATATCCAATTAAGATTTGTCTCATCGCTTCAACTCCCCAACGTGTTTGGGAGAGTCGAAGTTCGGGTCATGAGTCCTCAGAAATATGACCTACCTCACGCTCTTCTTAACACCCGCCAGTTTAACCCGACGCCAGCCGCACCAATGTGTTAGCGGAAACACCTTTCTAAATAAACTTTTTGTGCATAAAACAATCAGTAATAGAATTAATAGAATTACATTTTTTGGGAATGTCAACCTCATTTCCTGCATTTTTACACACGCCAATATGTCATCTCTATTTAAAACAAAAAGTAAGCAAAAATGCCCACAGTCATCAAGCTAGGTAAGAGATAATTGTTAAATATGTTTAATAGTGGCGCGGCGGTCTAAGGCTGCGCCACTAGAGGCGTCACAACATGCCCAGGTTAGATCCCGTGGTGTATCACAACCGGCAGTGATCGGGCGTCCCATAGGGCGGCGCACAATTGGCCCAGCGTCGTCCGGGTTAGGGGAGGGTTTGGTGGGTCGCGACCTGTCTGAGTACATTTATAATTATTTATTTTATTACTGGAATTGATTTGGCCAAGTGCATCTGTGCTCTCTGTTCAGTGCGCTCTCTGCTTAGCAGCAGTCTCTGCTCAGTTTGGCAGCTGCGCAAGCGGGAGATGCCCGTGTGCTTCGCGGTTTTCTACCGTTTTCTTGAAGACCACTCCGCGACACACGCTGCAGCGCTGTCGTTCAGCAGCAGATGCTGCCCTGTCAGCCACTGACTTGTCAAGTTCTGACTGAGCTCAATTGTCATGAAACGCAAATACAGGGATGAGTTTCTCTCTTTTTCATACACACTTTGAGAAATAACGAGGAGCGCCCACAATGTGTTTTGTGAGGGGAAGTGCTTAACGTTAGTAACGAGTCTCAAAACGAACACATTAAGATTAATACAACGACACGTCCTGACCAAACATACAGAATGATGGTAAACCCAGGGAGTTCTTTCAGAACAGGGCATAAATGCTTCAGGAAACAGTGCTTCGACAGTGGAAAAGTAAGTCAACTAGCAAGGCGTTGTAATTTTATAACAGAATAAATAGAAATAAGGGAGTACTAACTCTCATAGTAGTAGATGTGAATTTCGCTTTCAAACAATCCCGTGGCCTTGTAAATTACACAGCTAATAGCTAACATTAGCCAAAGCAAGCTAGCTAGTTACTAATGGTGCAACCCTTAGTAACAGTACAGATGAAGATGAAAAATGATCAGGCCTACTGGACATCTTACTGTAGAAATTATTGTTGAAAACGAGTCTAGGTTGGAACTGTTGCTGTTAAACTACAAGTAATAATTTATATTCTGAACTGGAATAAACTGATTGAAGCAAGATGCTTTTTGAGGCAAACACTCACACAGTTCTGGGTTGCTCATCTGCAACAGGAAGCGGCCTCCTGCCTGACTGAGAAAGCAGTAAATGTTCTGATCCAGTCTGGCACCACATACCTATGCAAGTCAGTACAGAAACGGTCTCATTGCTGAGTATGACCTCAGTGTTGCACTTTCAAAAACTGAGCCCAGAATAGACATGCTTGTTGAAAACTTCAACCAGCCACACACCTCTCTCATTTAATTTTTTTATTTTTATTTCACCTTTATTTAACCAGGTAGGCTAGTTGAGAATAAGTTCTCATTTGCAACTGCGACCTGGCCAAGATAAAGCATAGCAGTGTGAACAGACAACACAGAGTTACGGATGGGTTTTGCCATCGTGACCAGTGAACTGAGATAAGGCGGAGCTTTACCTAGCATGGACTTGTAGATGACCTGGAGCCAGTGGGTCTGGCGACGAATATGTAGCGAGGGCCAGCCGACTAGAGCATACAGGTCGCAGTGGTGGGTGGTATAAGGTGCTTTAGTGACAAAACGGATGGCACTGTGATAAACTGCATCCAGTTTGCTGAGTAGAGTGTTGGAAGCAATTTTGTAGATGACATCGCCGAAGTCGAGGATCGGTATGATAGTCAGTTTTACTAGGGTAAGTTTGGCGGCGTGAGTGAACGAGGCTTTGTTGCGGAATAGAAAGCCGACTCTAGATTTGATTTTCGATTGGAGATGTTTGATATGAGTCTGGAAGGAGAGTTTACAGTCTAGCCAGACGTCCAGGTACTTATAGATGTCCACATATTCAAGGTCGGAACCATCCAGGGTGGTGATGCTGGTCAGGCGTGCGGGTGCAGACAGCGAACGGTTGAAAAGCATGCATTTGGTTTTACTAGCGTTTAAGAGCAGTTGGAGGCCACGGAAGGAGTGTTGTATGGCATTGAAGCTCGCTTGGAGGTTAGATAGCACAGTGTCCAAGGACGGGCCGGAAGTATATAGAATGGTGTCGTCTGCGTAGAGGTGGATCAGGGAATCGCCCGCAGCAAGAGCAACATCATTGATATATACAGAGAAAAGAGTCGGCCCGAGGATTGAACCCTGTGGCACCCCCATAGAGACTGCCAGAGGACCGGACAGCATGTCCTCCGATTTGACACACTGAACTCTGTCTGCAAAGTAGTTGGGGAACCAGGCAAGGCAGTCATCCGAAAAACCGAGGCTCCTGAGACTGCCAATAAGAATATGGTGATTGACAGAGTCGAAAGCCTTGGCAAGGTCGATGAAGACGGCTGCACAGTACTGTCTTTTATCGATGGCGGTTATGATGTCGTTTAGTACCTTGAGCGTGGCTGAGGTGCACCCGTGACCGGCTCGGAAACCAGATTGCACAGCGGAGAAGGTACGGTGGGATTCGAGATGGTCAGTGACCTGTTTGTTGACTTGGCTTTCGAAGACCTTAGATAGGCATGGCAGGATGGATATAGGTCTTCGGACCTATGTGTGTTTTGCCACAGTGTGTAGGACTGTGTGTGTTTTCTGGTCTACATCTGTGTGATATGATCAATCTGTTTATTATAGTTAAGAATAAAAAAATATGTATTGTTTTTTAAACAGCAACAGTTCCAAACTAGATTTTCTTTTAACAATAATTTGTACAGTAAGATGTACAGTTGGCCTGATAATTTTTAATCTGTACTGTTACTTAGGGTTGCACTATCAAAAAGCCTGTGTGTGTGTTCTGTAACTCATCTGTGTGATGTGATCCATCAGTTTATTCCAGTTCAGAATGAAAATTATTTATTGTATTTTAACAGCAACAGTTCCAACCTCGACAGATATGTAAGAGTGCTTTTAATGGGGGGAAATAAACCTGGATATATATTTATATTAATATTTCATTTCATTGTTATTTGTTATTGTCTATATTGCATTTGTTTTAGGCATAAGGGCAATGAAATGTACCGATATTTACATATAGTTGCATATTTTACTAAGCTTGTGTCCCAGAAAAACACATTTCTAAATTGGGTCCCAGGCTGAAAAAGAACCCCTGCTATAGGCCAAACATAGCAAGTGTCGCTGTAATCATTCTTGCTATCATTCTTCAGGTGTGCCTGTGGTCTCAATTAAATACAGTAGGCTATAGCCTATGCATGGCCGGAGATGCATGGGTCAGTTATCTTTCCAAGGAAATGTACTTCCTAAATAGTTTACTACATTGCCTAGAAATAGGCCTAGATATTGATCACCCATATTTCTCTGTCTGAAAATCTTCCCACTCCTAAAAGGTAGGCTATAAAAATAGCTCAAGAGAAAGTGCAAGTCTCTCCTACTCTGCTCTCTTCAAACTACATCTAGCATATTGGCTGATACAGCACAGTAATACAACATATGGGCCATGTGAGAATATCTGTAAATTGTAAATATTTCTTAAGTCATTTTTGCACATTTGATATTGCCTATAGGGCACAAACTTGCTGGGACCATGGCTGGCAAGTGAGCTGCATCTCATTTGCCTAAAATAACATTGCCGGACTGCGGTTGAGTTTGGGACCAGTTCTTGCAGAGACGTAATGAAAAGCTGCTGGTGCGGATGGGAGTGGGATTAAGAAATCGATCCTGTGCACCATGACAGTGAAGCCTGTATTTTTAGAGCTGTTTATTACTGTGTCAGTGTGAAAAGTAGGGAATTAGCTAGGGAAACTGACAGATCAATAACGTTACATTGTCATACTGACCAATAAAATCTCACATTGCACTGAGAAAAAAAGTCAGAATATCAACCTTCAATCGTTTGGCTGATGGTTTCATAATTTGATTTAGGACTGTGACTGTGGCAAAATATTTGGCCAGCTCTCTCTCTAACGGTACATCAACTGGTGAAAGCTAGCCAACTTAATTTACTCTGTTGAAACGGGACAAATTAAAGGCTACAAAACATTTCCATACAAACGACTTCGGTTAGATAGCGATATGAGGTGGCTATTATTACTATCTGACAGATAGCTAGAGGCTCGTGCTGACTTGGCTGTGTTAGCTACTAGCTAGTGTAGCTAATTCATTCACCTCAGTAAGAGGGGATGAAATATTAGCTAACGTTACATGTCAGTTACAATACTAGCTTAGCACTGCAAATAAACACTAGTTTCGTTTTTTTCTGTCAAGTTAAACAGCAGTTACCTTGCCAGTTACATCAGTGAACTAAAGAGTAGACAGTTTTTTGCTATGCTTGATTTTACAACTCTGTGATAGAGTGCAACACATACACACTGAACTATGCTCAACTCTACCATGCTGGTCTAGCCAGCCTTCTCACAGCCTCAGCCAGCTCTGGGGTTTCCATGCGGTTCTAAATCCAGAATCTTATGATGGTGTTTTTTCTGAAGTCTGTTTGAATGTAGCTTATTGAATAACTCACTAAGAGAGTATTTGCTGGAGATGTTGAAAGCTGCTCTCACTAAGGAGATGTCCCCTGTACTGAACAGAAGATTATTTTTGTCTCCTGATGCTTAAACTCTCAGCAGGGAGCTGCAGAGCAGCATAGAAAGCACAAGCCTTCCCACTGGGCACACCATGCCATTTCAACGTGGATAATTGGGTAATATTTGATTGAGATGTTTATCAATGAGATTCCAACATATAGTCATCCACTCAAAAAAGACATCTAAAAGTTAGTTACATTTCTAATGTGTTATCAGTTATTACTATGCTTTCAACCACCTAAAAGCACAACCAAATTCCAATGCAAAAACAATTTTCTATCAAATTTCTATCAGTGGGCTTTCAATCATTTAAAGCACAGCAAACGGGAATATGATTTATAAAACATATCAATTACTAATTTTAAGGTTGAATGCTATTAGTTTGTAAGATAACCTTAACTTTAGGCTATTTCATGTATTTCAAAGTAATATTGAATTGTGTTTGGTTGATATTGTTGGATTGTTGTCTCTATTTTAACCAAAAATCTAAGTTAAGGCATAGGACTTTAAATAGAGTTTGCACTTGATTTAGTCCTATTCTTTAACTTAGATTTTGGGTTGAGATGGAGACATGAATCCAACATATCAATTACTAATTTGTAGACAAACTAGAATTAAAGCCAGACTAACACGGAACCCAAACCGGCTGCGCGCACGCGTGTGCCATCGTGCATAAATTTTGTCCCCCCACACCAAACGCGATCATGACACGCAGGTTAAAATATCAAAACAATCTCTGAACCAATTACATTCATTTGGGGACAGGTCGAAAAGCATTAAACATGTATGGCAATTTAGTTAGCTAGCTTGCACATGCTAGCTATTTTGTCCTATTTAGCTAGCTAGCTGTTGCTAGCTAATTTGTCCTAGGATATAAACATTGAGTTGTTATTTTACCTGAAATGCACAAGGTCCTCTACTCCGACAATTAATCCACATATAAAACGGTCAACCAAATCATTTCTAGTCATCTCTCCTACTTCCAGGTTTTTCAATTTTGAACTTATATGGTGATTGGCATCTAAACGTTCATAGTATTACCACGACGACCGGCAAAACAGTTTGTCTTTCAATCACCCACGTGGGTATAACCAATGAGGAGATGGCACGTGGGTACCTGCTTCTATAAACCAATGAGGAGATGGGAGAGGCAGGACTTGCAGCGTGATCTGCATCAGAAATAGAAACCAGTTCTATTTTAGCTCTTGGCAACGCAGGCGCTCGTTGGCGCGCGGGAGCAGTGTGGGTACAATAATTGAATAACATGGATTTCTACATTTATTTTGTAAAGCTCGCGCACGTGTCTTGTCTGATCTGGTCAGCATTTAAGTAATTGGCACAGATGGAACTATCCAAGCAGAAGATGCATCTCCTTCAAATGTGATATTTGGTTGCCTTGACAACAACACCATTCAACATCACTATATATCATTGTATTTGAAATCAAATAGAGCTTGAAACCCTAGGCCTATTGTATTTTCAATTGTTTTGTTGAAATTCTGGGTTGAATTGAAACAATATGGGGCTCCTGAGTGACACAGTGGTCTAAGGCACTGCATTTCAGTGTTAGAGGCATCACTACAGACCCAGGCTGTATCACAACTAGCCGTGATTGGAGAATCGATAGGGCGGCGCACAATTGGCCCAGCGTTGTCTGGGTTATGGTAGGCCGTCATTATAAATAAGAATTTATTCTTAACTGACTTTCCTAGTGATATATGAATAATAATGTATATATACATTTAATATTCTCTGTTCAACCTACCCTTTGGAATGACTTCAATAGCAACAGTGTGTCTATTTAGGTTTTAAGTGGAGATCTCTCAACAATTATTCTCACAATAGCAAATTGGTAAAATATCATAGCTAAGCAGGGCTAGGTGAAAACCCTGGAGGGGAGACCGAAGGGTAGCTGTAGATAGATCAATTCTCGGGTAGGAGGTACTCCCCAGCCTATAGTTTTCTTTTCTGATAGTGGATATAACGTCGAAGATCTAACATTGTTTTAAAGGTACATATTCAAATTCATGTATTTTTGGTGGTCTCTGTTGAAATTTGGTTATCATGATGACATAATCCTGTGGTTGAAATTTCACTCTCAAAACAACAGGTTATTCCTTTTTTCAAATCCAGTGTATTTTCCATATACTGTAGAATCCACATCACAATACATTGACAAATTACGTTGAAACAACATTGATACATTGAGCTGTGTTGAAGCATAATAACACTAACTTCTACTTAGAATGATGTTAGGGTGAATTATTCTCCACTAGTCAGCTTTACTGCCCCCTGCCCTCTATGTAAATGAGGAAGAAAGATCTGACATCCTACAGGAAAGAGAAGACACCATTCCAACTGTTTAATGTGTCACTGGAACTGTGTCTCAGATGTAATAAGGCATACTGTACAGTACATCAACTCAAGGCCTAGTCCCTGAGGCAGCAGTGTCACGACCCGAGCGGATATGAGGATTTACTCAGTCGCGCAGAGCACTTACATAATTACTTCAATTTCTAAGACAATGCTGGGATCGAACCCACCATGAGCCCGCAATCCTGTTAAATCACGTCTTAGAACGCACTGACCATATGAGAATTCACAGCAAATATGCACTCTGAAAGAAGAGATCAGAGAAGGTACATTTGGATTTAAAACAGTGTAATCCTGGGATCTCTTCAATCATCTTTCTGTCTTACTCCTAACACACACTGCAGCATCAACTCTCTGTCTGTGTCTCTATTCTACTGTAGCTTTCTATTTTTACGAATGGACAGAGGGGACTCCGTCGTCTCAGAGCGTGCACAGTGCCACACACAAACACACACCATGCACGTACGCACACTAACCAGCATCCGGACACAAAAATACTGAAAACTAGGGATCATCAACTAGAATCATCCACGGGCTGATATTTTCGTGTGCGGATGGTCGGGGGGCAGGAACATAATTACAAATAATTTGTGGACTGCAAATTGACCGCAAGAAGCCCAAACAGATATAGGACTAAAATATAATTATTTGAAACCTTGCTTACATTTGTATACAATCACATACAGTTGAAGTCGGAAGTTTACATACACTTAGGTTGGAGTCATTAAAACTCGTTTTTCAACCACTTCATACATTTATTGTTAACAAACTATAGTTTTGTCGTTTAGGATCTACTTTGTGCATGACACAAGGCATTTTTCCAACAATTGTTTACAGACAGATTATTTCACTTATAATTCACTTTATCAAAATTCCAGGGGGTCAGAAGTTTACATACACTAAATTGACTGCCTTTAAACAGCTTGGAAAATTCCAGAAGATGATGTCATGGCTTTAGAAGCTTCTGATAGGCTAATTGACATCATTTGAGCCAATTGGAGGTATACCTGTGGATGTGTTTCAAGGCCTACCTTCAAGATCAGTGTCTCTGCTTGACATCATGGGAAAATCAAAAGAAATCAGCCAAGACCTCGCCTGAACACCTGAAGGTACCACGTTCATCTGTACAAACAATATTACACAAGTATAAAGACCATGGGACCACGCAGCTGTCATGCTGCTCAGGAAGGAGACGCGTTCTGTCTCCTAGAGTTGAACGTACTTTGGTGCGAAATCAATCTCAGAACAACAGCAAAGGACCATGTGAAGATGCTGGAGGAAACGGGTACAAAAGTATCTATATCCACAGTAAAACGAGTCCTATATTGACATAATATATTATAACCTAAAAGGCCACTCAGCAAGGAAGAAGCCACTGCTCCAAAATCGCCATAAAAAAATTGAGGCTACGGTTTGCAAATGCACAAAGATCGTACTTTTTGGAGAAATGTCCTCTGCTCTGATGACACAAAAATAGAACTGTTTGGCCATAATGACCATCGTTATGTTTGGAGGAAAAAGGGAGAAGCTTGCAAGCCAAAGAACACCATCCCAACCGTGAAGCACGCGGGTTGCAGCATCATGTTGTGGGGGTGCTTTGCTGCACGAGGGACTGGTACACTTCACAAAATAGATGGCATCATGACGAGGAAAATTATGTGGATATATTGAAGCAACATCTCAAGACATCAGTCAGGAAGTTAAAGCTTGGTCGCAAATGGGTCTTACATATGGACAATGACCCCAAGAATACTTCCAAAATTGTGACAAAATAGCTTAAGGACAACAAAGTCAAGGTATTGGAGTGGCCATCACAAAGCCCTGACCTCAGTCCCATAGAGAATTTGTGTCCAGAACAGAAAAAGCGTGTGCGAGCAATGAGGCCTTTACAGTCCTGACTCAGTTACACCAGCTCTGTCAGGAGGAAAATGCCTAAATTCACCCAACTTATTTGTGGGGATCTTGTGAAAGGATACTCAAAACGTTTGACCCAAGTTAAACAATTTAATGGCAATGCTACCAAATACTAATTGAGTGTATATAAACTTCTGACCCACTGGGAATGTGATGAAAGAAATAAAAGCTGAAATAATTCATTCTCTCTACTATTATTCTGACATTTCACATTCTTAAAATAAAGTGGTGATCCAAACTGACCTAAAACAGGGAATTTTTACTAGGATTAAATGTCAGGAATTGTGAAAAACTGAGTTTAAATGTATTTGGCTAAGGTGTATGTAAACTTCCGACTTCAACGGTATCTTTCTAAATTCAGCAAAAACATAAATGTCCCTTTTTCAGGACCTTGTCTTTCGAAGATAATTCGTAAAAATCCAAATAATTTAACATATCTTCATTCATTTCCCATGAAAGAACTGTTTCTCACAGCAAGAACTGGCAAATCTGGTACAGTCCATGAGGAGGAGATGCACTGCAGTACTTAATACAGCTGGTGGCCACACCAGATACTGACTGTTACTTTTGATTTTGACCACCCCTTTGTTCAGGGAGATATTAGTCAATTTCTGTTAATCACATGTCTGTGGAACTTGTTCAGTTTATGTCTCAGTTGTTGAATCTTGTTATGTTCATACAAATGTTTACACGTGTTATATTTGCTGAAAAAAACACAGTTGACAGTGAGTGGATGTTTCTTTTTTTGCTGAGTTTATTATGCATGGGAATACTTTAAAACAGATTTCCTAAATTAAAAACACTTAGAGCTGATTTGCTGTTGTTTTTACTGTCTTTCATGTCCCATAAAAATGACCCATGGGTTCAAGTTGATGAACAATTGATGTGCTTAATCTCTTATTACAATGTCTGTGCAGTGCCAATCTGCAAATAGAACACACTCTCCATATTAAGCCCCTGTGTTTCAGGTCATTCACCTTCACAAGGGTAAACCGTGTAGAGTATATCTCCTATCCTTATGACCATCTCTGTTCACAAAACATTCCTTCTTCATTCGTTCATTCCTCTATGTGCTTTGAGCTGTAATTAAGACATTAAATTAAGCTCATCTTTACCCATTTTTTTTTTGCAATTTAACCTTAATTTAACTACCAATTAGCTGTCCATTTTAGCAAAAGTTAACATAATCGCAAATCTGGAAATTCCCACACAAATAGCAGGTTGACAAAATACATTTCAATAAAGCCAGAGGAAGAGACACATCGTACCACCAAGGAATGAGATAAATTCAGTCTTCTTCGTGCCAGTAATGATGGCTTAATAGGTCACCATCGCTATTAAAGATTGGGCTCTTTGTTTGTGGTGTGTGAAAGGGATTTCATTGATTGAACTAATTGTGCTATTGTGTGTGTTTTTTCATTTTTTTTGTAACTTATTTTGTATATAATGTTTCTGCCACCGTCTCTTATGACTGAAAAGAGCTTCTAGATTAATGTCCTATTACTGTCCTAATTTATTTTTCTTTAACGAGTCGGACGTGAAGGATTAACTTCAGACAACTGCAAAGGCCCAAATCCCTGTGATTCGCATGAGAAAGAGATGGAGATATCAGGGGCGTAGGTCTGGGTGCCTTGTAAGGATCCGACGACTAATGGGTAATCTGCCTCTACCATCAGTACTGTTAGCCAACGTACAATCAGTGGATAATAAAATAGACAAACTACGATCACGAATATCCTACCAATGGGACATTAAAAACTGTAATATCTTATGTTTCACAGAGTCGTGGCTGAACGACGACATTAATAACATACAGCTGTCGGGTTTTACTCTGCATCGGTAAGATAGAACAGCCGTCTCCGGTTAGACAAGGGGTGGGGGTATGTGTATATTTGTAAACAACAGCTGGTGCATGAAATCTAATAGTAAGGAAGTCTCAAGGTTTTTCTCGCCTGAGATAGAGTATCTATATTATTCGTAGCTGTCTATTTATCACCACAAACCGATGCTGGCACTAAGACCGCACTCAATGAGCCATAAGCAAACAGGAAAATGCTTATCCAGAGGCCTCACTCCTAATGGCCGGGGACTTTAATGCAGGGAAACTTAAATCCGTTTTACCTCATTTCTACCAGCATGTTAAATGTGCAACCAGAGTGAAAAAACTCCAGTCCACCTTTACTCCACGCACAGAGACGTGTATAAAGCTCTCCCTCGCCATCCATTTGGCAAATCTGATCGTAATTATATCCTCCTGATTCCTGCTTACAAGCAAAAACTAAAGCAGAAATCACCAGTGACTCTGTCAGATGACGCAGATGCTAAGCTACAGGACTGTTTTGCTAGCCCAGACTGGAATATGTTCCGGGATTCTACCGACGGCATTGAGGAGTACATCACATCAGTCACTGGCTTTATTAATAAGTGCATTGAGGACGTCGTCCCCACAGTGACTGTACGTACATACCGCAACCAGAATCCTTGGATTACAGGCAACATCCACACTGAGCTAAAGGGTAGAACTGCTGCTTTCAAGGAGCGGGACTCTAATCCCGCTATGCCCTCCAACGATCCATCAAACAGGCAAAGTGTCAATACAGGACTAAGATTGAATCGTACTACACCAACTCCGAAGCTCGTCGGATGTAGCAGGGCTTGCAAACTATGACAGACTACGAAGGGAAGCACAGCCATGAGTTAGACAAGCTGAATGACTGCTATGCTCTTTTCGAGGCAAGCAACAATGAAGCATCAGCTGTTCCGGACGACTGTGTGATCACGCTCTCCGTAGTCGATGTGAGTAAGACCTTTAAACAGGTCAATATTCACAAGGTCTCAGAGCCAGATGAAATACTAGGATGTGTACTCTGAGCATGCACTGACCAACTGGAAAGTGTCTTCACTGACATTTTCAACCTGTCCCTTACTGAGTCTGTAATGCCAACATGTTTCAAGCAGACCACCATAGTCCCTGTGCCCAAGAACGCTGTCACACCCTGATCTGTTTCACATGTCTTTGTGCTTGTCTACACCCCTATTCCAGTTGTCGTCCATCTTCCCATTATCCCCTGTGTATTTATACCTGTGTTCTCTGTTTGTCTGTTGCCAGTTCGTCTTGTCTTGTCAGGTCTTACCACCATTCTTTCTCGCCTTCCTGTTTCTCTCGTTGTGTTTCCCAGTTTTTCCAGTTTCTGACCCTTCTGCCTGCTCTGACACCGAGCCTGCCTGCTGTCCTTTACCTGCCTGACCCTGACCTGATTACAAACCTCTGCCTGCCCTGACCCCAAGCTTTCCTGCCATCCTGTACCTGCTTGTACCTGCTTGACTCCTGTTCACGAACCCCTGCCTGCCCTCAACCTGCCCTTTACCTGCCCCATGTTTCTAATAAATCTGTAAACTGTGCTATCCGCCTCCCATGTCTGCATCTGGGTCGTACCCTTAGTCGGGATAACACTAAGGTAACCTACCTAAATGACTACTGACCCGTAGTACTCACGTCTGTAGCCATGGAGTGCTTTGAAAGCCTGGTCATGGCTCACATAACACCATCATCCAGGAAAACCTAGACCCACTCCAATTTGCATAACGCCCCAACAGATCTGCAGATGATGCAATCTCTATTGCACTCCACACTGCCTTTTCCCACCTGGACTAAAGGAACACCTATGTGAGAATGCTATTCATTGACTACAGCTCATCGTTCAACACCATAGTGCCCTCAAAGCTCATCACTAAGCTAAGGATCCTGGGAATAAACACCTCCCTCTGCAACTGGATCCTGGACTTCCTGATGGGCCGCCCCCAGGTGGTAAGGGTAGGTAACAACACATCCGCCACGCTGATCCTCAACCCATGTGCCCCTCAGGGGTGCGTGCTCAGTCCCCTCCTGTACTCCCTGTTCACTCATGACTGCACGGCCAGGCATGACTCCAACACCTTCATCACCACCAAACTAACATGATCCAAGCTCACCAAGACAGTTGTGAAGAGGGCACTACAAAACCTATTCCCCCTCAGGAAAGATTTGGCATGGGTCCTCAGATCCTTATAAGGTTCTACAGCTGCACCATCGAGAGCATCAGGACTGGTTGCATCACTGCCTGGAATGGCAACTGCTCGGCCTCCGGCCACAAGGCACTACAGAGGGTTGTGCGTACAACCCAGTAAATCGTTGGGGCCAAGCTTCCTGCCAACCAGGACCTCTATACCGGGCGGTGTCAGAGGAAGGCCCTAAAAATTGTCAAAGACTCCAGACATCCTCGTCAAAGACTGTTCTCTCTGCTGCTGCACGGCATGCGGTACCGGAGCGCCAAGTCTAGGTCCAAAAGGCTTCATAACAGCTTCTACCCCCAAGCCATAAGACGCCCGAATGGCTAATCAAATGGCTACCCAGGCCGTCCTCCACCTCTTTTACGCTGCTGCTACTCTCAGTGCATATTCACTTTTACTCTACCTACATGTACATACTGTATTACCTTGATAACCTCGACTAACCTGTGCCCCTGCACATTGACTCTGCACCTGTACCTCCTGTATATAGCCTCGCTACTGTTATTATTATTATTTTTTATTTTTTACTTATATATTTTTTACTTTACAGTTATTTTTCTGAAAACTGCATTGTTGGTTAAGGGCTTATAAGTAAGTATTTCACTGTAAGGTTTACACCAGTATTCGGTGCATGTGACAAATACGATTTGATTTGATTAATTACACAAAATGCTCTGCTTCCACTTTTCCACTGCTGCTACAGTACAACCTGATTGAATCTGAACTAATAGTGTTTATCTGACGGATGATACTGTAGGTTGAGAACCCTGAGAGACTCAGCAGGATGTAGCGGGGGACAGTACTCAGCGGCGCTAGGCTGGGCGAGGTTGCTCTGCAGGTACCAAACCGCTGCAGGTGACAAGAGCAGAGTGTGTCTCATTCTTCTGCTCTGTCTGTGTCTCTGTCTCGGCACAGCAGAGACCACCAGAAGGAGAACTGGATGACAGGCCAGATACTAGTTGGAACAGCATGCAGCAGCTTTACACACATGACAATTGGCTATTTGTGGGGATCCTTGTTGGAAGACAAATAGCTGTCAAAATGTGGTTATTAGTTGTGTACTGCCCAACATTTTCTGTTTTCGACTGAATCTA
Source organism: Oncorhynchus gorbuscha (assembly GCF_021184085.1). Lineage (NCBI taxonomy): Eukaryota > Metazoa > Chordata > Actinopteri > Salmoniformes > Salmonidae > Oncorhynchus > Oncorhynchus gorbuscha. The sequence continues at coordinate 22,908,312 of NC_060189.1, read as the reverse complement.
CATCTAAAGACAACATTTAAAAAAGGTAACATTGTCACCACTGAAGGCATATCTATTTCTGCTTTAGGAAAAATAAACAACATTCAGGTATTACGATTTTTATACATTTCTGTAGTTGTCTTTCGGCTCCTTAAAACTATTCAGTTATGACTTTGACAATAATACTCCTAAAGTGACTTGGAAATATTTGAGTGGAGTGGTTCCAGGTCTTGAATAGGAGTACAGTTAAATGAAGTGGAACATGTCCCCTGAGCATGGTCATCTGGCTTCCGGCCGTGTGTCTTGCTGAATGACCAGACGGAGCAGAAGGTCAGACCCTGAGTGTTCTGAGATGTGACTAGAAACATTAGAATGGCCTTGTTAATATCCCAGCTCCTCACCAGCCAGTCACTCTCCGCTCTCTGTTCCCATAGTCAGGGAGATTACGGCATGGTCATTTCTTGCTGGTCAAGGGTGCGTGAGGTCACAGAGAATGGGGTAAAAAGTTGTGGGCTCAGCTCCTGTGGGTTGTGTTCTGCTGCTGGCTCATTGATCAGGCCATCAACGAAGTTACAGAGTGCTGCAGGATCGATTCCCAGCCATGCCAGCCGTAGCATCCATAGGCTATTCTTAGTTGCAAGTGGAGGTACTCTGAAATGGGCCGTGTAGCAGGTGCTTTTAATCTTCATGTTCTTGGTGTCATGTCGTGGTGGTGAAGGTGGGCGTGCGCTATCTGGGAAACAGCCAATGTTTCATGCGAGAGAAGGTTTTTATGAGGACAACGGTCTGTTATACACAATACATCCATTCTGCTGTGGACAGCATAGCCATAGCCAGTCATACTGTATGTCTCCAAGGTCTCCACATTCGATCAGTTAAGTAAATGGCTCTCTAAGGTTGACTCAGTTTAATTGAGTTTTCAGATTAGTAGCAGTGTGTAATTACAGAACTAATGCTTCCACCACAGAGAGGGAGATGATCCCCACTACCACAGCCCTGTTTTCACAACCATCACTTCACATACACACAACATCAACCACTGTTGGGATGTCAGACTGAGACAATTAAACACAAAAGGAGAGAAATGGAAAATTAACATTTAATGGGTATAATTTGTCTCCAGTACTTTAATAGCTTCAACATTATTTTAAATTAGCCAGAGTGGGTTCCTGCTGCTCTCATTATGTCTAATTATTGAAGATTGTTATAATTTCAGGGATTTTGAAATGGTAATTCGCTCTTTAGTAAGCTTCAGTCCATTCACCTAAAATGACTTAAAAACATGATCAGACATCAACATGTCAGAGGTGGTAAGGCTGGTTAGGGATGGCTGTGTGAGGTTAGAGGGATGCCAGGCTGCAGCCCAGTGTGGTACTGAGGTGGGAGGGACATAATACGAACTGACAGGTGGCAACGTGGGTAATATAGATAAAACTCCCAACGGCCAAGGCAGGGAGCCAGCCTGCTTATGTCCCGCATGCCACCTGCACCCTGCTACGACTGGACAGGTACTGACCAACACTACTCTGTAGCTACTAGCTAAAATCTAAAGCTAGGACTGATTATACTATCTTACTAATTAATAACAACGCTTAAAATACCTAATGTGGAGACTGAATGTGGTAAACCTTCAAGGCCACCCTAGCTAACACCTAACAGTCAGATCTAAGCTGTAACAGTCAGGTCTAAACTGTAGGCCATGTTGATGGGTAAAGGAGAGCCAGAGGCTCAGCGTCACATGTAGATTATTTTTTGGGAGGAAATTATGCAATGCTTTAAAAAACTCTAAATCCCCTGATATGAACTCAGAGTGACGTTGGGACATGATGTAGGGGTCAGTAGAGGACCAACTGGACAGTGAGATATGACACGCAAGCTTGTGTAAACTCTTAGAAAAAAGGTTCCAAAGGGGTTCTTTGGATGTCCCCATAGGAGAGCCCTTTTTGGATCCAGGTAGAGCCCTTTTTGGAAATGGTTCTACATGGAACCCAAAAGGTTTCTACTTGGAACCAAAATAGTTCTACATGGAACCAAAAAGGGTTCTTCAAATGGTTCCCTAATGGGGACAGCCAAAGAACCCTTTTAGGTTCTAGATAGCACTTTTTTTCTAAGAGTAGTTTGTACTGTAGGCTACATACTTTGTCCTTAACAATAGCAAAAAAAGTTTAATAAAATCCTTAAAGAAACACTGTGTGAAGAGACTTCATTTATTGCATTCATTTCTTTATTTTCCCTTCAGAAAAAATGCACGGTTCAGCAAAGTTACTACATACAAATGGCCATACAATAGCAATTTATCTTGTTGTTTTTGTTTCAAGGTGTTTAATCAATTCTGACGTGATATACTTAGACGTGTGTCATTTATACTCTTTGTACCATGTACGTTTGCAGTTAGGACGCTGCAGTTGGCAAAAAACTCAATACTGTTCATACTTTTTCAAATGAAAAACATAAGCCACAAACAAATGACTCCGAACAGCTATCCAGGAAAACTACTGCACTTCCATCTCAGAAAGAAAAACACATGGTTTTGCATAGCTGTGTCGTAATGTAGATAAGGCACTTCATCAGTACTTGATTCAGGCATTTCATCATATAATAAACCGTTCACCTTGTCAAGTCCTCGATATTCAATACTTCATCTCTGCAAGCACGAGACTGTAACAACATCTTAAAAACCTTCTTATATCACATTGGCTCTCTGTATAAATCTGTTCCCCCTATCTTTTGGCATAAGTGTCATTTTCATCATTCTTGAAATATTGAAGTAGTCTTCTTGTGCATATTCGTACGGGCCCAGACTCACACGTTGTCCCATAACCCCACACAACCCAGTGTTTCTCAAAAAGACAAACATTTGTGCAATGGTTTGGGGTTATGTGGAGGAAAAGGCAACACCTTGTCAAAAAACAATGAAAAAATAGTACCAAACTGAAATCAAATGTCTGGGCAGGTTGTGGTAAAATCACTCTCTGTACCAAAGGTAACATGTAGAAGTACATTTGATGTTGATGTGAAAATGGTTATTCCGCCATATGAAAGATAGCATCTCCCCTCTCCTCTAGTCAGTCTCTCAGATTTCAAGGAGGCAATAGGCGGTGAATGGTTATCAACCATCCTCAGCTGTTAAGAGGAAGTGGGAGTGGATCTGGAGCAGCTCTCTGTAGGACTGCAATCCTGTCTGTCAGGACTATCCAAGCTGATCCTCATACTGCTTTCTGAAACAGTCTCCAGCGGGGAAAAAGTCCCATTGCCTCTCCTGGTACATCTTCCACACGTATGACTCCTAGAGGAAGCAGGCAGACAAACAGACGGGTCAATATATAGTAACCTTTGGTTCCTGAAATGACAAGCAACATTTTCTTAGGACTAAGGGGACAAAAGGGTGACAAGCTCCATACCTGGCCAGTGTGTTCTGTCTCATCTTTGTTGATGAGGTACATCAGGAAAAACCTGTCAAGCAAAATGGCGAGACATGAAAATGACCCCTTATCCACGGTCATGGTTCACTAGTATCATTCAACATTCAAAGAGCAACTGACCTTTTCAGAACTACAAATAGATATAGCAGGAGGGAATAAAAGATTCATTCAAGCATAATGTTAGAGTTCTTGATGATCTTATCAATCATCCACGTGTCCTATCCTCAAGCATAGAGCAGCAATCAGATTACTGAGTCTGTCCACGACTGTTAACCAAATCAAAATGTGCGATGCATAAGAGAATATCACACAACTATTTTCCAACCAACTTAAAAGCATGAGCTAATGAGGATAGAGTCATAGCATCCTCCAGCTGACTGAGCAGGCAGATTAAGGCCACATGGCTTCCTATTGTCCAGCTAACTCACACAGATAAACAATAGATGAGCATTGAGCTCCTAGAGGGGGAAAGGGTGCTGCCATTATGAGGCACTGCAGGTATTTTTAACTTTGGCACAGATACCAGATACCATCTACTGTTGTGTAAAAGCCATCAATCAGGTGACTTAATAGTAAATAAATATAAAGATGCAGGAAGACAAAAGACATGTGGGCTAATTGATACTTTAGATGAAAAAGTCTAGCTTTAAAGTGCTGGGTTACATCCAGTCTAGATACAGAGGGATACTCACAGGTAGTTGGCCAAGTTGTGCTCTTGTAAGGTGTGTGTTTCAAAGCCGTGAGGCGTCGTGTCAAAGTAGTCATTGCCGATGCCACAGATGAAACATTTGGTCTGAGGAGAAAAAAGATCATATATTCCAAAATTGTCCTCTGCTGACCTGTACTACAGATGCAAACCAGTCTCTCACCTCCATATCCTCTTTCACTTGCTCCTGTTGGTCTCTCAGCTCTCCAAAAGCATCAATGATCAGACCTGCAGCCACAACAACCAACAGTGAACATGTTTCTTCATGGACATGGCAATTTAATACAATTCTTCTTCCCCCGGCTTTTGCATTGCAGTGTAAACTACTTCATGGTTGAACAGCTTTTGACAACAGGAAGCAGCATTACTCTGTATTAAGGTACAGGTTACATCTGTATCTGTGTGTGTTCTGGTGAATGACTGTGAGGCGAGTTGACAGTTTCAGTGTGTCTGTGGGAGAGGCATGAGGCTGACTGATTGTCTCGGTCTGAGGTGGAAGAACCATTGGACAGTTTGATACTGTCTGACTGTGAGAGAAACATTACTGTGTAGGAGGGAGTTTGTCAGTCTGTCTGCTATCAGGGCCCGGTAGAGACAGACAGACGTACATAGCTGCACAGCCCTTTACACAGCCCCTTTCTGCCCACAGGGACCAGGGTGACTTTGACACCAGGGAGCCAGAGTGACTTTGACCCTGCTTGGTCTCACCCTGGTCCCCGCGTTGTCTCTGAAACTGCCCTCTGTGAGCCAGACCAGTACAGTATGTACCCTGGATGATAGCCAGCAGGATGACAATGACGAAGAAGAAGAAGGTGATGTCGAATAGGATGCGGTAGAGCTCGTAGGGGTCGCCCGCAGGGTCTTCTATCTCGTCTCCGATGCCACCCCCTGCCCTCACACCAACATACATGTGGAACAGGTAGCACTGATGGAGGGGAGAGAGACAGAAAGAACAGATAGAAGGTAAGAGAGAGGGGGAGGGAGAGAGAGAGAGAGAGAGAGAGAGAGAGAGAGAGAGAGAGAGAGAGAGAGAGAGAGATAGTTGGAAATGGAATAGGGTTGGAATTAGAATAGGACCACTCAAAAGGCCCCAAACAGGATGGTTAGGCCTTAGTTAAAATATTGTTGAGAACTGGGCTGATGTTTTATAAATTATTTTATTTGTTTTTTAATAGTGTGGCCTCTACATTATGATTTTAGTCCAAAACAATCCAGGAACTCACAGTCATCATGTCGTCACACTTCATATCCGGCTGGTTCTCATCCTCACTCTTGTTGTAAAACTTGCGGAAGAAGTTGAAGGCCACCACAGTGTACAGATACACCACCACCGCCAGTAGACCTACAGTCAGAACCAGCTGACACATAGAGAATACTTCAGGTTACTACCACGATGATATACTTTAGCTCTATGGTTAATACCAGAGTAGAACTAGAGCTCTAACTCAACACTGACCCCTGCTGCCTGGTGGTCAAACGGCATCCACCCACCTGTTTGCCATTGTGGGTGACTGAGGACAGGATGGTCCGGAGGGTCTTGAAGCCCATGGCGATGTCTAGCAGATGGGCAGCGAAGAAGAAGTTGTTGTAGTGACCCAGGATGGACATGGTGGTGTACCACACCAGGTACAGGAACGACTGTAGGGACACACAACAAAGAAACAGATCAGACAGATCAAGTCAATAATGTGTTGTTATCATATACCAAATGATGTTCATTGTAAATGTAGGACACTCACATTGTCTGTAAACACCACACCCATTTTCCAGCATTGATACTTGGTGTCGACAGAGCTCAACCTGTCCAAAGAGGTGGAATGATGTGAATGGTATTGTTTTTGACTTCACTCTGTGTATGCTAACCCGATAACTCTATTATAGGTCACTCTCCCAGGGTCTCACCAGGACACCAGCGATGCCTCCTTCACCACTGTCTCCTCTGTGGGGTTGAAGTCCAGAGCACTCTTGTCCAGCCCCAGCAGCTCTGCTATCCTCTCTGCTCCATACAGATCTCCATACTTATTGATCACCTAACAGCAGCAGGCCAGGATAACAAGGAGAAACTAACAGTAAATAGTAGTAATAGTATGTGCATGAGCAAGTGGTATTGATCTGGTGAATATAAATTACAAGCCCAACAAGAATGAATTAAATACTGTCCACTTACCTTGCGTTTCACAAACTTGTCCCAGTAGTTATTAGGGAAGGAACTATACAACAGAGGATAGAATTATCACATGAAGGATTTACATGAGAGGAAGTTACAAGCAAAATCCCTGGTGTAGACAATCAGTCCACAATCTGAATACTACAATCAAATACCAAAGTGATGATTCTAGTTTGTTCTGTTTGACTCACGGGGTGTTGATGACGAGGCGGTCCCACTGCCCTTTGATGTCATCGTCTGACGGCTGCTCTGTGATGTAGAGGCCGTCAAACTCCAGCTTCCTGGCGATCTCCTTCTCTCTCTTGAACACCGTCAGAGGCACCTTGGGGACACAGACAGAGAGATGGAACATTAGATCACAGCTCCACAGGGCACTGTCTGGATATAATACCATTACACTCCGATGATTACTTCACCAAATACACCTTCAGAAAAAGGGTTGATATGTATTGGTGGTAAATTAGTTCCCATATCACAATATAAAGGATTTTGACCACTTCGAAAAGTGTGATATCTAAGTTTGAATTACTAGTCCATTATAATGATGGTTAATACATCCTCTTGGGATACTATAAAGGTGTCGGTGTCGATGAGTTAGTTATCTGTATGTGTGTGTGTTCACAAAATGTACCTTCAGGTAGTAGTATCCCACCACACACAGGAAAGAGATGACTGTGTGTAGTATGGCCAGGAAGCGCAGTGTAGGTGCCATGTAGCCGGTGCTCTCCTGCAGGACAAAATACTCCATCCCACCTTCATCCTCCTCTTCATCAGTACCTCCACCACCGTTCCAAGGGTCTGGATCATCGTCATCCCCATCATCGCCAGTCACCTGACACAACAAACACCCAGTTTATATCCATGGCAGTTCAACAGCAACACTGTGCTCTATTTGATTAGATAGGGTTTGACTTACTTTGTAGAAGAGCAGAATAAAGTTGATGGCGAAAGCAACGAACAACGCTAAGAAACGCAGGTTGTAGAAGTTTCTGGCCAGATAGTTCTGCAAAACACACATGTATACACTGAGTTGCCCTCAGAAAAGCCTCAATTTGTTGGGAATGAACTCTACAAGGTGTCGAAAGCGTTGCACAGGGATGCTGGCCCATGTTAACTCCAATGCTTCCCACAGTTGTGTCAAGTTGGCTGGATGTCCTTTGGGTGGTGGACTATCCTTGAAACACACAGGAAACTGTTGAGTGTGAAAAACCAAGCAGCGTTGCAGTTCTTGACTCAAACTGGTGCGCCTGGCATCTACTACAATACCCCGTTCAAAGGCACTTATAAATATTTTGTCTTGCGCATTCACCCTCCGAATGGCAGAAATACATTATCCATGTCTCAATTGTATCAAGGCTTATAAATAATGATTTAACCTGTCTCCTACCCTTCATTTACACTGATTGAAGTGGATTTAACAGATTACATTATTAAGGGATTATATCTTTCAGCAGGATTCACCTGGTCAGTCTATGTCATGGAAAGAGTTCCTAATGTTTTGTACACTCACTGTATAGTACTCATACATTTGTGTCATATGCAACAAGACAAACATGAATGTACTGTTGTGATTTACAGGGCTCAACAAAATGGGTGAGTGTGCTCACCAACATCTTGGTCTGGTAGATCTCCAGGCCAGAGAAGAATCTGGCCATGAAGGCCTCTGGGGGCTCTTTCTTTAGTCCCGGTCTCTTCTTGGGGGCCTTCTTCTCCTCTTCTGGTGGGGACTCAGGCGGAGTCTCCTCTTTGGCTTCGTCCCTGTCTTTCTTCTCCTCGTCTTCTGGGCTGCAGTTACAAACACACACCCCGTGGGTTTACACAGACACACAGACAGACAGACAGACAGACAGACAGACAGACAGACAGACAGACAGACAGACAGACAGACAGACAGACAGACAGACAGACAGACAGACAGACAGACAGACAGACAGACAGACAGACAGACAGACAGACAGACAGACAGACAGACAGACAGACAGACAGACAGACAGACAGACAGACAGACAGACAGACAGACAGACAGACAGACAGACAGACAGACAGACAGACAAGCACCCTCAACAAATCAGTTCAGTTTCCACCAGGAGCAAAACAAATGATGATAGGGCTGAGCCTGGTAGGGAATATTGTGTCCACACTGGGAATCAAATCAGGTGCAATCACATCACATCAAGGACTTTATGAGGTCACTTACTCTGCCTTCTCTGGCTTGGCTTTGTGATCTCCATTGGCAGGCTCTATAGTAGAAGCCTCCTTCAAGAAACACATGGAATGTGGTTAAACTACACTCTTACAAAAAAAGGTTCCAAAAACATTATTCTGCTGTCCCCATAGGAAAACCTTTTTGGTTCCAAGTAGAACCCTTTTGGGTTTCATGTAGAAAAGGTTATATATGGAACCTAAAAAGGTTCTACCTGCAACCAAAAGGGTTCTACCTGGAACCAAAAAGGGTTATTCGAAAGGTTATCCTATGGGGACAGCCCAAAGAACCCTTTAAGGTTCTAAATAACACTTTTTTCTAAGAGGGTACAGCTCATTTTTGCACCTAATCATTATGTGACATATACATTACAGAGGCCTGACCTTACACAGATAACCATTACTCTTTTTCTAAGACTAAACATGTGTGATTTCTGAGGAGATCCAGGTACAGACCTTGGCTTTCTTCTGTTTGACGGCAGTGGCTAAAGAGGGGGCGTCAACCCCCACCACTTCCCCCATGTCCCCCAGACCTGGCTCGGCTGCGTGCTTGCCCCCCTGGCTCTTGGTTTGAATGTTGAGCAGCTCAGCCATCAGGTCGGCCTCTGCCTTGTCCACTTGGGCCATCTGGACCATCTCTGCAACCGACGATGCCTCGCTCGCCTCCATCTTCTCTGCCTCCAGCACGTCGCCATGGATACCAAACTGTGTGGGGTCAGGCATGTTCCCCAGGATGTCTGTAACCTTCATGTTCTTTGCCCCTTCCACCAGGCCCCCACCAAACATGGAGGACCACAAGATGTGGAAGAAGCCCCACACCAGGTTGTAGAGGAAGCGGAAGAGGCCCGTGATTATCTTCCAGAAGAAGGAGAATAACCCTCGAACCATCTCCCTCACACTCATCTTCCTGAAATTCCTGTACTGCCGCCTCATGCTCTTGAAGGTGAGCAGCTGGCGGAAGCTGGACAGGTTCTTCCTCATGGAGACACAGGAGTTTGTGAAGGCTGAGTGAGACTCAATCATGCTCTCCTCCTCTTCCTCCTCCCCTTCCTCCTCCACACTCTGGCTGTCTTCCTCATCCTCCTCGAGACGCTCCACTGAGTCAGGCTCAGAGATCTGGGAGGCCAGTTGCATCTCAAAGATGGTGTCCTCACAGAAGTTGACAAACAGCTCCATCTTCTCGCTTTCCCCGCCCTCGTTGACCACGTCAAAGATGAACTGTCTCTTGGACTCTTTGACCTGGGGTTTCTCCCACTGCGTACGACTGGACTCACTGATCTCAAAGTAGACCCTCTCGATGCGCTTGGCCCCGCCCATGATCTCGATGCGGCCCAGGTAGGGCTCGAAGTAGTTGATTACGCTCTCAGCCAGGTCCAGGAAGGTGGCTAGACGGGCGTCGTGAGGCATGTGTTCTGATAGGTTGGTGAGCAGGACCGCCACGTTAAAACCAATGTCCTTGGCCGGTTCATGAAAACGTTCAACAAACTCCTCGTAGTTGAACATGTCGTTTTCGTCAGCCTCGACGCAGGAGAGCAGGAACTCAATCTCTGACTGGGAGTACTGCTTCTGGTTCTCCATGGACTTCTGGAACTCCTTCTTGGAGATCACTCCCTTGCTGTCCGGGTCGTACTCCTTGAAGTTGTCCGAGGAGGTCAGGTCTTTGAGTTTGAGGAACATGTCGAAGAACTTGAGGATCATCTCTACATTGCTGGAGGACTCCACCAGGGTGTCCACCATCTGTTTGCCAATGGTTCCGTTGACAACATTACCTGTAGGAGGGTAGCGAGGGTTACTAAAGTTTAGGACATACAATACAAAGTACACAGTAACCATAACACAATCTGCTTATTTTATTGTCAAGGTAGATCGTCTAGATGTTTGATACCATGCAAAATCAGTTCAAGCAAATAAATGTGTTTACAGTTTAGGGATAAAGGATCAAATGGTTAGTAGCTAACTCTGTTCTATCAGTGTCATCTGATAGCCACATTGTGTTCCATGATGAGTCACGACTGAGATAAAAAGGTGTAATAGAACCTTCCAGAAGGGAGAGCATCATCACAATCATGTCCTTCTGCAGGTCCAGCAGCTCCTTCAATAAGTCAATCTGACTTGAGTCCTGGGGGGACAGGAAACAAAAGCAACTTTGAGACACATTTTGCACCCAATCAAGGTTAGTGCTGCTCTGTCAGGGGCCAGTCCATTGCTAATATCCCAGAGCGCCATTTGGATAGATCAAGGCCCTCTGCGAGCACTGGGACCCGCTACTGTAGGATTCGCTAGGCCCCAACCATCCATCAGCACATGGCCTAATGTCATTCTGCTGGGCCAGAGCAGATGGCTGGGAGGGGATGACTCGTTTTGGGCCTCCCCAGCATGCAATAAATCTGAGGAGGGACTTTGATTAGCTTAATCAAAGCTCACCCGGCAGCCCTGTCAATCTGGTCACTTGCAAACAGCCCTGCCCCTCCGGATAACCCTGAGATAAGCCGAGGCAGTCTAACGGTCCGAGAGGTTTCATTCTGATCCCACCTGGGTTATTGGCTACAAAGCACATCCAAGGTGTCTTGCTGTGGGAGTGATGGATCACATAGCCTTCATAACATTTCAAATGAAGGCAGGGAGAAAAGCCTGTCACCAAGGCATGCTGCAGAGAACATCCCTGAACTAAGAGGGACCTCTTGTGGCAACAGCTGATTGGTAAGAAAGTCAGGATGTGAACTCTCCATCCGCATACAGTTTGATGTTGTATCACACTAACCAGATGCTATTCAGTTTCATATCTGAATTGATAGATCTAATATTGAGCCACTGGTTGACAAGGAGTGAGTTGATTAGAAAATGGTCCTTAGTTGTATTACCTGTGAGAGCTTCATCTGCATATTGGCAAACACATGCAAGAAGCCCACCACTGCATCCCATAGCCTGCTGTGGGCCAGACTCTGCTGGTTCCCAATACACGGGCCCTGGGGACACACAGAGAAGATATCACTATAGTCAGGACGATAACCATGATTAACCATACAACGCATTCCTGTCCGTGAAGGTTAGTTTCTTCCAACCCAAGAGGCTTGTGTTACCTGTATGTACTCAGTGAGGGAGTTGAAGATCTGCTTGGCCACAGCCAGGGCTTTGGAGAAGTTCCGCTGGCCAGCCTCATCCATGATGTCTTTCCCAGAGTAGTACCAGTAGAAATCACTGATGGATTCCTAATATTGGATAAATCAACATGTAACACAGGACAATATAAACAGACGCTACACATAAAGCATATAGGGAGTGAGGGCGGGGATAGTATTTTACCTGCAGACGGAGCAGGTAGTCCACAGTGCTGATGATGATATTTACTGTGGTTGTGTTCCCTGTCTGAGTCCGCAGGAAGTTTTGGAAGTCTGAAGAAAGGGAAAGGGGGTCAAATGGAAAAAAGAGGATCCCTTCCAGCAGTGTACGGTAATGATATATATTGAACATTGTCACAAGTAGGCTACAGTAGGTAAACTAAGGCGTGTTATTGACGTAAGGTGTTCTGTGTAAAGTGTTAGACATACCGTTGTTGTGTCCCTCGCAGAGCAATTGCAGAAACCTAAACAGATCCTTAGTGAACTCATCGTTCTGCAGTACCTTGGAACCTGGAAACAGGAGATGAGATTGACGACTGTCCCCTTTGGGTAGGAGGGGGCTAGAAACCAGATGACCCCCCCCCCAGCTTGATCTAACACAAGCTTACACCATGGCCAGCAAAACTTTCACTTCCCTACAAAGCTGCTGTATAGTCCTCTAGCTCCTAGACTAGGATATTTTGTCATGGAAGTCTTATGCTCTCTATGAGACATTCATATCACTTTGACTTGATATACATACTGGACAGAGGTGAGGGATAATAGGAATAAAAGTGAGCTTTGTTGCTCGGTCCTTCAGATACAAGCAAAGCTTTGGACATTTTATTCTTATTACTAATTTACTTTATCAATTCATATTGGTTAGTAATATCAATATAAAAAAGAAATAAAAGTTTCCACACACAACAAGCAGACAAGCAGTAACTTTGTATAGGAGAGAGAGGTAAGAGTTATTTGGGTCTAAAGCTATATGGCTTATTGAGCATGCATGTGTTCCTTCAGATCAGAGCAGTAGGTTATTATCACATTCCAGACTGAGGGGAGGGGGAAGAGGTGGGAACTGGACGAAGAGCAATCAGGATGGCGAAATGAGTAGAATCTAAACCGTGTATTTACCCCGCTCACTCACGTTGACTGCGACCGATGAGTTCAAAAATGATAAGAAGAAACAAACAAACAAAAAAAGCAGACATAAGCAAAGGAGAAGACATTGAGTTTCAATAAGAAGGAAGGAAGAAGAAGAAGAGATAGATCGACATCATTTTAGGCGTTGGACATACAGTAGACATGCGGTTAAGAGTCTCGGGTAGGTAGGTCTACAGGTTCTGCTGCACAGTTTGCCAGGACAGGTGTTAGACGGGGAGTGAGAATCACTACAGTACTGCAGTCACCATCACATATGCCTGGTTTACATGAGATGGGAACGAGCTGGAGTATGTATGAGAACATAGACATTTACTGTATGCGCTCCATTAGATCCAACAGCTTCTATGGTGGGTGATTTACATTGTGTATAGATCTGTTGTTTTGGAGTTTTTTTTATCTTGTTGACAGACAGTATTCAGACATCACGTGACTGAGGAACATACAGTAGCACAGGTTTACCTGCCCAATGAACACAGACACAATGGGCCAGTTCATTTGGCATGGCCCGGTGCCCCGGGTGGTGGAGATTTCACTTAAGGACCAATGGAATGGTGTAAAATGTGCAATCTCTGCCTACCCGGGGAACCGGGCCATGCAAAACGAACTCGTCCAGTGACATATGTGACATGGAGATGAGCTTTTCCATCACAAACAAAAGAGCGAATGTGGCACGCTAATTCTGTATCATGTGGCTGTAATAGCCCTATCACAGGCCTTCAAACACAACAAAAAGACCTGGGCCAATCATTAGCGGGTGGGTTGGACATTGGCTGACCAATCATAATGGCAAGGGGTGTATCCTTATGGATTGCTGTTATTGCTTGTGCATACGGTTGTAGGAATTACAAGCCTCCACATGCAGTTCTGACATAACATAACCTTCGTCACTATGGAGTAGGGTACAGTAAATCTTTATTAATGAATTCCGTTTCTCAACGGGCAGATTCAGAAAGGACAACAAGGTGTTAATAGGAACACATTGACCACTGGCTGTAGTACAAGCAGTAAGAGCAAACCACAAATAATCACATTAGTGGAATAATGTAATTTGAGACTGGTTTGGTCTGTGAGCATTGATTGGTTGGAGATCAGAAGACAGGTGAATTGTGACCCTGTGGCTGGGTGGGAGGAAGGGGGCGGGTCAGATGAAATTAACATGGAGTAACATGTAAATCAACATTACCTACTTAACATTTAGATGTTATACTTGTGTAGGGTTTTAGACACTTAAGAAATGTGTATGGAGCATCATGGGTCAGCATTTGGCAAGAGCACCAAGTGGACTTGACTCTCAAAAGTAAGAAAATAAATTGTCATCTTAAAATCAAACAAATCTACAATTACTTTCCTATAACACTAAACATTTCTAAGATATGCATGCATTTCTGTGTGTTGACAGGAGAGAGAGAGGTTACAGTGCATATGGCTGTCTGAGGTAGTGTTGACAGGAGAGAGAGAGGTTACAGTGCATATGTCTGTCTGAGGTAGTGTTGACAAGAGAGAGAGAGTTTACAGTGCACATGTCTGTCTGAGGTAGTGTTGACAGGAGAGAGAGAGATTACAGTGCATATGTCTGTCTGAGGTAGTGTTGACAGGAGAGAGAGAGGTTACAGTGCATATGTCTGTCTGAGGTAGTGTTGACAGGAGAGAGAGAGTTTACAGTGCACATGTCTGTCTGAGGTAGTGTTGACAGGAGAGAGAGAGTTTACAGTGCATGTGTCTGTCTGAGGTAGTGTTGACAGGAGAGAGAGGTTACAGTGCACATGTCTGTCTGAGGTAGTGTTGACAGGAGAGAGTTTACAGTGCACATGTCTGTCTGAGGTAGTGTTGACAGGAGAGAGAGAGGTTACAGTGCATATGTCTGTCTGAGGTAGTGTTGACAGGAGAGAGAGAGTTTACAGTGCACATGTCTGTCTGAGGTAGTGTTGACAGGAGAGAGAGAGGTTACAGTGCATATGTCTGTCTGAGGTAGTGTTGACAGGAGAGAGAGAGTTTACAGTGCACATGTCTGTCTGAGGTAGTGTTGACAGGAGAGAGAGAGTTTACAGTGCATATGTCTGTCTGAGGTAGTGTTGACAGGAGAGAGAGAGGTTACAGTGCATATGTCTGTCTGAGGTAGTGTTGACAGGAGAGAGAGAGTTTACAGTGCATATGTCTGTCTGAGGTAGTGTTGACAGGAGAGAGAGAGAGAGGTTACAGTGCACATGTCTGTCTGAGGTAGTGTTGACAGGAGAGAGAGAGGTTACAGTGCATATGTCTGTCTGAGGTAGTGTTGACAGGAGAGAGAGAGTTTACAGTGCATATGTCTGTCTGAGGTAGTGTTGACAGGAGAGAGAGAGGTTACAGTGCATATGGCTGTCTGAGGTAGTGTTGACAGGAGAGAGAGAGGTTACAGTGCATATGGCTGTCTGAGGTAGTGTTGACAGGAGAGAGAGAGAGGTTACAGTGCATATGGCTGTCTGAGGTAGTGTTGACAGGAGAGAGAGGTTACAGTGCATATGGCTGTCTGAGGTAGTGTTGACAGGAGAGAGAGAGGTTACAGTGCATATGCCTGTCTGAGGTAGTGTTGACAGGAGAGAGAGAGGTTACAGTGCATATGTCTGTCTGAGGTAGTGTTGACAGGAGAGAGAGAGATTACAGTGCATATGTCTGTCTGAGGTAGTGTTGACAGGAGAGAGAGAGGTTACAGTGCATATGGCTGTCTGAGGTAGTGTTGACAGGAGAGAGAGGTTACAGTGCATATGGCTGTCTGAGGTAGTGTTGACAGGAGAGAGGGAGGTTATAGTGCACATGTCTGTCTGAGGTAGTACACTGTTTCCCCTTGTTTATCTCTCCTCACTTACTTGATCCTTCCTCAGTCACCATCCCAAGACCTTCTGCTTTGTTTTGCCTTTCGAATGCATTCAAGTCCAGGACACTAATGAAGTTCAAAGAAAGAGACCCAACATCATTTTCAACACGTACGGTTTTGCTTGGCTTGAATGTCAAACCGTCAATGATTTGTTTGTGTATTGTGAGATCATTTTACCTGCAAGACTGCATGAGTCCTGATAAACTCTTGAAAAAGCCAGCATCTCTTTTTTCCTTCAGATAGTCAAGCATTTTCTACAAAAAGGAAATACACAATAACATTTGAGCTGCACTGTACATACTGAAAAAATGTATATGGATTCCATAAATATTCTAATATACCTGCTGAACCAGTATGTTGCCCCCGTTGAGTATAGAGATGCCCAGCTTCAAGGTAAAGGTCACCATGGGCCCAAGTGAACCTGAAGAGGACAATCAGTAATCACATTATTTGTGTGTGTGTGTGTGTGTGTTTGTCTTTGTAATAGTGTTCCCCTGTACTTTATTTATATATATATTTTTTTAGGTGGTAGATCAGCTTTAATATTGCAGATAGATTGCACCTTCCATCAATGTAAGTGTCTGCATCATTTCCAGTCCCCCATATATTTATTTGTAATTATTATTTATTATTTTCACCCTAACCCTACCACCCCTCCCCTAATTGGAGTAAACTAATGGAAAACAACACTTAGGCTTCTACTTCCAGCTTATACATACTGTCACGCCCTGACCTTAGTAATCTTTGTTTTCTTTAATATTTTGGTTAGTGTGTAGCGGGTGTGACGAGGGTGATATGTGTTTTTTTCCTGTCTAGGGTTTTTGTATGTTTATGGGGTTATTTCTAGGTGTTTTTACGTCTAATTCTAGTTTTTTTGATGTCTATGGTTGCCTAGATTGGTTCTCAATCAGAGGCAGCTGTATATCGTTGTCTCTGATTGGGGACCATATTTAGGTAGCCATATTCCTTGGGTATTTCGTGGGTTATTGTCTATGGGTAGTTGCATGTCAGAACTAGTTGTTTATAGCGTCACCTTCATTTTGTTTGGTTAATTTGTTTAAGTGTTCTTTGTGGTTTTCGTTAATAAAAGAAGAATGTATTCAAATCACGCTGCACCTTGGTCTCATCGTTACAACGAACGTGACAGAATAACCCACCAAACAAGGACCAAGCAGCGTGAAAAGGAGGAGCAGCGTATGATGGAGCAGACAGCATGGACATGGGACGAATTACTGGATGGTAAAGGATCCTGGACGTGGGAGGAGATACTGGCAGGAGAGGATCGCCTACCATGGAGGCAGGTGGAGATGGAACGGCGACGACATGTGGGTACACGACTAGCACGGAAGCCCGAGAGGGCACACGAGGAGATTGGCTGAGTCAGGTAGGAGACCTGAGCCAACTCCTCGTGCTTACCGTGGGGAGCGTGTAACTGGGTCAGGCACCGTGTTATGCAGTGTTATGCTGGAGACCAGAGGCTCAGCGCTCCTGGTCTCCAGTATACCTCCTTGGACCAGGATGTCCTGCGCCGGCTCTGCGTACTGTGGCTCCGGTGATTCTGCACAGCCCAGTGCGTCCTGTGCCAGTGCCCTGCATTTGCAGGGCGAAAATAAACATCCAGCCAGGACGGGTTGTGTCAGCTCTACACTCTAGACCTCCAGTACACCTCCACAGTCCGGTACGTCCTGTGCCTGCTCCCCTCACTCGCCTTGATGTGTGTGTCACCAGCCCAGTACCACCAGTGCCAACACCACGTGCCAGGCTTCCTGTGCGCCTCCAGAGCCCTGTACATCCTCTTCCTCCTCCCCGCACTCGCCCTGAGGTGTGTGACACCAGCCCAGTACCACCAGTGCCGGCACCATGCACCAGGCCTATAGTGCGCCTCGGCAGTCCAGTACGCCCTGTTCCTCCATACCGCACTCGCCATGATGTAAGTGTCCCCAGCTCAGGAGTCACCAGTGCAGAGCGTCCGGCGACAGTCCAGAGCATCCGGCGACAGTACCCAGTCCAGAGCGTCCGGGCGACAGTACCCAGTCCAGAGCGTCCGGCGACAGTACCCAGTCCAGAGCGTCCGGCGACAGTACCCAGTCCAGAGCGTCCGGCGACAGTACCCAGTCCAGAGCGTCCGGCGACAGTACCCAGTCCAGAGCGTCCGGCGACAGTACCCAGTCCAGAGCGTCCAGCGACAGTACCCAGTCCAGAGCGTCCCGGCGTACCCAGTCCACCCAGTACCCAGTCCAGAGCGTCCAGAGCCGGCGACAGTACCCAGTCCAGAGCGTCCGGCGACAGTACCCAGTCCAGAGCGACCGGCGACAGTACCCAGTCCAGAGCGTCCGGCGACAGTACCCAGTCCAGAGCGACCGGCGACAGTACCCAGTCCAGAGCGAGCGGCGACAGTATCCAGTCCAGATCGTCCGGCGACAGTTCACAGACCGGAACCTCCAACGAATGGCCACAGACCGGAACCTCCTGCGACGGGCCACAGACCGGAACCTCCAGCGACGGGCCACGGACCGGAACTTCCCGCGATGGGCCACAGCCCGGAACCTCCAGCGACGGGCCACAGCCCGGGGTCTTCAGCGACGATCCCCAGGCCGGGGTCCCCATCGAGGTTCCCCAGCCCTCAGTGTAAAGAAGGGGGGCGGCGTCCAGAACCAAGGTTAAATGCCCACCCAGACCCTCCCATATATGTTTAGGTTTGTGGTCGGGAGTCTGCACCTTTGGGGGGGGGTACTGGTGGCTCCCTGAACTTTAGTATTCTTTGTTTTCTTTACTATTTTGGTTAGGTCAGGGTGTGACGAGGGTGATGTGTTTTTGTCCTGTCTAGGGTTTTTGTATGTTTATGGGGTTATATATAGTCTAGGTGTTTTTATGTCTATTGTTGTTGGTTCTCAATCAGAGGCAGCTGTTTATCATTGTCTCTGATTGGGGACCATATTTAGGTAGCCATATTCCTCGGGTATTTTGTGGGTTATTGTCTATGTGTAGTTGCATGTCAGCACTAGTTGTTTTCATAGCTTCACGTTCGTTTGTTGTTTTTGGTTAGTTTGTTGAAGTGTTCTTCGTGTCTTTCGCTAATAAAAGAAGAATGTATTCTAATCATGCTGCACCTTGGTCTCATCGTTACAACGAACGTGACACATACTACATACATTTGACAAACACAGTATATTTTACAATAGTTATCTTTGTATGTTTTTAGTCCCATCCTTCAGCTACCCTCAACCATTCCCATCTTATCTCTGAACACCAGAACACCCTGTACCTTTGCTGGCACTGATCATCTGTAACACCATCTCAGCAGCTCCTCTGTCATGCAGTCTGGCCTGCTGGTACAGAGTCTTCTGTTTCTCCATCTCTTTTTCCTATCAGGTCAACAAACAAACAGCTCCTTACAAAACCATTTGAGACTAGTCAAATCTAAAACCCCGATGGGAGATCCAAAACACCTCAAACGTTTTCTCTTTTCCTTCATCTTCCTCTTCTTCATCTTCTGCACAACTCTACAGAAGACAAGCGAGAGCTTTGTTAGCCAGGTCTCTGTTGACCTCTACATGACACTAAAGATATGCATCCAATAACAAATCAGCTAGGCTTTGTACCTTTGCCATCATGTCTGCATATGCAATATACAAAGGATCCTCTTCCAAAGAACTGAATGAAAAAGCAGGATAAACGTATGTGAATAAACCCTGCATAACTCCATAATAAACAAGTATCTCAGGTGCATGACTAAGAACAAATGGGACACAATTACTTGTGCCCGAGTGCTTCTCCTTGCGTGGGGAGAAATGCTGCAGTGATTTAGTTTAATGTGCCAGTTTATTAGCCAAGGGATACTACACCAGCAATATTACACAGCACAGATGGAGCGAGCAGCATGATGCCAGGTGCACAGGTGTGTGTGTGTGTGTTTACCTCCGCTCAGTGAGCGCATTGTGACTGAAATGCAGGATGAGCTGATGAAGAGGGTCTGGCTGCATCTCTGCCTCCTCCTCTTCCTCCTCCTCCACCTTCAGTTGGGTCTTCTGCACAAACACCCCGTCGCACAGAGTACATCAGAGTACAGCCTGACACCCAATCACCTGTCATATATACAGTAGCAGTGCCCTTGACCCTCTGAGAGTGACTAAATGTGACTGCTGTACACTTGAGCTGATACAAATCTTATAGATTGAACTTCTTAATCAGTGTGCTCTATTTTGAATTAGTGATATTTTCATAATGGAAGTTAAAGTTGTTCAAATTACACTGCAACACACTTTAAAAATAACAACTGCTAGAAGGACAAGGTATCTAAACAAAAATATGGACGCTTATTATCCATGTGCAGTAACCACTGCCATGTCATAAGTCGTCTTATCTTACTGCGCATCACTTACCTCGGAGACAACAGGGTGTACTTGATCAACAGAAACACATTGAAATCAAAGATGCGTAATGTGCAGTCAAACCCTTGTCTCACTGAAGCATGGCCCATGGAAAAACACAGACTGAGTGTATCTCAACAGGATAGCATTATGGGTACGGCACGCCACTCCTACATCAGCAGACCATGCAGGCACACACACACAGGGACATACGCACAGCACATTTAGATGGTACAGCAGTGTCCAGGTTAGCGGTGTCAAATTCAGCGGTGTCAAGGTGTGTGCTCAGTAGAGATAAAGAGAGGAAGATGGAGGTTAAGCATGACTCTCCATGAGCCTGATCCATACTCTATAATACTCTATAATACACTATACTAGTCTACCACTGTATCGCTATGACAGTCACAGACAGAGAAGAGAGAGCACCAGTTAAGGATGGTGCAAAAAGAAGTGGTCGATGGGATGCTATTCCACATGATCATCTCTTTTAAGAATGTAACCACTTTCCCTGCAATATCTTATAAAGTGTTATAGAGTGTTTATATCCATTGTATTAATTGCTGTTTTGATAAATGTAGCCAATTCTAATATTTACACAGGACAGAATGGTGTTTTTGAAGAATTTCTGATAAATCTAGAATCAAAGTTGTAAAGAAAGCAACCCTTGCAGGGACAGTTTTCCTTAATTATTTTATTACACCAAATTCCTCAAACGACATGAATATGGCACGATAATGTGTCCATGCTGCGACAGAAAATGTACGAAAGACGCCACACCTTCCATAAATTTCACCAGTAAGCCGTAGCATCGTGGTTGGATGCTCTCTTACCCCTGTGAGATGGGGGACAGCTCTAGAACCGGATAACAGTACAGTACAGCTGGCAGCATGGCACTGACATCCAGACCGATGTCATGCGTGCCTGGGAAGGCATTTCGTTAGCAAGGAACAGATCAATATGGAGCCAGGGGCAAAACATGGATGACTGGCGGAACACCCGAAGTGCTTGGCAGGCATTGTGCTGGCGAAGAGCTTGGGTTGTGGCACGGCCAGGTGAGGATGGACAGGACAGGCTAGTACCACAAATAACACAGAGAAGGCTGGGCACTGTGAGGACAGGTACAGTACTTACTGCCAGGTCCTGCACTAGCTTCTCTTCAAAAGAGTACGTCTCTGTCTCTATCCATATTCTCTGATAGCCCAGGAGGAAGAGGTTAATAGAGCGATGCCTGGGGGTGCAGAGGGAGATGAGGAGGGTTAGCAGGGTGGGCCAGGGGGGAGAGGGAGATGAGGAGGGTTAGCAGGGTGGGCCAGGGGGAGAGGGAGATGAGATGAGGAGGGTTAGCAGGGTGGACCAGGGGGAGAGGAGATGAGGAGGGTTA
Source organism: Oncorhynchus gorbuscha (assembly GCF_021184085.1). NCBI lineage: Eukaryota > Metazoa > Chordata > Actinopteri > Salmoniformes > Salmonidae > Oncorhynchus > Oncorhynchus gorbuscha. Next base: position 22,886,969 of record NC_060189.1, on the reverse strand, counting down.
GCAGGGTGGACCAGGGGAGAGGAGATGAGGAGGAGGGTTAGCAGGGTGGGCCAGGGGGAGAGGAGATGAGGAGGGTTAGCAGGGTGGGCCAGGGAGATGGGGAGAGGAGATGAGGAGGGTTAGCAGGGTGGGCCAGGGGGAGAGGAGATGAGGAGGGTTAGCAGGGTGGACCAGGGGGAGAGGAGATGAGGGATGAGGGTTAGCAGGGTGGACCAGGGGGGAGAGGAGATGAGGAGGGTTAGCAGGGTGGACCAGGGGGAGAGGAGATGAGGAGGGTTAGCAGGGTGGACCAGGGTGGGGGGGAGAGGGAGATGAGGAGGGTTAGCAGGGTGGACCAGGGGGAGAGGGAGATGAGGAGGGTTAGCAGGGTGGACCAGGGGGAGAGGAGATGAGGAGGGTTAGCAGGGTGGGCCAGGGGGGAGAGGAGATGAGCGGGGTATTACTTTAAGAATGGTTCATACTTTTTAGTATGGCACTGGAACATCCAACTGGTCACTGTGGAGAAACACTGAAAAAACACAGACCGAACTGTACCCCCAAATTCATAACCCTGTCATGTCTACACCAGTAAACAATTATCACAGAACATATTTATCTTTTAGAAACATCTATAGTGTACTATGATGACTAAAGATAAATAAATATATGGTATAAATGACAGAGACATCAGCACAGAAACCTAGAATTTAGGAGAAAAATACTTTTGGGTCAGAGTGAATATTTTTGTAATGAGTGTAGCTCCCAGGCCGACCAGTCAGAATGCCAGTTGGATCACTGTATGAGAGTTACAGGAGGAAGGAAGTGGAGGTCACAAACGTTGTCTGAACATTACGTTACCGTTAGCATGGAGAGTAGACTGTCGTAGTCTGTGATCTCATGCATTTTTACAATGAAGTCATTTTTACAGGAAGTAATTATTACTTTTGTGCCTGAGGGGAAGTACAGTATAGTAATGTCATTCAGGAGAGAACAGAGGGAAGGTGAAGTACAGTATAGTAATGTCATTCAGGAGAGAGCAGAGAGAAGGTGAAGTACAGTATAGTAATGTCATTCAGGAGAGAACAGGGAGAAGGTGAAGTACAGTATAGTAATGTCATTCAGGAGAGAACAGAGAGAAGGTGAAGTACAGTATAGTAATGTCATTCAGGAGAGAACAGAGAGAAGGTGAAGTACAGTATAGTAATGTCATTCAGGAGAGAGCAGAGAGAAGGTGAAGTACAGTATAGTAATGTCATTCAGGAGAGAACAGAGAGAAGGTGAAGTACAGTATAGTAATGTCATTCAGGAGAGAACAGAGAGAAGGTGAAGTACAGTATAGTAATGTCATTCAGGAGAGAACAGAGAGAAGGTGAAGTACAGTATAGTAATGTCATTCAGGAGAGAACAGAGGGAACGTGAAGTACAGTATAGTAATGTCATTCAGGAGAGAACAGAGAGAAGGTGAAGTACAGTATAGTAATGTCATTCAGGAGAGAACAGAGGGAAGGTGAAGTACAGTATAGTAATGTCATTCAGGAGAGAACAGAGAGAAGGTGAAGTACAGTATAGTAATGTCATTCAGGAGAGAACGTAAAGTACAGATGTACTATCTTCATTTAACCAGTTTCAACGAACGTGACAGATGCCTGGTAACCAGTTTCCTGTTGCTGCAGGAAAATAATCCTGCAGCAACAGGAAATGTACATTATTATGTGGATTATAATGGACATTCTTGTAGGATTTGATACATTTATCATTAGGGCTAATCAAGTCTGACATTTTAAAGTGGAAATGACAAACTTCAGAAGCCTTTTTAAACCTTGAATACAATACAAGTTTGCATTTGATGCTGCGCAGGAACAGAGAATGTTCTCTGTAACAACAGGGTTATACCATTAAGAAAGTATGTCTGTAGTAGAGACAGAGTAGTAGAGACACAGTAAGAAGCGTGGTAAGTCACTGAAACAAGGGTATGTAATAGTTTTAGAGGTGGTGGAAATTTAAGCTAACAGGTGGAGGAGAAAAGTACACAAGACATTTCATCAAATGTCCTCAACAATGTAATTCTTTCAAAAACATTACTCTGACTGAGAAGGCTAATGCTTACTCATTACTCAACTATGTGAGGCAATGTCATATTCCTAAAAGAACACCAATAACGAGGTGAAATGAGTCATCTGGTGTCGAGGAGTGGCTACAAAGCACACATTAAAGATGGCCGACCCCAGGTTGGGCTCCTAATTGTTTTTCTCCCTGCTGTCTCTCCTCCTGGGTCTCTGTGATTGAGTTACAGTGCAGCAGGGCATGAAATTGCTCGTGTCCTTTTCTGTTCCTTGATAACTGGCCGAGGCGAGTCATTTGTCGTACAGGTTGGGGGAGGGGAGCTTCACATTAAATACAGGGTCTGGAGCCTAGGAAAGAGGGGTGAGACTCGTGAGGCAGAGAGAAAGAGAGAGTGTCGGGTTAGCTTGGAAATAAGAGACAATGCTAAACTGTACACAGCTTGCTGCCTGCCAGTACCGACATCAGCAGCTGGGATATTTGGTTCTAATATTTGACTTGGAGTCCCCAAATCAAATCCAATTGTATTTGTCACATTCGCCAAATACAACAGGTGTAGACATTATTGTGGAATGCTTAGTTACAAGCCCTTAACCAACAATGCATTTCAAGAAAAATAGTTAAGAAAATATTACAAAATAAACTAAAGCCAAAAAATAAAATAAAATAAAGAATTAACAATAAAATAACAATATCGAGGCTATATACAGGGGGTACCAGTATAGTAGAGGAAATGTGTACATGTAGGTGGCGGATGGGGCATTGTAAGAAGTCCAGGTGGCCATTTGATTAATTGTTTGGGAGTCTTATGGCTTGGGGGTAGAAGCTGTTAAGGAGACGTTTTGGTCGGAGACTTGGCGCTCCGGTACCACTTGCCGTGCAGTAGCAGAGGAAACAGTCTATGACTAGGGTGACTGGAGTCTTTGACAATTCTTTGGGCTTTCCTCTGACACCACCTAGATAGAACATAGGTCCTGGATGGCAGGAAGCTTGACCCCAATCATGTACTGGGGCGTACGCACAGCCGTCTGTACTGCCTTACTGTCAGATGCCGAGCAGTTGCCATACCAGGCGGTGATGCAATCGGTCAGGATGCTCTTGATGGTGCGGCTGTAGAAGCTTTTGAGGATCTGAGGACCCATGCCAAATATTTTCAGTCTCCTGCGGGGGAAAAGGTATTGTCATGCCCTCTCCACGACTGTCTTGGTGTGTTTTGAACCATGATAGTTCGCTGGTGTTGTGGACACCAAGGAACTCGAAACTGTCAACCCACTTCACTACAGCCCCGTCGATGTTAATGGGGGCCTGGTTGGCCCACCTTTTCCTGTAGTCCACGATCAGCTCCTTTGTCTTGCTCACATTGAAGGAGAGGTTGTTGTCCTGGCACCACACTGCCAGGTCTCTGACCTTCTCCTTATAGGCTGCCTCGTCGTTGTTGGTGATCAGGCCTACCACTGTTGTGTCGTCAGCAAACTTAATGATGGTTTTGGAGTCGTGTTTGGCCACGCAGTAGTGAGTGAACAGGGAGTACAGGAGGGGACTAAGCACGCACCCCTGAGGGGCCCCAGTGTTGAGGATCAGCATGGCACATGTGTTGTTGCCTATCCTTACCACCTGGGGGTGGCATGTCAGGAAGTCCAGGATCCAGTTGCAGAGGGAGGTGTTTAGCCCCAGGGTCCTTAGCTTAGTGATGAGGTTTGTGGGCTCTATTGTGTTGAACAATGAGCTGTAGTCAATGAACAGCATTCTCACATAGGTGTTCCTTTTGTCCAGGTGGGAAAGGGCAGTGTGGAGTGCGATCAAGATTGCGTCATCTGTGAATCTGTTGGGGGGGTATTCGAATTGAAGTGGATCTAGGGTTTCCGGGATGATGGTGTTGATGTGAGCCAAAACCAGCCTTTCAAAGCCCTTCATGGCTACAGACTTGAGTGCTACGGGGCGGTAATCATTTCGGCAGGTTACCTTCACTTTCCTGGGCACAGGGACTATGGTGGTCTGCTTGAAAAAACTCACGCAGGGGTGACGGTTAGAGATATTTGGAACTCACATGTGAAAAGGTTAATTGTAGATCGTCCAGTTTATTTTCCAATGATTGCAGGTTGGCCAATAGTACAGAATACACCTCTGAATTCTCACAAGGCACCCTGACCTCCAGTCTCGACAAAGCAGTATATCCTTCGTGTCGGACTCGTTAAAGAAAAAGTCTTTGTCCAGTTCGAAGTGAGTAATCTCTGTTCTAATGTCCAGAATCTCTTTTCGGTCATAAGAGACGGTAGCAGCAACATTATGTACAAAATAAGTTTCAAACAATGCGAAAAAATAAATGAATAGAACAGTTGGTTAGGCGCCATTCCACTACATTCAGTCAGCTAATGAATTTGTTTGTAAAGGAATGTGACTATAGAAAATGGATACGGGTGTTTGGTACCTGGGCAGGTTGTAGAGAGGAGCCATGCGGAAGCAGGCCACCACCGCACGCTTTCTCTGCTTGGACAGCAGCTTCTGCCACACACACTTCTTAGACCTCAACGGCTGCTCAACCTACATTGAATAAATTAAGACAAAATATGTACTGTGTTATATATATCAAATGATATAAGGAGTATGGTTTGGAGCAGAAGTATGAGTATATCATGCTGAGTATAGATCTATGATCAGAGAAGCAGGACATAAAGGATCCAGGATATAGGATATAGGACACAGCCAGTATATGAAGATATGGGGCACAGCCAATATATGAAGATATGGGGCACAGCCAGTATATGGAGATATGGGGCACAGCCAGTATATGGAGATATGGGGCACAGCCAGTATATGGAGATATGCGGCACAGCCAGTATATGGAGATATGGGGCACAGCCAGTATATGGAGATATGAGGCACAGCCAGGATATGGAGATATGAGGCACAGCCAGGATATGGAGATATGGGGCATAGCCAGTATATGGAGATATGGGGCACAGCCAGTATATGGAGATATGAGGCACAGCCAGGATATGGAGATATGGGGCACAGCCAGAATATGGAGATATGAGGCACAGCCAGGATATGGAGATATGGGGCACAGCCAGAATATGGAGATATGAGGCACAGCCAGGATATGGAGATATGGGGCACAGCCAGTATATGGAGATATGGGGCACAGCCAGGATATGGAGATATGGGGCACAGCCAGTATATGGAGATATGAGGCACAGCCAGGATATGGAGATATGGGGCACAGCCAGTATATGGAGATATGAGGCACAGCCAGGATATGGAGATATGGGGCATAGCCAGTATATGGAGATATGGGGCACAGCCAGTATATGGAGATATGAGGCACAGCCAGGATATGGAGATATGGGGCACAGCCAGTATATGGAGATATGGGGCACAGCCAGGATATGGAGATATGGGGCACAGCCAGTATATGGAGATATGAGGCACAGCCAGGATATGGAGATATGGGGCACAGCCAGTATATGGAGATATGAGGCACAGCCAGGATATGGAGATATCGGGCACAGCCAGTATATGCAGATATGGGGCACAGATATAAGACGGAGAAAACTGGATGTACTGTAGACAGTAAGGATGCAGCCAGCCACTGACCTGCTCCAGATGAAAGACTGCAGCTGAGATGCTCTGGACCCGGAACACTGTTCTCTCAGGGTCTGGAGGCCCCTCGTTCTTCACCATCACATCCTTATACAGGTTCAGCTGCCACCGCACTGCAGGGTCCTCTGACTGGGGGTGGGTTAGCGCAGTGAAGGGCTTAGAAAACATCACTGCTGTTTGATACCGAGGTGCTGTTCTAGTTTAATGAATGACAGTACTTCGTCCTTTTCTCTAGCTCACCTTCTCTTGAAGGTGCAGATTCTGCCGCAAATGCTCCTTCACTTCATCATCTGTGTCTTTCTGTTGAGTAATATGAGGAAACAATGAGATATACCATTCATTAATCGTACCCAGTTGACCAACTTTGATGACCGAAATAAAATGGAAAACTGGTCTCTGCTGAGTAATGTGTAGTCGGTAACACCTGACCCCAGACCAGTGTGGGCTAGGCAGGACGTCTCACCAGGATATAGCGTGTCTTGGCCAGGGAGATGAGCTCCTGGTCCCCGGGGGTGCACATGTTGAGTCCAATGGGCAGCATCTTCTTCAGGGCAGCCACGATCAGGGAGGTCTGGATGGAGTAGAACTCTCCTCGTTTCCTCTTATGCTTCCTCTCCTGGTCCTGACCCCCTGACTGATACCAGGACGGAATGAAATGTTAATAACTTCACCTGGCACCAGGAAGTTCACAAGACACCACCCTATGTATAGTAGTGCACTAAAGGGAATAGGCAGTGATTTGGGACACAGTCTAGTATTTTCTCTATGTCTACCTTTACTTTCAAATTACTACCTTGACCTGACTGTGCTGTATTTCACTGGAGATTATTTAACAGTGGGAGAGCACACAGCACACCACACGCTGAATTAAGCCTGTGGGTAGCAGAGAGAACCAAGGCATTTTTTCATCACCAGCAAAATCTGCAGAGGCTGTGCCAATGAAGCATTTCAAATTGAGCTATAGCCTGAAAGCAGCATTAGCCCACAGTTTGCCTCTAACCATACAGTGAGGTATTATTCAAGAACGATGACACTGAAAAAGGCTAATGGAAGAAGCTGGCACAAAGGAGACACTCATATTCAACTGAGCAAGAGAGACAGAAACACAATTAACTGTATGTATGGGTGCACACACACACACACACACACACACACACACACACACACACACACACACACACACACACACACACACACACACACACACACACACACACACACACACACACACACACACACACACACACACACACACACACACACACACACACACACACACACACACACACACACACACACACCAGTGCAGGAGCCTAATAGAGACAGCCAGTAGAAGGCAGGAGCCACACACACCAGGGTCCCCATAACCCAGAAACACCATTGACATGTGCTCATGTTATTTGTCATGGGCATGTTGACTTTCAATAACAGAGATGGGACGTGGTCGGCCCATAAGGGAATGAGAAACACTAGTTATGATGTTAGGCGGGTCTGATGATGGAGGGCCGATAGGTGTTAATGATTGGCTGATGTAATGTGTTTGCAGCGAGGCAGGGCACGCCAATGGCTGCTGCCTATGCCAGTGAATGGAGTGTAAACGCAGACAGGATTTAAAAAATCAACAATCAACAAATCTATTCCCTGTCCCTGAGGTGGTGAAATGGCCACTGGTTGGCCACGGGGGATATGAGTGTTAGGGTTGCTGCAGTACTGGAGCAGTGAGAGAGAAAGGGCTGCCTCTGCAGAATGAAGCCCAGTAACAAGGCTCAGCTGGAGAGCGTGCTGACAGAGAGCAGTGGGAGGTTGAACTGAGGTTAGCAGGGTTAGGATGTGAACATGCATGACCACACGGGCTGCAGACTCTCCACCACTGAAAATAAGGGGAAGATGCAGAACTGTTTTGACTGTCTCAGTAAGCAGGCACATAATAATAAATGCTACCTTTGACATCTTGATCTTGCTATCACCAGTCAGGAATGACAGGTTGTTGATTTCATTCTGAACCACAAAGTTCTGCTCTTCCCTTTTGAAGTTCTGAGGAAAGAGTAATAACAATGTATGAAGAAGACATTTCTGCTTCGTTTACTTCTCATTCTGAGCGTCCTCTCCATTGTAACTGTTAGTTTGTCCATGGTTTTCAAGGAGAAATCGTACATGTGATTTGCACCAGAGGATGAAGATCTCAGCCACCATTCTGAAGAGTTCATTGGAGTCAGCGTCTGGTTCTTTCAGCCACCTGGACCTGCAGGACAAAGAGGAGAGGAGCGATGAACCCAAAGAATGTATCAATATAATATCCTCTGCTCCAAAGCCTTGCTACCAAACTAGTACATTCCTTCATTACAATAGGTCCTATGGTAAAAGTAAAACACACCCACATCATGCCACTGTAAACTACTCCATTACCCAGGGTTCAGCGGGCTCACCTGTTGTTGTCTACATAGCGGATGAGCATTGGGTAGAAGGCGTAGAGGTCTCTGCAGAGCACAGCGAACTCATCCAGGATGAGCAGCTCAGCCTCCTGGGTATCTCCCTTACTGTCAGCCTTCAGTAGCTCCTCCTCCGACACCACCTTCACTGTCTTCTTCTTCAGCTTCTCCAGTGTAGGCAGGAAGTGACTCTTCAACAGAACAGCCCTGGCCTTAGTGATGATGGGCTGGGCGTACACTGCACACACAGCAGTCGTAGTGACAGACACAGAGTTAGTTGTTTTATTATCAATTAAAAACAAAACAATAGAAAAGCTGTCTTGCTATGAATGCAAAAGACAATCCCTTTTCAGTCTGGTTCATCTGATCGGCACTGTATACAAATTCGAAGACAGTTTTGCCCTCAAAACCAGTTTGTTTCCTAAAGCTCTGGGACACTGTGACAGACTGCTGTACACTCCCACACAGTAATGCAACCCAGCTAACCTGCGATCCTCTTCATCCAGGAGGCCTCGTCGATGCCCAGGTTGCTGTTGAGGATCTTCAGGATGTTTCCCAGGACGAGGCTGAGGTGTTCTGAGGTGACGGTGGTGGAGAAGACACTGCCCCCAACACTTCCCCCGCTGTGCGGAGACGCCTGGTTCTCTGGGCCCTTCTCCCACCAGTAGGACAGGTAGTTACACAGCATGGGTAGCACCACCTCGATGACGTGGGGCATCTCTGTGTAGCGCGCCCCAGACTCAGACATGTCGTTGATGTCCTTCATCAGGACGTCTAGACGAGGCATCTCCGGACACATCTCCTCCACGGCGTCTGGCATGCCCAGGACTACACAGAATAAGATGAGCACTATTTTACATGCACAGGTAAAGAACCATTAAATAGTGTATCATGGTGTAACATGTACAACACTATCACGTATAAGTGTGTGTAACTCACTGGCCCGTTCTCTGGCGGTCTTGGTGTTGAACACAGAGCAGGGGTTGTGTTTGTTGAGCAGGGGCTCCAGGAAGGCCACAGGCATGGCCCCTGCCAGGGTGGCCAGACACTCCCCCAGGGCCGGCAGCTGCCTGGAGGGGACAGGGAGGGGGGAGAGACAGACACACAGATCTCAGACATATAGTATCTGTGATATCAGTCTCCTAGCAAGATGTAAATAATACTACCTTTCCACATAGATGTTTTTCCCAGTCCCGAGCGCATAGAGGCTGGTCAGGATACGATAGCAGGACACTTGGACATCATCCACTGAAAAACAGCAGAAAAGGTATGTTGGTTACATTCATATGCACAGCATCAGTGATTTGACATATAAAGCATACTCTCGCCACTCCTCATATCTCCTAGATGTGTAGGTCTTGCTGTGGTCACTCACAGAGCAGGTCCACTCCAAAGTGGTGCTGGGTGATGTGTTCAAACAGGGCAGTGAGGATGGGCAGTAGTGCCACCGTGGTGTAGTTGATGTTCTGGGACACGCCCTTCATCTGTGAGCGGGAGTGGGTGAACTTCCCCAACTTCAGGTTCTCAAGTGTCTTCTCCAAGTCCTCCGCTGCGTTCTCGAAGAACGTCCTTAACCCCGCCTTCACCAGCTCTGAGCCAGACTTCATCACCGTCCTGTCGGAGGAGAGGGAGGAAGGGGTTAAATGGTGGAGTATGTCATTGCTGCCGCTTGTGCACACAATAACCAAACAATGTCCCCATGTGGGATAATAAAATGATCGTATTTGATTAGAATAATAATTTCCATAGAGGAGAGCCAGCTATACTACAGAGAGCTCCCAAGGGACTCTAGTCATGTCATGTGACTGAGATAAAAAGTTCTATCTGACCTTGAATATTTACAGTGTATGATTTATACAGTAAATTATGTAAATATTTAGATTCAAGGTGAGACTATCGGTTTAAGGACGTGCAGAAATATTACACCCCAAAAACTATTTGATACATTAAGCAGATTAGATCAGTCCATTTTTAGTAATGCATTTTGTGACTCTTAAAGCTTTCTGAAGCCGTGATGATTCTCCCAAAGGGAGGGAGTTGAAAGACTAGGCCTATGGGCAAGTACAGTACAGTACAGTGGCTACATCCTCAGCATAAACATCATGTTTAATGCATTGCTATTTTAACCTCATTTGTGAGAACTGCTGCCTCAAACAACACATCGTTTCTAAAGGACACTAGGAGCCCGGAGCTAGCTACAGTACCTGCTGTGTATGCATGATGAGTGTACTTATCTAAATACCAGCGGGAGTTGTTTCTCTTAATGTCAGTGATTCCAAAACGACACGAATAACAACAACTGGTGATTATGAACATGGTGGAGAACATCATATGTGTGGGCCTAAGTAATGCAACGTTGAGTAGACATTAGGTTAGCCCTCTTTTCCAATGACATGTACTGTAAAATGTCAAACTCTTAAGGGTTATATTGTGGCATAGGACTGCAGGACTGTGTTCTACCCACCTGGTGTCCAGTGTGTGGGCCAGGATGTGGAGAACGCTCACCATGGTGGTGGAGTCACTCCCTACAGGAGAACACAGTACAGTCATTAGCATATCACACACTAATCGTCATCCTAATATTCACAGCAACAAAGAGCGATGAGAATCAGCTTCTTACCAAATAGGGAAATCCTGTGTCTGACAAGAGCTGCCAGTTTACAGAACAGGCTGGAAAAGTGAAGGAGAGATAAAGAAGGAAAGAAAGAACGAAATCAGGGAGGTCAAAGGCTAAGAGTAGGAAAAGATGAAAAGATGAAAGGAGTTTACGGAGAAGAGTAAGTAAGTAGCATTCACAGAGAGTGAGAAAGTGGAACTGCAGAGTCGTGTGAGATGTTCTTGTACCGACCTGGTGGCCATCTCCTTCTCCTTATTAGAGGCGTAGCCGCTGCTGCTCAGGTTCTTACTGGGAGAAGACAGGAAGTAGAGACAGTGGTTCTTGAAGTACTGGTCTATCAGAGGGAGGAGGACCTAAAGAATAAATACCATTTAGGAGATGTGTGACCATCTTTGTGTAATCTCATGTACTGTACTTAAAATGTTCATGTGTTTCACACAGATTTACAATATTCTCACTTTGGCAAAAAACTTGATTTCTTGCTCATGAGGCGACTTGTCGGTCTTCCCACTGGTAGCCATGGTCTCTGAAACGACAAGGTCAAAGTTCAATAAAGAGCAGGTCAATAAGGCAGCATTGTCCATAACAGAGAAAAGGTAGAGGAGCATTCCAAGATCAACAATATGAATGTCACCAGGCTCTTACCAAGGTGGGCAATGAACTCCTGGGCTGAGTTCACATACTTCAGCAGCTTCTTGAGGAACTTGTAGGCAAACCTCTTCTCCATGGAGGAAGAGTCCTGCTCCATGTCCTTCAGACCTCTACAACACAGGGAGAAGGGACAGACAAATTGTCATTCTGTCACAACAATACAAATCAATGTTTTTACAAGGACTGAAGTTCACACACTGACCTGGTGATGGCGTAGCCGTTGATCTGCAGGAAGCGGAACAGGTCCCGGGCCTTCTCTTTGTCCCGGGCCTTCTCTTTGGCGGTCAGGGTGTCATAGGGCACCAGCAGAGGGTGAGTTGCCCCACCTGGAACCACAAACGACAACACTGTAACAATCAGAACCAATAAATCTCACATTTACTCTTGACTACATTAATCTGGCTCCTCCATCTCACAGGGAGGGTAGATAATTATAGAATCACCTCTAATTCCAAGGTCATTCTTTTTCTTCTTAGCCCAGATGTTGTGATAATTCTCAGCCACAACCTCCACCATGCCCTTGATCCAAAGAGCAAAGAGAACCTCTGTTAATTAAGTAACATTAACAGCCTAGTCATAAACAAACCAGTTATTTACAGTTACAAAATAACAGCTGTGTGGTTCACTCACCTGTAACTCTCTAGACAGAACCACATTGATGGTGTCTATTGGGGTCGGGTTGAAACCGTTAGCCTGCCAAATGCCAACAAGAAAACATTCAGTAATAAAAACAAACACTGAACAGATAACTCAGCAGTCCTGGTATAAACTCTCAGAAAAAAAGGGTTCCAAAAGAGTTCTTTGGGTGTACTCCATAGGATAACTATTTTTAGTTCCTGGTAGAACCCTTTTTTGTTCCTGGTAAAACCCTTTTGGTTTCCATGTAGAACCATCTGTGGAAAGGAACCCAAAACAGTTCTTCAAAGGCATCTCGTATGGGGACCTCCGAAGAACCCTTTTAGGTTCTAGATGGCACATTTTTTCTTAGAGTGTAAAGTACGAGGAGGAGGAGGACGTTATTAAACTGAGTACATGAGAGGAGGACTGGGAGATCTTGCGCATCTTCTCACTCTCCCGTAGGGACATGGTCTCTCCGTCCTTGGTCCTGTCGATGTTCCAGCCCATAGCCAGCATGCTCTTCAGAGTCTCCCTCACAGGCCACCTGTAGATATCCTTCTCCTGAGGACCACACAGACACAGATACACACCGAGAGTTAGCAAGATATACAATCAGTTCAAAACAAATCACCACATCATGAGGTCTACCTATTGAGCTCGTACTTTAGTGTACCAATTCCATATTGTGTAATGTTGTACTACACTCTACCTTCTCTGTCAGACCTTTGTAGGTCCTGAGTAGAGGGTGAGTCTTGGCCTTGTCATCTATACAGTCCCCATACCTCCATCCCAACATCACCTGGAGAGAACAGACAAGTACTGTATGACCCTACTACAGACCTGATACATTTCCAGCTAGTTTTTCAACCCAAATAAAAACAAACAGGATAGAGAGAGCAACCCTGAAACCAGCCTCCTATTGTTTCATCCAAGAGGGTCGTGGTAAGGCTTTATAAAACACAGTGCAAAAGCAGTAGATTCTTAATCTTCATGGCCTGTTATAATGAATTGGTTCCAGGTGTGATTTTGCAGCATCTAATACACATTTCCTTGGCAGAGGAGCTCATCGTTGGCCTACCTTCTCTGCTGACCATTTGTCATGGGAATGCTCAGCATATTTGTTGGCAATGTGTTCCAGTTTCTCTGGAAGAGATATGCTGTCAAGAGAGAGTAACCATTACTCACTGCAGGTATGATGCATGCTGGGATAAAGCATATGTAAACGCAGTCATAAAGTATATAAAAGCACTGCACATTACATCAAATCAATTATGTGCATAACTTCTACATGGCACCTGTAACAAGTTGTTACATATAATGTCAGAGTGGGATCAGACAGTCACGCCTTATATGCCATAATCTCCAATGGCCACTCACGTGGCTGTGCTGATGGGTTTGGGGTCGAAGTTGCCCTGAGCGTCCACAGACACAGGCTTCTCCAGGGTGGTGCTGATGGTGGCGTCTATGTAGTCAGGCGGTAAGGCCCCAGATATGGCACTCAGACAGGGCATGGCCATCTTGAAGAGATCTGCATCGTACTTCTGCAATGTCAAACACATTCTGATTGGTGGACTATCAGAGGTACCTCCACTGAGGTCTGAGTAAGGCTAAACTATCGACTAGAGACTGCAGGAATGGCGAGAGGTTAAGAGACATGCTTAATGCAGAGTCGTCCCAGTTACAGAGAGCAGAGGCTGAGATCGATGATGACTGTTCAAATATTGATGTTCTCAGCCTGGTCTTTCTGTCACCATCTTCACTTTCATGTGCTGGGTCCAGACATTTACCATACTTCAAAAAGAGCATACAAGATGAACCATAAAATCAATGGCCATATTCAACAGCACAGAAAGGCAACGAGGCATTTGTAGAGAGATAATTCAATAGGACACTTAAAGAGGAGTGTCTAGTACCAGATTACTAAAGGTTATGACCTTTTGGCCTGAACATGTATCCACATGGTCAGCACTTCCTGATCAAAGCTCAGTGCAGCTTTGTTTTTTATTGGCTCATTAGCAGCCTTTTTATTTTATAGCCTCAACTAGGATCCTGTTAAAGCCCTGCCATTCTCCTGGGTCTAAGTGCTGTGTTAAAGGAGACCTCATCGTACCCTCTGTGAGAGCGAATCCAAGACGCCCCAGAAGATCTTCTTTGTGAGGAGCAGCTCCTCGTCTGAGGCCATGCCGTAGCTGCCCCAGCCTGACGGCAGACAGTAGTACTTCCAGCTCTGCTCGTAGTGATTGGTCAGGAGCTGTGGAGGGCACAAAGGGTCAAAGGACAGTCCATCAGACTGAGAGAGAGGATGTATGTACAGTCTGCTGTGGGCTACACTGTAGGAATAGAAAACAGACACGTAGGTCACCACTTTACTGGTGTACTGAAAGGCAACTACACACTGGCACCAAGCCAAATATCTCCAATAGGATCTACAGCTGATAATAGTGAGAATGAATATCCCATGACCTATCTCAGTTTAAGTGGAGGCAGAATCAACTGTGTTCCGTCTTCCACAGGCAATCAAATTCCTCCAGGCTGCTCTCTGCTCCCTGGTGCTCGGGTGTTGTTATAAAAACAAAACAACTGGCAACATCTGCTTAATGCTGAGAACGTCATCATTAATAGCAGTGAGAGTCAGAGAGAGGCAGAGAAAGAGACAGAGACGGTATGTTTGATAAACAGTGTGTTTAACGCCCAACAGGATAGAGAGCTAATATCTTCAAGCAGGCTGCAGAGCACACCCCTGAAACCACAGCCTACTGTGGGAGGGCAGCAGAAGGGCAGAGGAAGAGAAAGAGAGAGGGAGAGGGAAGGAAAGGAGACATACCCTGAGAGGCATCTTGCAGTACTCCGTCAGCAAGGGCACGTCAAAGACGAGGCGTCGCAGGAGATGCTGCAGCATGGAGGGACGGAGGTACCTGCAGACAGAGGACCAGACCAGGGAGGGAACAGGAAATCAGAGAGAGACTACATCATGACCCAGGATAATACTGTATCTGTTTGGCTTAGGTGTTTCAATGGCCACACAGTGAGCTTATCGCTTCCTTGAGGGGTGCTAATGTACATAGTGGAACTCCTTACTTGCAGACGGCCAGCAGACACTCCTCGATAGCGTCTCTCTGGGCCTTGGTGAGCGAGCGGCCCTTGGACAGCCTGTAGATGGTGTGCAGTGTGGAGTCAATGAGCACGGCATAGTGCTCTGTGCCAGCGAAGTGGGGGGCACAGCGGGTGAGCAGGGGTAGCATGGCAGAGCCGATGTACCTGTTCATGGCCAGAGCTGTCTCTGTGGTGCTGAGTACCTCCTATAGGGGAGGGGTCAAAGGGGAGAGGTCAACACAACACAGTGTCACACAGCAGTTCTCACAACCCAGGCACAACTTCGACTGTTCCACAATCACTATCAATAGGTGTGTCAAAGATAGACTATATCACCTCCACCCTACCTGACATCCTAGACCCACTCCAATTTGCTTTACCGCCCAAATAGGTCCACAGACGATGCAATCTCAACCACACTGCACACTGCCCTAACCCATCTGGACAAGAGGAATACCTATGTGAGAATGCTGTTCATCGACTACAGCTCAGCATTTAACACCATAGTACCCTCCAAACTCGTCATCAAGCTGGGTCTCGACCCGCCCTGTGCAACTGGGTACTGGACTTCCTGATGGGCCTCCCCCAGGTGGTGAGGGTAGGTAACAACATCTCTACCCCGCTGATCCTCAACACGCACAAGGGTGCGTTCTGTACTCCCTGTTCACCCACGACTGCGTGGCCACGCACGCCTCCAACTCAATCATCAAGTTTGCGGACGACACAACAGTGGTAGGCTTGATTACCAACAACGACGAGGCGGCCGCCTACAGGGAGGAGGTGAGGGCCCTCGGAGTGTGGTGTCAGGAAAATAACCTCACACTCAACGTCAACAAAACTAAGGAGATGATTGTGGACTTCAGGAAACAGCAGAGGGAGCACCCCCCTATTCACATCGATGGGACAGTAGTGGAGAGGGTAGTAAGTTTTAAGTTCCTCAGCGTACACATCACAGACAAACTGAATTGGTCCACCCACACAGACAGCATCATGAAGAAGGCGCAGCAGCGCCTCTTCAACCTCAGGAGGCTGAAGAAATTCAGCTTGTCACCAAAAACACTCACAAACTTCTACAGATGCACAATCGAGAGCATCCTGTCGGGCTGTATCACCGCCTGGTACGGCAACTGCTCCGCCCACAACCTTAAGGCTCTCCAGAGGGTAGTGAGGTCTGCACAACGCATCACCGGGGGCAAACTACCTGCCCTCCAGGACACCTACACCACCCGATGTCACAGGAAGGCCATAAAGATCATCAAGGACAACAACCACCCGAGCCACTGCCTGTTCACCCCGCTATCATCCAGAAGGCGAGGTCAGTACAAGTGCATCAAAGCTTGGACCGAGAGACTGAAAAACAGCTTCTATCTCAAGGCCATCAGACTGTTAAACAGCCACCACTAACATTGAGTGGCTGCTGCCAACACACTGACTCAACTCCAGCCACTTTAGTAATGGGAATTGATGGGAATTGATGTAAAATATATCACTAGCCACTTTAAACAATGCTACTTAATATAATGTTTACATACCCTACATTATTCATCTCATATGTATATGTATATACTGTACTCTATATCATCTACTGCATCCTTATGTAATACATGCATCACTAGCCACTTTAAACTATGCCACTTTGTTTACATCTACTGCATCTTGCCTATGCCATTCTGTACCATCACTCATTCATATATATGTATGTACATATTCTTTATCCCTTTACACTTGTGTGTATAAGGTAGTAGTTTTGGAATTGTTAGGTTAGATTACTCGTTGGTTAATACTGCATTGTCGGAACTAGAAGCACAAGCATTTCGCTACACTCTGCTAACCATGTGTATGTGACAAATACATTTGATTTGATTTTTGAGATATTCTTAGCTGACTCCACATAGACACTCAGCTTTAAATACACGTTTTAAACTCCCTCTCTCACACACAAGCCTTCAATACACAGCCTCCACTCCACTCCACTCATCTCCCACATCCTTGAATACCTCAACCCACTTGTCTGATAAACAATGAACTAGATGCCAAAACAAACAACTTGATGCCTTAGCCTAATTTGTGGTCTTCCACATCTCCCACTTCTCAGCTGAGGGTGAGCTCACCACTCACCGTGTCCAGAGAAGCAGAGGCTTGCAGGTCGGGCAGGAAGCCCACGTCCAGCAGCTGAAGTAGGAAGCTTTGGTCCTCAATACCATAGACCCGGTCCAGGAACAGCACCATGGGGGCCTTGTGGTCCGGGCAGAAACTGGCTGCCATATCAGGCTCTGTCACAGTGCCGTCTAAGAGGAAGAGGAAGAGAGAGAGCGAGACAGAGAGAGACAGAGAGAGAGAGGGACAGAGAGAGAGAGAGACAGAGAGAGAGTGAGGGACAGAGAGAGAGAGAGAGAGAGAGAGGGACAGAGAGAGAGAGAGAGAGAGAGAGAGAGAGAGAGAGAGAGAGAGAGAGAGACAGAGAGAGAGAGAGACAGACAGAGAGAGAGAGAGAGAGAGAGAGAGAGAGAGAGAGAGAGAGAGAGAGAGAGAGAGAGAGAGAGAGAGAGAGAGAGAGAGAGAGAGAGAGAGAGAGAGAGAGAGAGAAAATAACATAAAAGGGAAAGATAGACAAAGAAAGAGGATATAAAAAATAATGAGATACACAGAGGACAACAAAAGAAGAAGATGAGGTGGGTCTCTGTATAAATAGGACTTGTGTAAATATGTTTTTCTTGCAGTATTCAAACAGGGAGACCTACCCATACATTATAGCAAGCCTCATCTGAAAGGCATGCGAGTCCAGATAATTAATGTGTATTCATTAGCAGCAGTGCAGCTCGTGAGAGGGTTTCT
This sequence comes from Oncorhynchus gorbuscha, assembly GCF_021184085.1. Classification (NCBI taxonomy): domain Eukaryota; kingdom Metazoa; phylum Chordata; class Actinopteri; order Salmoniformes; family Salmonidae; genus Oncorhynchus; species Oncorhynchus gorbuscha. Next base: position 22,869,086 of record NC_060189.1, on the reverse strand, counting down.
GGGGAGCGAGGCATGGCTGAGTTATTCAGTTGTTGGCCTGCCGACAGTGCTCGTTGTGTGGCAGCACTAGCTAGCAGCGTTTTAAGATCCGAGTAATGCCAAGCTTATGCAGAGCAATCAATAGAGAAAAACACCCGGCAACAAAAATGAGAGGCAGACGAGGAGAGCCGTGGGAGGTAGAAAGCCTTGGTTTGATTAAAAACACATGAATTGTGAGCTGGGATCAAAAGCACGGCACCACCATTTAAACGATTAAGTTTCATACTTCATCATTTCTACCTCAACCAATTCATTATTTAGATCACTTTTTGTTGTTTCTAGACTTCAGAGAGTAAAGTGTGCATGCCATTAGATCACCACGACGGCTGAGTGATTTGGGATTTTATTGTGTGTTGTGTGTTGCTATTGTGTGCTGTTGTGTGTGCTGTTGTGCGTTATAAGAGCTGAAGTGGGAACTGGGCAGTCCTCTACCTTTGTGGACGACAGGCATTTTGAGGGGTATGCTGATGATGCCCACCAGGTCTTCAGTGGGCACAAGGGAGCGCAGGATGGCACGGATTCGCAGGGCCTCCCCTTTACCCTTGTTGATCAACTGAAGGAGGAGGAGGAAGGAGAGAAGGTCATTGGTCCTATTGAAATCTCACTGGTGGAAAACAGACATTCATTCAATCTTTATTTATCCAGATGAGTCAGAGAGAACAGATGCTGAGATGTCTTGTATGCAAATTAACCTCTCAGAGTAGGTTAGAGTACAGGTGATCTGTGACAGGAGTGGGACCATCAGCTAAACTCACGTGCATCTCTGGGGCACAGCGTCCCAGTAGGTCGATGAGGGCAGAGTAGAAGGACATGATGGCATTGCCCATATGCACCACCTCTTCCTCCTCATCGTCCTCAGCAGACCTGCCCATAACAAAACCAATGAGAAGGTCTTCTGGGCCTTACCTTGCCATCTCAACTAACTCATGATGATCTTACAACGTTTACTTTGTGATGTTCTATGCCGTTAGCTCTTGCTTTATAGCTATGGCAGGTACAGTATGTAGCTTACACGTCAGAGCTGACCCCCTTGGCGGAGGAGGGCAAGTCCACAGCAGGGTTATCTGCGATTTTGATGGCCTCCTTCATGGCTGCCAGCAGCCCGTTACCCCCCTCTCCTCTCAGAGCCGGGCCAAAACACTCTGGACGCCTGATCAGTAGCTTCACCACCACACTGGAGTTCTCCTCCACACTTTCACCTGGAACACACACATGCATTTGTTACACACACACACACACACACACACACACACACACACACACACACACACACACACACACACACACACACACACACACACACACACACACACACACACACACACACACACACACACACACACACACACACACACACACACACACACAAGATGTCGACACAAGATGCACATAAAATGCATTGGCAGTGGAAAAACACACACAAATTAGGCACACAGTACACACACATGCACATCAACAACTGATATGAACAAAATACTCCTTTGGGCTCCCAAACACCTCGGAGGTGAACAGCACCAGACATAAAGCTCATCTAGTGAGTGCTTAACAATGTATCGCCACTGTTTTTGGTCCATCACTGTCAGGAAGCAATTAATGGCTGCCCTGCTCTTTCATCCAGGAGCAGTTTCCAATATTCACTCTCTTTAGTGAGATCCTGTTCCTCCACTGAGCTCTACTGACCTTGAGGCTGTGGCTCCTATCAGCTAACCCCCTCAGGCAGTCTAGCCTGCCCAGCAGGATCCACACAGACAGGCCATCTCTAAAACGGCTGTCATGACGTTGCCCTCTTTGGGTACAGACCACTGCAAATCTACCAAAACCTGGCCGTCCCTCTAAACTTTCAGCTCATACAAGGAGAAGACTGATCAGAGATGCAGCCAAGAGGCCCATGATCACTCTGTATGAACTGCAGAGATCTACAGCTGAGGTGGGACACTCTGTCCATAAGACAACAATCAGTCGTATATTGCACAAATCTGGCCTTTATGGAAGAGTGGCAAGAAGAAAGCCATTTCTTAAAGATATCCATAAAAAGTGTTGTTTAAAGTTTGCCACAAGCCACCTGGGAGACACAGCAAACATGTGGAAGAAGGTGCTCTGGTCAGATGAAACCAAAATGGAACTTTTTGGCAACAATGCAAAACGTTATGTTTGGCGTAAAAGCAACACCCTGAACACACCATCCCCACTGTCAAACATGGTGGTGGCAGCATCATGGTTTGGGCCTGCTTTTCTTCAGCAGGGACAGGGAAGATGGTTAAAATTGATGGGAAGATGGATGGAGCCAAATACAGGACCATTCTGGAAGAAAACCTGATGGAGTCTGCAAAAGACCTGAGACTGGGACGGAGATTTGTCTTCCAACAAGACAATGATCCAAAACATAAAGCAAAATCTACAATGGAATGGTTCAAAAATAAACATATCCAGGTGTTAGAATGGCCAAGTCAAAGTCCAGACCTGAATCCAATCGAGAATCTGTGGAAAGAACTGAAAACTGCTGTTCACAAATGCTCTCCATCCAACCTCACTGAGCTCGAGCTGTTTTGCAAGGAGGAATGGGAAAAAATGTCAGACTCTCGATGTGCAAAACTGATAGAGACATACCCCAAGCGACTTACAGCTGTAATCGCAGCAAAAGGTGGCGCTACAAAGTATTAACTTAAGGGGGCTGAATAATTTTGCACGCCCAATTCTTCTGTTTTTGATTTGTTTAAAAAGTTTGAAATATCCAATAAATGCTGTTCCACTTCATGATTGTGTCCCACTTGTTGTTGATTCTTCACAAAAAAAGACAGTTTTATATCTTTATGTTTGAAGCCTGAAATGTGGCAAAAGGTCGCAAAGTTCAAGGGGGCCGAATACTTTCGCAAGGCACTGTATATCGATTCCAATTGTTCCCGAATGAGTGAGTGTTCATGTGCAAAGGATTAGCATTTCAATTGTTATAATTACCACTCTGTAGTGACTTCTCAGCTGACTCCCCCCTTTGTCCACCAAGCCGCGATGCCGGTTTAGCCCACTAGGGCACATTCCCCTGTCATTCCTTGTAACCATATTTACCTTGTTTGTTTATGCATTTTTGTGAATTACTTAGTTAGTAATAAATAAATGATTTAAGAGAATTGTGTATGGATGACTCATAGTGAAGACTGGGTTCGTGCAGATAACCAACAATTTACGACGTTTGGAACGAGACTAATGTGAGGTAAAATAAATAATTCATTAATTCGAAGACTAATTGATCAGATATAAAATATCTGAAAAGTTATTATTGGAAATGATAACTTTGTAATCTGAATATTTTCCTTGGTGCCCCGAATTCTGAGTTAATTACAGTTACATGATTCATCAGTTTAATCGCGTAATACTAATTACAGAGAATCTTTGATAAAAACTAAAAGCCTTCATTTAATGATAGTAAAGACACGACACTGCCCACCCCTGGTATGGAAGGCACAGTACAGTACATTACCAAGCAGCATCCTCCACTTTACCCTACAGAGACCAAGGTTCAGTACAGGAGCTGCTGACAGTCATTACAGTACAGTGCCCCACCTACCATTGACGAATACAGCGAAGCGCAGGAAGGAGAGGTAGCGCTCGCCCTCTATGGGGTTCCAGCCGATGTCAGGGTAACCTTTGTCCAGCAGCATGGGACAGCTCTGGAGCCCACAGCCTGCTAGGTACGTCACCACCTGCGACACACAACCAGGACAAAACAAAGACAAGCTTAGCAACAGCCACATGGACTGAGGATACTCTGAAACACATAGACACAAAAACCCAATTCTAATGCACACACACCAACACACACACATCCAATAGAGACAGTATCCCTACCTTGTCCAGGTCGGGCTCTTCCAGGGCCAATGCCAGGCCGTTGTTGTCCATCACAGAGGAGGCAGCCACGTCTAGAGGAGTCGAGCCTCTCATGGCTGGGGATGCTACGGGGAGAAACCATACATAGGATCCAAGTTAATTATTCATTTCTCACAGGTATTTACAACAATTCTGGTGTTCAGAGAATGATTCTCCAGTCCACAAAGTCAGAGGTTCTTCTCATTGAGATGGGAAGTTGTGGGAGTAACCTAAAGCCAACAGCAGGTGGCAGCATTACACTCTCATGATGAACCAGGACCAGACTCTGATTGGACTGTCAGACTGTTCATCTGTCAACAGCTGATACTGAGCTAAACCAAAATGTCCAGCTCATATTGGCAGTAATGACACATACCTTCTATTGTTTATTTAAGCTCATTAAAGCAGCAGTATATTTCACTATCTTTGTTTTCATAAACAGAAACATAAATGTGATTTTCCTATGTCAGAGACTCTCCATCAACTCAGGGGTGTAGAGTACTGAGAATGTGATTTCCATCAACCCCCAGCAAGTGTATCCACCAGCCCCAGCTCTACCAGAAGCAGTGTACCCCAACCCCAGCTCTACCAGGAGCAGTGTACCCCAACCCCAGCTCTACCAGGAGCAGTGTACCCCAACCCCAGCTCTACCAGGAGCATTGTACCCCAGCCCCAGCTCTACCAGGAGCAGTGTACCCCAACCCCAGCTCTACCAGGAGCAGTGTACCCCAGCCCCAGCTCTACCAGGAGCAGTGTACCCCAGCCCTAACAGGAGCAGTGTACCCCAGCCCCAGCTCTACCAGGAGCAGTGTATCCCAACCCCAGCTCTACCAGGAGCAGTGTACCCCAGCCCCAGCTCTACCAGGAGCAGTGTACCCCAGCCCTAACAGGGGCAGTGTACCCCAGCCCCAGCTCTACCAGGGGCAGTGTACCGCAGCCCCAGCTCTACCAGGAGCAGTGTACCCCAGCACTAACAGGAGCAGTGTACCCCAGCCCCAGTTCTACCAGGGGCAGTGTACCGCAGCCCCAGCTCTACCAGGAGCAGTGTACCCCAGCACTAACAGGAGCAGTGTACCCCAGCCCCAGTTCTACCAGGAGTAGTGTAACCCCCGGCCCAGTTCTACCAGGAGCAGTGTACCCCCGGCCCAGTTCTACCAGGAGTAGTGTACCCCCGGCCCAGTTCTACCAGGAGCAGTGTACTCCCGGCCCAGTTCTACCAGGAGCAGTGTACCCCAGCACTAACAGGAGCAGTGTACCCCAGCCCCAGTTCTACCAGGAGTAGTGTAACCCCCGGCCCAGTTCTACCAGGAGCAGTGTACCCCCGGCCCAGTTCTACCAGGAGTAGTGTACCCCCCGGCCCAGTTCTACCAGGAGCAGTGTACCCCCGGCCCAGTTCTACCAGGAGTAGTGTACCCCCGGCCCAGTTCTACCAGGAGCAGTGTACTCCCCGGCCCAGTTCTACCAGGAGCAGTGTACCCCAGCCCCAGCTCTACCAGGGGCAGTGTACTGCAGACCCAGCTCTACCAGGAGCAGTGTACCCCAGCACTAACAGGAGCAGTGTACCCCAGCCCCAGTTCTACCCCAGGAGTAGTGTACCCCCCGGCCCAGTTCTACCAGGAGCAGTGTACCCCCGGCCCAGTTCTACCAGGAGCAGTGTACTCCCGGCCCAGTTCTACCAGGAGCAGTGTACCCCCAGCCCAGTTCTACCAGGAGCAGTGTACCCCCACAGTTCCCAGGAGCAGTGTACCCCAGCCCCAGTTCTACCAGGAGCAGTGTACCCCCAGCCCAGTTCTACCAGGAGCAGTGTACCCCCGGCCCAGTTCTACCAGGAGCAGTGTAGCCCCAGCCCCCGGCCCAGTTCTACCAGGAGCAGTGTACCCCCCCCGTACCCCAGCCCAGTTCTACCAGGAGCAGTGTACCCCCGGCCCAGTTCTACCAGGAGCAGTGTACCCCCGGCCCAGTTCTACCAGGAGCAGTGTACCCCCGGCCCAGTTCTACCAGGAGCAGTGTACCCCAGGCCCAGTTCTACCAGGAGCAGTGCCCCAGTTCTACCAGGAGCAGTGTACCCCCAGCCCCAGTTCTACCAGGAGCCCCAGCTCCCTCTACCAGGAGCAGTGTACCCCAGCCCCAGCTCTACCAGGAGCAGTGTACCCCAGCCCCAGCTCTACCAGGAGCAGTGTACCCCCAGGCCCAGTTCTACCAGGAGCAGTGTACCCCCAGGCCCAGCTCTACCAGGAGCAGTGTACCCCATCCCCAGCTCTACCAGGAGCAGTGTACCCCCCGGCCCAGTTCTACCAGGAGCAGTGTACCCCCAGGCCTAGCTCTACCAGGAGCAGTGTACCCCCCGGCCCAGTTCTACCAGGAGCAGTGTACCCCCAGGCCCAGTTCTACCAGGAGCAGTGTACCCCCAGGCCTAGCTCTACCAGGAGCAGTGTACCCCAGCCCCAGCTCTACCAGGAGCCCCCCGGCCCAGTTCTACCAGGAGCAGTGTACCCCCAGGCCTAGCTCTACCAGGAGCAGTGTACCCCCGGCCCAGTTCTACCAGGAGCAGTGTACCCCCAGGCCCAGTTCTACCAGGAGCAGTGTACCTACCAAGGCCTAGCTCTACCAGGAGCAGTGTACCCCCAGGCCTAGCTCTACCAGGAGCAGTGTACCCCCAGGCCTAGCTCTACCAGGAGCAGTGTACCCCCAGGCCTAGCTCTACCAGGAGCAGTGTACCTACCAAGGCCTAGCTCTACCAGGAGCAATGTACCCCCAGGCCTAGCTCTACCAGGAGCAGTGTACCCCCAGGCCCAGTTTTACCAGGAGCAGTGTACCCCCAGGCCTAGCTCTACCAGGAGCAGTGTACCCCCAGGCCCAGTTCTACCAGGAGCAGTGTACCTACCAAGGCCTAGCTCTACCAGGAGCAGTGTACCCCCAGGCCCAGTTCTACCAGGAGCAGTGTACCTACCAAGGCCTACGCTGCTGTTCTCAAGAAGGTAGCTGAGGTGGTCAAACATGGCCTTTTGGTTCTGACGACTGATCCTGCAGAAGTAACACAGGAAGCGACAGCAGCTGGCCACCATCTTGGGGAACGCTATCTCCTGAGAGGAAAACACAGAGACTAGGGTTGATGAGGCACAACCTGTCCAATTCTCACTATAAAACTGAGACTCAGCTGACATTCTGACAGCTATGCATATTATTAGTAGATAAAACTTGAAACTACTAGAAGTTAAACTGTTGAAACTAGAAGACCTAAAGGATAAATACAAGCTTAACTCATGTGATCATCAAAAAGAGACAAATAGGCAGGCAGACAGACGAGAGGGTACAGTTACAGTATCACTTTATTCCGTGCTTGTGTTGGGTCTACTGACTACTAACGAATGTCTAAAAAGGCCTGCCATGCCATTCCATGTTGACCCCCCCTCTGTCCTTCCTCCATCCCCAGGCCGGGCTCTATACCCCAGTGTCATGGTAGAGAGCCGTCAGCCTGTGAGAATAACCACCTGCTGTGGTGCATTTATTACTGCCCTCCCCTCCTTTCCCATACACACACTCAGCCTCCCTTCTACATGCAGTACAGCCTCCCTTGCCTTGGTTTGTAGCACATACACATTGGAGCTCTGGAAAACCTGTTTTTCAAATACTGTATACAACCAATATTTATTCTCAAGTGTGTTTATTAAAGTCATTCCCCGTAATTGGCCATTGTGTTGTGTTATGCTGCATCTGACGCCTACCCAGTAGCCACACAGTGCTAGTTGAATCTCTCATCAACAACTGTCATGGATGCTGTGATACATCAGAGTCTCCTCTATCATCCGTAGCAGTACTGAACTGTACCTGGGACTTGCCTCCTCCCAGCACGTTGACCATCACCTCCATCACCGTCTCATGCATGCCTAGAACACGCATCAGGTTGGGGTGCTGGTAGAATATCTTGTTGTTCATGATGTCACTGGATGGAAATACAAAACACAGAATACTCAGAACAGGTCAAATAATACTTGGAACAGTGATTGAGATCATTATTGTATCTTAAATTAAGCATTGGTACTTTAAAGCTCCCTGGTTATCAGACTATATATGTTCGTGCAGTAGACTGTGTCACTGACATGTAACCTACCCCAGGCCGTCGATCATGAGCTTCTCCTCCTCCTTGCCCATGCGTACGGATAGCAGTGATCTGATCTGACCCAGAGAGGCCAGCAGGTTGATGGTGTCCTGTATAGAGGCAGCACTGATAGTGTAGCTCTTCCTCATGGCCCGGAGCAGCTCTCCAATGCTGTCGTACTGTCTCCTCAGCAGGCTGAACATCACTCTGACAAGCTCGGGGTCCTGGACGTGACACTCCTGAGCCCAGCTCACCATGGTCTGGGAGATCAACTCCTTCAGGTTGGCTAGAGAACAGACAGCAGAACCTTGTTATCTCCTTTACATGTTTAGGATATGTACTGTACCGCCACATTTTTTGTAACCTTTGTCATATAGTGGTATAGTAAGAAGTCCTAACATTATAGTGGTAAAAACAAGAGCAGTTTACGGAAGTACAGTAGATGGAACTAGTGTGTGGGAAGTGAGCCTTTTCAAAGAGGTTTGTAGGCAATGCTTCCTCTAAGTGCAGTAGCCCCGACTGCCTCCCCGAAACTGCCTCCCCGAGACTGCCTCCCCGAGACTGCCTCCCCGAGACCTCCTCCCCGAGACCGCCTCCCCGAGACCTCCTTCCCGAGACCGCCTCCCCGAAACTGCCTCCCGAACCTGCCTCCCCGAGACTGCCTCCCCGAGACTGCCTCCCCGGGACCGCCTCCCCTAAACTGCCTCCCCGAGACCTCCTCCCCGAGACAGCCTCCCCGAGACCTCCTTCCCGAGTCCGCCTCCCAGAAACTGCCTCCCCGAGACTGCCTACCCGAAACTGCCTCTCCGAGACCTTCTTCCCGAGACCTCCTCCCCGGGACTGCCTCCCCGAGATCTCCTCCCCGGGACTGCCTCCCCGAGACCTCCTCCCCAAGACCTTCTCCCCGAGACTGCCTCCCCGAGACCTCCTCCCGAGACTGCCTCCCCGAGACCTCCTCCCCGAGACCGCCTCCCCGGGACTGCCTCCCCGAGACCGCCTCCCCGAGACCTCCTCCCCGAGTCTGCCTCCCGGGACTGCCTCCCCGAGTCAGCCTCCCCGAGACCTCCTCCCCGAGACTGCCTCACCGAGACCGCCTCCCCGGGACTGCCTCCCGAGACCGCCTCCCCGGGACTGCCTCTCCGAGACAGCCTCCCCGAGACTGCTTCCCCGAAACTGCCTCCCCGAGACCTCCTCCCCGAGACCGCCTCCCCGAGACCTCCTTCCCGAGACCGCCTCCCCGAAACCGCCTCCCCGAAACTGCCTCCCCGGGACCGCCTCCCCGAAACTGCCTCCCCGAGACCTCCTCCCCGAGACCGCCTCCCCGAGACCTCCTTCCCGAGACCGCCTCCCAGAAACTGCCTCCCCGAGACTGCCTACCCGAAACTGCCTCCCCGAGACCTCCTTCCCGAGACCTCCTCCCCGGGACTGCCTCCCCGAGATCTCTTCCCCGGGACTGCCTCCCCGAGACCTCCTCCCCGAGACCTTCTCCCCGAGACTGCCTCCCGAGACTGCCTCCCCAAGACCTCCTCCCCGAGACCGCCTCCCCGGGACTGCCTCCCCGAGACCGCCTCCCCGAGACCTCCTCCCCGAGTCTGCCTCCCGGGACTGCCTCCCCGAGTCAGCCTCCCCGAGACCTCCTCCCCGAGACTGCCTCCCCGAGACCTACTCCCGAGACTGCCTCCCCGAGACCTCCTCCCCGAGACCTCCTCCCCGAGTCTGCCTCCCGGGACTGCCTCCCCGAGTCAGCCTCCCCGAGACCTCCTCCCCGAGACTGCCTCACCGAGACCGCCTCCCCGGGACTGCCTCCCGAGACCGCCTCCCCGGGACTGCCTCTCCGAGACAGCCTCCCCGAGACTGCTTCCCCGAAACTGCCTCCCCGAGACCTCCTCCCCGAGACCTCCTTCCCGAGACCGCCTCCCCGAAACCGCCTCCCCGAAACTGCCTCCCCGGGACCGCCTCCCCGAAACTGCCTCCCCGAGACCTCCTCCCCGAGACCGCCTCCCCGAGACCTCCTTCCCGAGACCGCCTCCCAGAAACTGCCTCCCCGAGACTGCCTACCCGAAACTGCCTCCCCGAGACCTCCTCCCCGGGACTGCCTCCCCGAGATCTCCTCCCCGGGACTGCCTCCCCGAGACCTCCTCCCCGAGACCTCCTCCCCGAGTCTGCCTCCCGGGACTGCCTCCCCGAGTCAGCCTCCCCGAGACCTCCTCCCCGAGACCGCCTCCCCGGGACTGCCTCCCCGAGACCGCCTCCCCGAGACCTCCTCCCCGAGTCTGCCTCCCGGGACTGCCTCCCCGAGTCAGCCTCCCCGAGACCTCCTCCCCGAGACCGCCTCCCCTGGACTGCCTCCCGAGACCGCCTCCCCGGGACTGCCTCTCCGAGACAGCCTCCCCGAGACAGCCTCCCCGAGACTGCCTCCCCGGGACTGCCTCCCCGAGACTGCCTCCTCGAAACTGCCTCCCCAAGACCTCCTCCCCGAGACCTCTTCCCCGGGACTGCCGCGCAGAAATATCATCCCACAGAGCACGAGATTGAACTTCACTCAACTTTTTAGAACAGTGCTCACCAAGATGTCCATCGCGATCGCCTGGTTGACCTCTAATGCATTCGTAGTCGATCGCCAAACATTTCTGTAAAAACCCAATAATAAAGCCTTGTGTTCCTATTCTTTTTATTTGTCTCAAGCTGTAGGTGCACCTGATTCAGATGCCCTGTGTGCCGGGTAGGCCAATTGTTGCCATTTTCAACCATTTCATGAAGGTACAATGAAGACATTCCAGAGAGCAAATGAAGTGCACTAGAGGCCAACCGCTGGCCAATCGGATGGCTGTGTCTGCAGTAACGTAGCAGGTACAAAAGTTCAGTACAGCAAAGTTGATGCTGTGAGATTTCAAAACTTTTAAAACCATGACTAGAGAAAGACTGTCAATGAATACATTAAAGAGCTGCAGTTTATACAGTGGGGCAAAAAAGTATTTAGTCAGCCACCAATTGTGCAAGTTCTCCCACTTAAAAATATGAGAGAGACCTGTAATTTTCATCATAGGTACACTTCAACTATGACAGACAAAATGAGGGAAAAAAAATCCAGAAAATCACATTGTAGGATTTGTTATGAATTTATTTGCAAATTATGGTGGAAAATACGTTTTTGGTCACCTACAAACAAGCAAGATTTCTGGCTCTCACAGACCTGTAACTTCTTCTTTAAGAGGCTCCTCTGTCCTCCACTCGTTACCTGTATTAATGGCACCTGTTTGAACTTGTTATCAGTATAAAAGACACCTGTCCACAACCTCACAGTCACACTCCAAAGTCCACTATGGCCAAGACCAAAGAGCTGTCAAAGGACACCAGAAAAAAAAATGTAGATCTGCACCAGGCTGGGAAGACTGAATCTGCAATAGGTAAGCAGCTTGGTTTGAAGAAATCAACTGTGGGAGACCACTGATAATACTCCATGCAAGATCTCACCCCGTGGGGTCAAAATTATCACAAGAACGGTGAGCAAAAAGAACCACACGGGGGGACCTAGTGAATGACCTGCAGAGAGCTGGGACCAAAGTAACAAAGCCTACCATCAGCAAGGGCATTGAAGATGAAACGTGGCTGGGTCTTTCAGCATGACAATGATCCCAAACACACCGCCCGGTCAACGAAGGAATGGCTTCGTAAGAAGCATTTCAAGGTCCTGGACTGGCCTAGCCAGTCTCCAGATCTCAACCCCATATAAAATCTTTGGAGAGAGTTGAATGTCCGTGTTGCCCAACAACAGCCCCAAAACATCACTGCTCTAGATGAGATCTGCATGAAGGAATGGGCCAAAATACCAGCAAAAGTGTGTGAAAACCTTGTGAAGACTTACAGAAAACGTTTGACCTCTGTCATTGCCAACAAAGGGTATATAACAAAGTATTGAGATAAACCTTTGTTATTGACCAAATACTTATTTTCCACCATAATTTGCAAATAAATAAATAAAAAATCCTACAATGTGATTTTCTGGATTTTCTTCCCTCATTTTGTCTGTCATAGTTGAAGTGTACCTATGATGAAAATTACAGGCCTCTCTCATCTTTTTAAGTGGGAGAACTTGTACAATTGGTGGCTGACTAAATATTTTTTTGCCCCACTGTATGAGTGAGTTCATGTTTAAGTTCTCGCTCAGCCCTATGCCAACACTTTTTACTCAACACTTTTATAAGCCATAAAATGTGCCTCCTTCCTATTTCTACTCAGTACTCAGTGAATGAGTAGGAAAGTGTATCCGTAGGCTTGTGTTGTCGTTGTTATTAGCGGCTTGGGTCTTTTTTTTAAAATTGAAGAACATTTCACTTTCTCTGTTCGTAGGAGTAACAACATGAATTTGTGCATGAGGCAGACATAATGCCTGATTTTTGCCGTGTCCCTTTTTGGTCAGTGTCAGTGGAGGAAACGGAGAGCGTAGAGATGTTGAGAGGCGGACCATCAGTCTGCTGCTCTCTCCCTCCGCTGAGACAGACCATCAGATACAGGCACCATCAACCCAGAAAAATACAAATAAAAAGCAAATGATTTAAATGTATCCTCACTCAGCTGTGCTTCACAAGTAATACAACAATGGATCTATTACCGGCGTGATCATATAGACTACCTCAAACTTTGAAATAGAATATAAAAAAATGGGCCACACAACAATGCATTGGCATGGAAATTCAAGCAAAGCCAATATGCATTGATAATGTATTAGCCTACAAGGACACTGTTAAAACTGTAACTTAAAGCAGGTACAGCCTCAGAGTTCACAGTAAACGTGCGCTGGAAGTTGCACAGAAGATCTGACACTTCCTCAGTGCTGAATTCATTTTTAGGGAACATTGCTTGTAGGTATACATATCGATGGCAACGTGCCTGGGTGTCATTATGTACAGAACAGAACAGAACAGAGAATGACCCTCTCTAGACGTCTTTAAAAAAAGTGAGTGAGAGACAGAGCAGGGTTCTTCAGACCCTTCAGTAGCAGCCCTGGTCACAAAGCCCCATCACTGCTGTTAAAGAGACTTGACTAGCTGATCCTACTTGTCACCATGCAAGAGTGATGAAAGGGAAGTCATTGAAAGACTCAATTCAGAACATGATAAGACCTGGAATTAGAAGCCGCTGTCTCTCTCACTTTCTTCTTGCCTTCACAAGGCTCCAGTCTGCTGAAAGCAGAACTCTGTCTGTGTATCACACATAGCAACAAGTCTCTTCTCAAAAGAAGAGGTGATGAATTATATGAGCAATGTTAATGTCATTGTTTTCCGTGACTTGTCAAGAAAACACTTTTGCTGGTTCATTCATGAAAAGGCAACAGTACATTCACGGCGGAGCGGAATCGAAGCTCTATTATGTAAAAAAGTGACTCACTGGGAGAGTAAGAGGTATGAATAGTACTGTACCATATCCTGCTGCCTCTCCCGGTCAACCGAGTCATTGTTTAGACAGCTCATATGAAGGGAACCTTTAAGGCTTCATTAAAATCAGATCAATAGGCCTGTGGTGGTGGAAGGCAGTTTGTAGCGGTGGTGTGTGATGTGTGTGTGTGTATGTGTGTGCGTGTGTGTCTTCCAAGCTTAGGTAGCCTCGCCAAAGGGAGAACAGTAACCAATTCAGAGCAGTGGGGAAGAGACACTTTGCATGCAATCAATAATAGTTGTTTTCAAGCAGAGCAATCAGGATGCTGTGTTTTTAGGTCTCTGTTTCTGCTGGTTGGTTGATTGGCTTGGCTTGTACTCCACAGAGTAAAACTCTCAACACTGGGTTGTCAATCATCACTATAGCTCACACCACAGCTCACACCACAGCTCTCACCACAGCTCACACCACAGCTCACACCACAGCTCTCACCACAGCTCACACCACAACTCTCACCACAGCTCACACCACAGCTCTCACCACAGCTTTATGTGCCCCCATTGACAGGGAGCACACCAATTAGAGGGGCTTGCATTGCTGAGGTGCTACAGTACCTGAGGGAGAGAAACAGGTGTAGGGACAGGGGCTGCAGAGGGCCCATAAAACGCCTGGCTAAATGTAATTGGACCCCTCAGCGATGAGGACAGGGGGCTGCACAGGAGAGCTTTGGTCACTGCTGAATTAGATGGGTAAGGGGGGGGGGGGTGTATCTGGTAGGAGATGATTAGTGGGACTTCTCCAAAACAACACCTCTGGGCATTCTGGAAGGTCTATCAGGATGGAAGTGGTCACTGAAGTGGCATCCAATCACTGCAGTGCACCCGTTCCTTTATTCACTTCAGCATCTTGTCCTCCACACTTCTATTCAGAGGTCATAGAAGTACGAACCCTGAAGCCAGTCTGAACCCAGTACGAACCCTGAACCCAGTAGGAACCCTGAACCCAGTCTGAACCCAGTAGGAACCCTGAACCCAGTCTGAACCCAGTAGGAACCCTGAACCCAGTCTGAACCCAGTCTGATCCCAGTAGGAACCCTGAACCCAGTCTGAACCCTGAACCCAGTCTGAACCCAGTAGGAACCCTGAACCCAGTCTGAGCCCAGTCTGAACCCAGTAGGAACCCTGAACCAAGTCTGAACCCAGTAGGAACCCTGAACCCAGTCTGAACCCAGTAGGAACCCTGAACCCAGTCTGAACCCGGTAGGAACCCTGAACCCAGTCTGAACCCAGTAGGAACCCTGAACCCAGTCTGAACCCAGTAGGAACCCTGAACCCAGCACAGTTAGAATAAATCATGTCTGGAAAAAAAACAGAGAACAGGGGCAAAAAAATATCCAAACAAGTGTTTAAGTGGAAACACACAACCTCTATATTCATGTCCTCTCTCTTGTGAGATCAATAGTGGAGAGTCTCATATGGTCCACATCAGGGCCAGTCTAACGGTCTGGGGACAGATTGCCTTTCACTGTCTGCATTCACTGTTGCATATTCCAGACCAAATTTACCTGCCGCAAATTGGGCACTTGTCCTTGCCAGCAGCACTATTATTATAGGCAGTGAGGTGTACCCATATTGGTTTGGGGTCAGGAAAAGTGCAAACATGTTTTCCTTTGAATGAAATGTACTGATCTCAACTACAAGTGTAGCCCATCCTGGATACATACCACAGGAGAACGGAGCGTATGGAATGGTATCAACCACATGTTTGATGTATTTGATACCATTCCACTTATTCCATTCCAGCCATTACCATGAGCCCATCCTCCCTAATTAATGTGACACCAACCTCCTGTGCTGGATACAGAGAGGCTTCTAAACTCAAGATAGGGCTTTCATTTTATTGATTGCTTTATTGTCTTACGGGGGAGTAAAATGATAATTAAACGCCATAAAAGGTTTCAATAGAATTGTCCCGATAATATGAAGGATTCTGATATGGTGAAACAGTGTTGTGACAGTGGTCCGTCCTGAAGGACAGGGAGGGAAGGATTCTGCTATGGTGAAACAGTGTTGTGACAGTGGTCCGTCCTGAAGGACAGGGAGGGAAGGATTCTGCTATGGTGAAACAGTGTTGTGACAGTGGTCTGTCCTGGAGGACAGGGAGGGAAGGATTCTGCTATGGTGAAATAGTGTTGTGACAGTGGTCTGTCCTGAAGGACAGGAAGGGAGGGAAGTGATTAATGGCAATCAGTGAATTAATTAGTAGCCTCTGATATTGCATTGTACTTGAAGAATGTCAGACAATTTCCATACTGGTACAGAGCTCTGCATTTGTGTATATTTGTGTGTGCCTGTGTGTGTGTGTGTGTGTGTGTGTGTGTGTGTGTGTGTGTGTGTGTGTGTGTGTGTGTGTGTGTGTGTGTGTGTGTGTGTGTGTGTGTGTGTGTGTGTGTGTGTGTGTGTGTGTGTGTGTGTGTGTGTGTGTGTGTGTGTGTGTGTGTGTGTGTGTGTGTGTGTGTGTAAGATCAGGATGTAGAAGCCTGAGTTCTCAGTGCAGTGTTTTTCTCCTCTCTCTCTGCAGAAGAGAAGGAGGACTCACTGCCAGGCAAAGCAGCCAATCCTCTACCGGCTCAACATTACCATAATAACATTGAAAAAGACATTGAAATGGAAATGGATGCAACTGGGTGTCTGTGCTACTACATGCCAGACAAATGGAACAGGGCTTGTATGCAGGCATCACTATTCAGCTGCTACACGGCTCCTTTCAATTTCCCCGTCCACCTATGTTAGCCAGAGAGAGTAAACAGTGGCTTGTTCAGGAGAAAAATAGGATAACCTCCAACAAAGAGCCCATTAGGAAACGTGTGTTATTACTGAGAGACGGTATTATCTTCAGGGACTACGGGAATGAGGTGGACTCCACAGTCACCAGGTCATGTTATTGCTGGCTCTGACATAGCTGTAGAAGTAATAGTCTTACAGGGGGCTTGTTGTTCCTGCTCTGTGGGCTCCTCTTCAGTCTTCAGAGGTTGACCTTTGACCTTGTAGACCAGGGCCAGCAGACGACCTTTAATAGACGTGTCCTGGTCATCTTCCTCTTCCTCCATAGGGATTCCTACACAAGCACACGGCACAGAGATGAAACCCATATCCCACTCCTGGACAAATGTTGCTTCCTAGCGGTCAATCTAGCGCCATATTTCAGATGTATTACAGGTTTTCTTTTGCTAGCGTTATTTTCTTCCCTCTGTGTCCTTCCTTTTTATTTCCCTGCAGTCTCCATTCTACGGTGCTGCATTATGTCAGAGTAGTGCAGTGTGACTGTAGAAGACATTACATTGGTATAGTTCCCCCCCCAGGACCAAGCCTTTAATTATTTAGCAAAACATTCAGACGTCAGAGCAATCTGGAGAGGCAGTGAACTATAAGATATCTGCAGAGATAGAGAAGCCTTCTATTCTGCCGAGAAACACACCGGAAGCTCTAATACAACATCCCCTGTACTTCAAACCAACCTGGAGAGCTCAGGCAATACACGGACATTTACAAGGATACAGGATGAGAGCAAGCTATATTACACCGTTTGTCAAGTAAAAATGCTATTATGTTGACTCTTGTTGTGTGTGTTTTATCCAGTCCTATTTGGACAAGCATTGTGGCCCCTTTGCTGTAAGTAAAGTACATCTCCAATGCTGGCATTTTTGTTTTCGATTAATTCCACAGCTCATCTCTACGGTATCATTTTCCGCCACAGACCATTTGATGCTGACATGAATTTTGAATCCTAGTTAGAGGGCAGGTCATAATCTCCATCTCCAGACTGGTCATATGAAACCTGATGGTGCTTTTTACCACAGTGCAGCCGCAGCTCGTTGTGGAAGGCATAGAGCTCCTCCTGAATGTCCTCTGGACACGGGCAGTCCTCCCCCGTACTGAAGTTCAACAGCATGTTAATCTGAAACACACATAGACTGTCATTTAGACCACGTGACTGTGCTACACGATGGCCCTTCACACTTTATACATCAATAGTTCAGAGAAAATAGCCAAGCTTGTGTGCAGTAGGAGAAGTTGAAGGAGCCAGGTAAAAAGTCATTATAGTTTGTGAAAAGTGCTGAAGTGAGCAGGGAGCTGTGACCCTGACATACTGTGGATGAGATGAGGGTGATCTTCCCTCCTGTCTGGCAGGGCCGGGGTGGGGCGGGTCGTAAAGAGCCCTGGTAAACCTGAAGTGACAATGACACAGCAGACAGGGATGGATTCCCACAGCCTTGAGGCTGGGCAGCGAAGGGACATGCACAAATGAAAGATCTTTGGGGAGCTGTCAGACTTGTTATAGAGCCGGTCACTAAGCCTCACTCAGTCACTCCGGGCCAGCTGTGCTCTCCACAAATGAAAGATCTTTGGGGAGCTGTTAGACTGTTATAGAGCCGGTCATTAAGCCTCACTCAGTCATTCCGGGCCAGCTGTGCTCTCCACAAATGAAAGATCTTTGGGGAGCTGTTAGACTGTTATAGAGCCGGTCATTAAGCCTCACTCAGTCACTCCGGGCCAGCTGTGCTCTCCACAAATGAAAGATCTTTGGGGAGCTGTTAGACTGTTATAGAGCCGGTCACTAAGCCTCACTAGTCACTCACTCCGGGCCAGCTGTCCTCTCCACAAATGAAAGATCTTTGGGGAGCTGTTAGACTGTTATAGAGCCGGTCATTAAGCCTCACTCAGTCATTCCGGGCCAGCTGTGCTCTCCACAAATGAAAGATCTTTGGGGAGCTGTTAGACTGTTATAGAGCCGGTCACTAAGCCTCACTCAGTCACTCACTCCGGGCCAGCTGTGCTCTCCACAAATGAAAGATCTTTGGGGAGCTGTTAGACTGTTATAGAGCCGGTCACTAAGCCTCACTCAGTCACTCCGGGCCAGCTGTGCTCTCCACAAATGAAAGAACCCAATGACACAAAACCAAAGGGAATTTAAGGAAAAGGAAGAAATCAATTACCCATGAATGTGGAAAAATGACTGAACACTCCCACAACTCCCACCAAAATACTCTCTTTTTAGTTTAGAGTGGAGAGGCGGCCAGAGGATCACTTTGAGGTTTATGAGAACAATGTGCCCTTGTTGCAGTGTGTATGTGTGCGCACACTCGCTTAGGAGCAGCAGCCTGTCCTGTGTTAATGTGCAAACACTTCTATCTAATACTCGTGTAACAAGGTTAACACGCACAGATGTCTGCAGTCATCCCAGTCCTCATGAAGTGGGCAGCATTTCAAAAAGCCTAACTCAATTACAGAGTTACGGCCACGTCCGAAAGTCTGTGAATAAAACTGCTTGCCTGTGACTTTCTCATCCTATGACTCTACAGGAGAGAGATGATAAAATCACCATTACCTACATCTTTAACTAGGAGGCCATCCTAGGTTATTTCTATTTCAGTGTGTACCTGTTCTTGGGGAGGGGAGCGGAACTCCTTGGTCTTCTTGGCGGTGATGGCAGCAGACATGTTGAGGGCCAGCATCAGCTCGTTGTACCTGAACTTCTGGTTGTACTGCAGCTTGGAGACAAAGCTGTCTGAGAAGGACACGATGGCCTCGATGCGATGCTTCAGCTCACAGTCACAGAAGTAGTGAAGCAGCTCACACATCTACGAGAGAGAAAAACACATAGAGACAATCTGTCAGCCTCCACATTTAACATCAGCTGGGATTTGGACACACAGAAATTCATTAAACATTTTGATTTAACCTTTATTTACCTAGGCAAGTTAAGAATAAATTCTCATTTACAATGACAGCCTACCCCGGCCAAACCCTAACAGGGACGACGCTGGGCCAATTGTGCGCCGCCCTATGTTGTGATACAGCCTGAAATCGAACCAGGGTCTGTATTGACGCCTCTAGCACTAAGATGCAGTGCCTTAGACCGCTGCATCTAATGACACATACTGTATCTGAGTGGACTCATGAGAAGAGAAATCACTGATACAGAGACATTACATGGTTAAGTGACTTTGGAACGGACTATAAATATCAGTGCATTTTGCAGAACATGTGATTGAAAGACTAGCTGAAGTAGGGACTCTGTCTCAGTGACCATGTTACCTGTCGTTTGACTGGCTCAGGCAGCCTCTTCTCCAGCAGACCTTTGATTGGCTGCTTGACCTCTTTGGCAGCCTCCTCCTCCCCGGCCTCCACCGCCTTCTCCTCGGCACCTGTCAGTCCCTCCTTCTCCGCGGCCTCCGTCACCGCGGTGGCCGCCTCCTCATGATGCTCCGCGAACACGTTGGGGTCGATAAGCAGCAGGATCTTATGAACGTCCTGACTGCCCAGCACACCCATGGTGAGCAGCGTGCCAATCAGCCTCAGGATGGGCACAAACTGGTACTCCACGCTGCCCCCTACAGGGTCTCTGATGTGATGCCCACCGCCCTGTACGGCCTCGGTCAGCATGGTGATGGCCTTCTCCTTCAGGGCATCCAGGGGGATTTGGGGGCTGTACAGCTGCTGCTCCCTCTTGGTGCTGATGAAACAGGGAGGGTAGAAGTTGAGCCGGGGCTTCAGGGAGGTGCTGAGGCCCACGCCGGGAGGAGAGTGGTGCTTGGTGGCATCGGAGAACAGGCGGATGCTGCGAGTCTCGGCAGTGACAGGGATGATGAACTCGTTGTTCATCATGAGGCGGGCCTCCTTGGCCGTCTCCAGATGAACACTGATCAGGACGTTGTAGAAGCCCTCACGCAGCATGCCCGACAGGTACTGGTTGTCGATGGTGTAGAGCAGCTGGGATTGGTCTAGGTGGCTGCAGAGGGCGTGTGCTACACGGGTATTACCCAGTGCACACAGGGCACAGTAGAGCTTCAGGGTGTGGTAGTGGAACGTCCTCAGGTCCTCCTGCTCAGACAATTCCATGATGTCAACACACCTGGGGGAGGTCAAAAATGCTGTGTTTGGTAGTATACAGGAGCGCTTATGTCCTCAAGCAGGGCGTGTGTGCTGCCTCTGTGTATGTGTGTACAGTATGTATAAGCACATGTAAATGTCTACCTGTTCTCCTCAGGTATGTGCACAGCCAGCATCTGGAGGGGCTCCAGACACTGCACCACCCAGCCGTGTCTCTCACTGACCCTGGATGTCTCCACCTTTAGGAAGGTGTTGGGCATGCGGCTCCACAGCACTGAGTTGATGGTCTGGACGTCCAGCCTCGGAGGGCACTGAGGCACTGGGTTCTTATGTTCACTCTTAAAGATGGCCGCCGACAGAGGCATGGTGTTCTGTAGAGGTCAGAGGTCACACAGAGCGACGTTGGGGCCCTCACAGTCAATTGTATACCAGTAGAACCGGGGAAAAATTGAACACACTTTAGTAGCGATTGGAATCGAGTTACTCTACCTTTATCTTGGCTAGCTCAAACTGGAAGAGATTGGGGCTGGTCGGTCGCACAAACACAGCAGGAAACAGCTTTGTGTTGGGTTCCACCTGGAGAAGAAAGAGCACAGCATTAATGTAAGACGTTTGCAGACAGAAAAGGTGCAGTAATAGAGGGTGACTTAGAGAGCAGCTTGGAAGTGAAAGTGCATGATGTTCTGTAGCTATCTGACTTGGTGTGTGTGTGTTTGTGTGAGTATGTGTGTTTGTGTGTGTGTGTGTGTGTGTGTGTGTGTGTGTGTGTGTGTGTGTGTGTGTGTGTGTGTGTGTGTGTGTGTGTGTGTGTGTGTGTGTGTGTGTGTGTGTGTGTGTGTGTGTGTGTGTGTGTGTGTGTGTGTGTGTGTGTGTGTGTGTGTGTGTGTGTGTTGGTGTCAGGTCAGGCGTTGCTGAAAGAGACTAGGGAAGAGGCTGGCAGGATGACTCAGAACAGTTTAAAAGCTCACCGTGTTTCTGCGACGGGAGGAATGAAGAAGATCATGCCCTACAAAGGGGAGATTTTTTTCTCTGTTTTGAAAGTACATACAGAGACAGCCAGACGCTGGGTTAAGAGCTGGCAGGCAGGACAGACAGCCCTACCCTACTTCTGAGCCCGAGGCAGGAGGACTGAGTGATTATTACAATGAGTAATGAAGAGACCAGGACAGAATGATATGTTTCTAGAGATGATGCAGGTCTGATAAGATGCAGACTGCATGATGGGACAGATAGTGTTGGGTTGATAGCAGCAGAAAGGAGTCTGAAGCGATAAAGTGTGATAGGAAAGAGACTGTACAGAGACACTCTGTGTAGTTGGCAATGCAGTACCTGGTAGGAGGTGGCCAGCTCCTTGCCGTTGACAGTGAAAGTCACCAGGCCAGTGGCCAGGTCAATGAGGCAGCCTATCTCCAGGTCCACATTACTGCGACTTGACGAGTGGCCTGAGCTGGTGGCATCCCCTCCCCACACCATGTAGCAGTTACTCCTTCTCACACTGGGGAATGGTGAGGGAGGAAGAGGGGAAGAAAAGAAGAGAGATGGGTATTTGATTAGCACTGATCATTACTGTTGATACCGACATGAGGATGAGGGTTTCCTTAACAACATGCTTACCTCTCGTGGACCCGCCCACGCTCGTCTCCAAGGGTAACTGTCACCGTCCGGTTCTTACTGAGGTTGAAGTGGTTGCTATAGTAATGGTAGTCTGGGGTGACCCAGCCCACCCACACGCAGGATGGATCCTGACCAGCGAATACCCTGACAGAGTAGTAGTACTGCAAGACAACATGGTGGCAGGTTAGCTTGATCTACAACACCTGAAGTCTATAATGGTGACATTATACCAAGCACCATCAGTAGCTGTTTATCATCCACTTCATACCGTGGTGATGTTGCTGTAATCTGTTCCTCTTATTCCGTCATGACTGTGTCTCATGGACTTCAGTGGATGTCTACGAGGAAAACATGAGCGTTGAAGAAATATTTCAAATGTGAGAAGATAACGTGCTTTTAGAAGTTGTGTTTGTGTTGTACAACAGTGAATGTGTTCAGAGGTCTGACCTGTGTTTGAGTTTGAGGGACTCGTGCTCTTCGTGCACTCCGTTCATGTCCATGACAGGGCTGGTCTTGAAGAAGGTGTGGAACTCCACGGGCATGCTCAGACGACAGTATACCATGTCACCATTACTGTTCTGGGTCCCAAATGTCCTGTGACTCACCTTCAGACAGGGAGGGCTGTCGATGGTGCCATCTATTCTGGTCACCTGGCATAGATACATTTTTTTGTCAGTTAATTTACTCATTCTAAACAATATAGTGAAATAGCCTATTATCTTCACCTTCTGTGGACCTCTACATATATGTACAGTTGAAGTCAGAAGTTTACATGCACTTAGGTTGGAGTCAATAAAACGCGTTTTTCAACCACTCCACAGGTTTCTTGTTAACAAACTATAGTTTTGGCAAGTCGGTTAGGATATCCAATTTGTAAGTCGCTCTGGATAAGAGCGTCTGCTAAATGACTTAAATGTAAATGTAAATGTAATATCCACTTTGTGCATGACAGTCATTTTTCCAACAGCTGTTTACTGACAGATCATTTCACTTATAATTCACTGTATCACAATTCCAGTGGGTCAGAAGTTTCCATACACTAAGATGACTGTGCCTTTAAACAACTTGGAAAATTCCAGAAAATTATGTCATGGCTTTAGAAGCTTCTGATAAGCTAATTGACATCATTTGAGTCAATTGGAGGTGTGGATATATTTCAAGGCCTACCTTCAAACTCAGTGCCTCTTTGCTTGACATCATGGGAAAATAAAAATAAATCAGCGAAGACCTCAGAAAAACAATTGTAGACTTCCACACGTCTGGTTCATCCTTGGGAGCAATTTACAAACACCTGAAGGTACCACGTTCATCTGTACAAACAATAGTACGCAAGTATAAACACCATGGGACCGCTCAGGAAGGAGACGCATTCTGTCTCCTAGAGATGAGCGTACTTTGGTGCGAAAAGTGCAAATCAGTCCCAGAACAACAGCAAAGGAAGGACCTTGTGAAGATGCTGGAGGAAACAAAATTATCTATATCCAAGTAAAACGTGTGCTATATCAACATAACCTGAAAGGCCGCTCAGCAAGGAAGAAGCCATTGTCATGTCTTTGGTTATGCCGGATTAAGTAATATGACATGCTATTCTATAAAATAATTTCTCCGTAATTAATATTACCTGATTGAGCTAATCATGTAAATATAATTAACTAGAGAGTCGGGGGAACCACAAAATAATATTTATAGAGCTGTTATATTCCAAATAATCTCTTAAAGACCTAGTAATATTTTACATCAATAGCAGTCAATATTAATCGTCACCTTAATTCAGTCTCATCTGAAAGTTGTAAATTCTTGGTTATCTTCACAAACCCTGGCTAACAAGTTGAATCAGCAATGCAAAATTGGTTTTAATTATTTCTTTACTAAATACCTAACGAATCACACAGAATTACATATACAAAGAATGAATTAGACCTTGATTACAAATGACGTCATAAAGGAAAACGTCCCTTAGGGGCCGGAACAGACAGCTGGTTACACAAAAGAAAAGGGCTGGGTTTGAGTGAAAGAGCGGGAAGACTGAGGACCAAAGGAAGAAAGTGTGCTATTATAAATACAGTATTTTATGCATTCTAAATTACCGCCCATTTGGAAAATGCAATAAATATTTACTCTGAGCTGCGCTTTGGTAGGTTGGTGGTAGATGGAAGGCCGTGTTGCCAAACCGAGTCCTTTGAAGAATGTCTCTGATGGTCAATTGGATACGTTGTAGTAACGTTGTTGTGTTATAGACGGGATATTCTCTGTGTTCCTTCCTAACCCTCGTTTGCAGCTGCTGTTGCTAACTCAACGGCTAGTAGGTATGATTTCTGCAGTGAATAAGAGTTCAAAGTTCATACCATTCGCAACCAAAGCTCACGCTGATGTTGGCTTTGTTCTGTAGTTATTATCTGAACCATTCTGACATTGGACCGTCGTCCCCACATCCTCGGAACAGGAGGTTACATTTTCGTCAAGGCTTTATGAAGTGGAGCGATATGTGTGTCTGAAAAGTTTTGTGTGTCTCTTCACAGGGGGGGGGGCACTGATTGAGCAGAGCTCTAACCTTATGAAAACCCAATTCTCACATTTTAGAAGCTAAAATCACATTTCATCCCATCACAAATAATTTCAGATTCAAACATTTAAATTGAACAACAATTCCATGTGAATCCGATAACTCTGATGTGTAGACTTTCCACTGTAGAGTTTATGTCATCTTATCATTGATGAAAATGTCTCAGATGACAACCGAACTGACGTCATATTCATTAAGTACCACCGCATATGTTCAATTGGTTGGATTACCAGAATATAGTTAATTTCCCCCCCACCTTCTGATGTTCCCAGAATCTCTTTGTTAAGCAAAGGGATTTTCAAATGTAACATCAGTAGGGTAGAGAGAGGAAAAAAGGGGGAAGAGGTATTTATGACTGTCATAAACCTACCCCCAGGCCAACGTCATGACTCCACTGCTTCAAAACCGCCATAAAAAAGCCAGACTACGGTTTGCAACTACACACGGGGACAAAGATCATACTTTTTGGAGAAATGTCCTCTGGTCTTATGAATCAAAAATAGAACTGTTTGGCCATAATGACCATCGTTATGTTTGGAGGAAAAAGGGGGAGGCTTGCAAGTCAAAGAACACCATCCCAACTGTGCAGCACGGGGTGGCAGCATCATGTTGTGGGGGTGCTTTCCTGCAGGAGGGACTGGTGCACTTCACAAAATAGATGGCATCACGTGGAAGGAAAATTATGTGGATATATTGAAGCAACATCTTAGACATCAGGAACTTAACCTCTTTCAGCAAGGGGGCACTATTTTTATGTTTGGAAAAACAACATTCCCAATGTAAACGGCCTATTTCTCAGGCCCATCTGCTAGAATATGCATATAATTGACAGATTAGGATAGAAAACACTCTAAAGTTTCCAAAACTGTCAAAATATTGTCTGTGAGTACAACAGAACTGATATTGCAGGCGAAACCTGAGGAAAATCAAACCAGGAAGTGACTTATATTTTGAAAGCTCCATGTTCCATAGCCTGCCGTCGCTCCATTTAAAGGGATTTCAACCAGATTCCTTTTCCTATCGCTTCCTCAAGGTGTCAACAGTCTTTAGACATAGTTTTAGGCTTTTATTTTGAAAAATGAGCGAGAAAGATAACATCGCGTCAGGTGTTCGCATGAATTTTGCTTGCGCAACAGAGCTTGGGCAGCCATTGTCTCTCCCTCTGCTACTGAAAAAGACAGTGCCGGTTGATATATTATCGATTATATATTTTAAAAACAACATGAGGATTGATTATAAAAAACATTTGACATGTTTCTGTGGACATTACGGGTACTATTTGGAATTTTCGTCTGCATTGTCGTGACCGCTCGATCCTGTGGATTTCTGAACATAACGCGCCAAACAAACAGAGGTATTTTGGATATAGAAATAATCTTTATGGAACAAAATGAACATTTACTGTGTAACTGGGAGTCTCGTGAGTGAAAACATCCGAAGATCATCAAAGGTAAGCGATTAATTTTATTGCATTTCTGATTTTCGTGACCAAGCTACTTTGATGCTAGGTGTTCATAATGTTTTGTCTAGTGATCGATAAACTTACACAAATGCTTGGATTGCTTTCGCTATCAAAATCTGATACGACAGGTGGATTAACAAAATGCTAAATTGTGTTTTGCTATATTGCACTTGTGATTTCATGAATATAAATATTTTTTGTAATATTATTTGAATATTATTTGTAATATTAATATTATTTGAATCGCTCTGCAATTCAGCGGTTGTTGATGACAATTATCCCGCTAACGGGATAGGTAGCGTCAAGAAGTTAAAGCTTAAGTTTCTGACTGATGTCTTGAGATGTTTCTTCACTATATCCACATCATTTTCCTAACACATGATGCCATCTATTTTGTGAAGTGCACCAGTCCCTCCTGCAGCAAAGCACCCCCACATCATGATGCTGCCACCCCCATGCTTCACGGTTGGGATGGTGTTCTTTGGCTTGCAAGCCTCCCCTTTTCCTCCAAATGGGTCTTCCAAATGGACAATGACCCCAAGCATACTTCCAAAGTTGTGACAAATTAGCTTAAGGACAACAAAGTCAAGGTAATGGAGTGGCCATCACAAAGCCCTGGCCACAAAGCCCTGTCCTCAATCCTATGGAAAATTTGTGGGCAGAACTGAAAAAATGTGTGAGAGCAATGAGGCCTACAAACCTGACTCAGTTACACCAGCTCTGTCAGGACGATTGGGCCCAAATTCACCCAACTTATTGTGGGAAGCTTGTGGAAGGCTACCCAACACGATAGACCCAAGTTAAAAAAATTATAGGCAATACTACCAAATACTAATGGAGTGTATGTAAACTTCTGACCCACTGGGAATGTGATGAAATAAATAAAAGCTGAAATAAATCATTCTCTCTACTATTATTCTGACATTTCATATTCTTAAAATAAAGTGGGGATCCTAACTGGTCTAAGACAGGGAATTTTTACTCTGAATAAATGTCAGGATTTGTGAAAAACTCAGTTTAAATCTATTTGGCTAAGGTGTATTAAACTTCCGACTTCAACTGTATATTACAATATTGATTTTGTGATTGATTTTGATTTTCTAAAATATATTATCGTCTGTCTTACCATTATGTGGTTGTTGTTCTTTGGCACATTGAAAAAGGTGGGGAGGCGTTTGCTGAACCACATGGTGACCTCACGGTTCATGTTGACGGCGAAGGGTTCAAAGCCCTCCTGGAGACCACACATGGTGTAGTACTTAAAGGTACTGGCATCCTTCCCCAGGTTCATACGACCCACCTGGGACAGGCCCAGACTACATACTGGGATAAAACCTGGGAGACAGAGACAGAGAGAGAGGAGGGAGAGAAAGAGAGAGAGAGAAGGGGGGCGGGGGAGAGAGAGAGAGAGCGAGAAGGGGGAGAGGGGAGAGAGAGAGAGGGTAGAGAGGGGAAAGAGAGGGGAGAGAGAGAGAGAGAGAGAGCACCTGTCACACACACAGCTGGGGGAGGGTCAAATCTATCCAAGTCAATTTAGAAGTGTCATCTTATATAAAAGTCATTTCATAATGGGGAGGGACTGATTTTGCACTCATTTTCTCAGCATGGTGGTTTTAGGTTAACTTGTCAGCATGTCTGTCAGTGATCCGGCGGCACAGAGACATAAGAGAGGGAGCAGAGCTTAGAGAGGTCCGTGACACACACTCTTCATCCTCTGTCTCACACACACACTGCTGGCTGTTTTACATACTCACCATCTTCAGTCTCACACACTGCTGGCTGTTATACATACTCACCATCTTCAGTCTCACACACTGCTGGCTGTTTTTACATACAGTACTCACCATCTTCAGTCTCACACACTGCTGGCTGTTTTACATACAGTACTCACCATCTTCAGTCTCCTCACACACTGCTGGTTGTTTTACATACCCACCATCTTCAGTCTCACACACTGCTGGTTGTTTTACATACAGTACTCACCATCTTTAGTCTCACACACTGCTGGTTGTTTTACATACCCACCATCTTCAGTCTCACACACTTACCATCCTCCGTCTCGAAGTCGGCGAAGCAGAGCTCGGAGCCCTTGTTGGTGATGAGGATCTCTCCATTGAGGGTGAAAATCATAGACTTGTCCTCCATGTTGATCATGCAGCCCACCACATCCCCTGCCTGCCAACAACGCCCAAAGAAACGGCTGCCCATGTTCAGACGGTGACCCTGAAGATAAAAACACACACACACACACACACACACACACACACACACACACACACACACACACACACACACACACACACACACACACACACACACACACACACACACACACACACACACACACACACACACACACACACACACACACACACACACACACAGTCAGGTTAACCTTTGCAATCTTACTCAATCTTAAATTATAGGACCAACACAAAATCTATTCTACAGTGTATCCTATCATCAGCTAGCATTAACACAAAGTTAAATGTTCACTCTATGAGTACATGATGTTCAATGATGTAGGAAGAAAAAGGGAGGGTTCACCTTGTATCCATCAAAGACGAAAGCCAGCTCATCAGTACCCAGCTCTACATCCGGCTTACATCCAGGTCTGGCCCAACCCACACGCATGTCACCTCCCGTCACCGCCTCAAACTCAAAGTACCACTTCCCTGTCAGCACCGCATACGTTCTCTCCACACGGAAGAAGCGTATTTTGTCAATGCTAAGTCTCTCCACCACATGGCCTGCTGGGTAGGAGGACAGCCACAGTATCAACACAGGAAGTCTTCTACTGTTCTATACATCCTAATCATGGATGTCAGCATGGGTTTGTGTGGTAATGATAACTTACCGCCATCCTGGTCGGGAGGTTCGATGTTGTATCCGTAGCCAATCAGAGTGCGGATGGCCTCACGGAGGCTGTCCCTGTTGGACTTCTTAGTGCGCTCGTCTAATAAAGAATATGGCACCAGGCGAGGGTTCCTCTTACTCTTCACATCCTGCATTGAGAAAAGACAAGCACAGTTAGATTCACACACACACACACACACACACACACACACACACACACACACACACACACACACACACACACACACACACACACACACACACACACACACACACACACACACACACACACACACACACACACACACACACACACACACACACACACACACACCACTCCAAGGACCCGCTCTAGGCCAATGCTTGTTACGACTGCACTGCCAATCCCTAAGGGTCATTGAGTGTTTGATGTTATTACTATGACTCTAAACTCTGTGAATCCTTTCAGCATCATTCCTCACTCTGCAGGAGGTGGTGGAGGTTGTGTTCCATTTCCCATTTGTTGTGGCTTGCATAGAGAGAGGGTCATTGTTTTGTCAGTTGTTATAAAAACTTTGTGTGGTACTGTATGAGCTGGGATAGTATGAACCTGCAGACCTTTCACAAAGACTTAACACAGATGACTGTGTGCTTTACCTGCTGAATGCCGTAGGTCCAACCCTGTTTGATCCTGTCCTTGGCCCACACGTTGTGGGCGTTCTCCGCCAGTTTCTCCACCAGGAGCTCCTGACCTGGGGTCACTTTCATGTCAGACAGCTCCAGCGGTGTGGGCTTGTAACCATTCGACATCATGTAGCTTCAATCAAAACAGGACATTATCAAGATTAACCCCTGGACAAAATACACATATGTCTAGATGTCTCATATTTCTACTATCCTATACAGAACATGTCTACATATCTAGAAGTTGGTATATAATGTATTGGGTTATTGATGCTGGCCATTCTCTGTCCATTCCATCCTCTGTTACTCTACAGTACACTTACTTTTTTGGGAGTTTGATCTTCTTCAGGTCCTCTTCAGCGTTGGCGTTGACCTGGACAACATGGCAGCCTAATGCCAGCAGGGTCCTGTGAAGAGACACACATATTAACACTCCCCAACCTGGGGATTAGATCTGTCTACACAGGATCAGCTTTCTTAGTAAGTGACAGTTTAAGACACTCACATTGCCTTCACACTCTACTAAATATTATAATCAGCAGGCTTAATGTTATGATACTAGGTCTGGTGGGTTTCTGCCCTATTTCCAAATCACACAGACTGGCAATAGAACCAAAGTGAAGAGAGTAATGATTTGTTCAATCATGCATGTCCTTGTCCATTATGAAACCATAGATATCCCTTTAAAGACATATTAGGGAAGAGTTATTCACTAGGTACAACTATCAGCAGGATCTCATTGCTTTGTCATAGTAAGAGGACAAAGGAGAGATGTGGTGTGATTGCAGCAGGGCGGGGCTGCTCTTTCGGGGCCCACGCTGTCTGTCTCTGTTGTGTCAATGTCACTGTAGATGAACGTTAATCAAAGCAGTCTTTGCCGCCCTCTCTAATCACACACACGCATCACTCACACACACTTCTCTGTCTCGTGAAAATGTAATTTCTCAGTGTGCTCAGTGTGGGCTGTCAGTGGATCAATAGCAGATGTCCTACGGTGATAGGTGGGTGATGTCAGGAACACTGGGGTGTTTCAGGTGCTGAGAGCCCAGCAGGAGAGTGTCGCATCCTGACCGTAGTTTATTTTTTATGTCTCTATTTTGGTTTGGTCAGGGCGTGAGTTGGGGTGGGCATTCTAGGTTTTGTTCTAGGTTTTGTACTTCTATGTGTTTGGCCTGGTATGGTTCCCAATCAGAGGCAGCTGTCAATCGTTGTCTCTGATTGAGAACCATACTTAGGTAGCCTGTTCCCACCTGTGTTTGTGGGTAGTTGCTTTCTGGTTTTGTGTCTTTCTGCACCAGACAGAACTGTTTCGGTTGTTCTCTTTGTTGTTTTTGTTCATCAGTGTTCAGTTCCATTAATAAAAGGATGAACACAAACCACACTCCACATTGGTCCTCACCTTCTTCCACCAACAGCCGTTACAGAGAGAGCCTTTAGTCTACTTCCTGACTGAGCCCCTGGTTCACCCACACCTTCTGTCATATCTCTCTCCTTGTCTTCCTCCTTTTCTCAGTGCGTCTAATATAGTGTTACTTATAATGCAGGACATACTTCAAGGTTTCAGTTGACATCTGCAGGTTGTAATTCTTTTCTGTTTCAGGCAGTTTGGAAAAATCCACAAGGCAGGGGTGATGCCGCTTATTATCATCCCTTATCTGAGAAACACATAGAAATAATTGTTGACGTATGAATATTTCAGTTACTGTACATGTATTGAAGAAGAGGGGCAGAAATGCTTCAAAAGGAGAAAGAAAACGTATTAAAAAACACAACAGACAACTATAAGTATAATTTGAATCACAATGAAGGTAATTGTGAATCAACAGAGGAGTAGGTATGTTGTCTCCTTAATTACAGAGAGCTACTGGTGTACTGGAGTGACAACATGATCTAGTCTAGTGGACATGTTATGAATGTAGTTGGAGGAGCATGTTTTCTTGGAAGATAGAGAGGTGTGAGTCTGCATTACCTCGCTGTGTTTTACGCCAACTAATCCGTTTGGCTGCTCTCTGCAGCCCAAGCAGTACTACATCCATGTTGACCAAGAAAACATGTACACATACATGGCTATTTGTGTGCTAAATGAACACCAGGCAGCTCTTTTGTGAATAGTACAAGAACTCTCCTGAATGAATGCTTTTATCGAACAGAGTTTCCTGCAGCCTATTACAGTCCATTCAAAGAGGGCTGTGCAAGAGGACAAAGAAGTACATGCCATTCTTAATAGCCTCCATATGAGTCACACGTAATGTTTGAGACCCTTTTTATACTTTCAATGGCCCATGCTGATACAACTATTATAACTATGCTATGCCAAATACTGGACTCAGATTAGGAAGTGTGTCAGGTAGCTCTACCCCATAGCAACTACAACGCTCGCCTCTTTATTAAGCGCTGGAGCTGTGGACTGGAATACAATACCAGTGCTGTCCAGGTACTGTATGAGTTCGGTTCAGCCTGTCTTCAGCACACTGATGCCTCCCTGGTGAAGCTAGCTCTATAGCCGGCCAGGACAATGTCACCTGGCCTGAGCTAACAAGGTCTCGCTAAAATCACATATAAAAGCCGACCTGGTATGTCTGGGGTGCAGAATTCTGTTATAATGAATGAGAGAGAACTTGACCCCGGCGTAATAGATGTCCTCACCCCAAATAAAAGGCTTTATTAAGATGTTGGAACTGAAGGAATGGCTGGCTGTCACAGTGGAGTTTACAAATGGGGAAAGGGTGGATGAAGGGACTAGAGGACTGAGAGAATCATTCAGTAAGACTGAGAGAACAAGAGGGTCTACTCTATACAACTCCATCACATTTGTAATATGGACATAAGAGCTGTGTTGCATATTGTTTATGATATTGATTGTCTGCACCTTTAAGGGTAGTAGGGCACAACAGGCCTGTGTTCAGAATGTTATTACATCTGGGACGTTCAGAACGCTTTTACGTTCTGGGAAGTTCGGAACGTTTTTACATTCTGGGACGTTCAGAACGTTTTTACGTTCTGGGACGTTCAGAACGTTTTTACGTTCTGGGACGTTCAGAACGCTTTTACGTTCTGGGAAGTTCGGAACGTTTTTACATTCTGGGACGGACGTTCCGAACGTTTTTACGTTCTGGGAAGTTCGGAACGTTTTTACGTTCTGTGACGTTCGGAACGTTTTTACATTCTGGGACGGACGTTCAGAACGTTTTTACGTTCTGGGACGTTCAATTAAGGGGAAACGGTGCTGTTCTGAACGACCAGTTGAAAAACATGGAGGGGTTGGATTGTGGGTTGGGGAAAGCTGTCAACATTGCGACTGCCCTTTAAATACGTCACTCACTGCAACAAGCCACACCTCTCCACTCCCACCAAACGGGAGCAAACGTACCTCAAAGTCTGATCAAGAATGTACAAGAACGTTTTGGAGAAACGTGTCGCTCAGTACAAACCGTCCCACAACATAGCAAACGTTCAAGCGAACTGAACGCACCTCAGGACACTTTGGCAATCATCTACTCACATGAAACCAAGAAACAGGACTTGATGAATCAAGAGAGAAATAAAAAGACCCCTACAAACAAACTATAATGAAGTCTCTAGAATGAATGGTATGAGGAGCACAATGGGAGAAAGACAGGAGTATTCTTCACTTACCCTCTGTTTGGTTTGTACCGCAAATTATAAAAGAGAAAGCAAAATGGTGTACAGGCTTGTTTTGTTGCTTTAATGATGGTAGAACTTGTACGTTTAGTTTAGGGTTAATGCATTTCACATAGATCAATTACAGTATATTAATAATTGTTTAACACAAACAAAAATGTGCAGGCTGATGTGTACTGTATTTCATAATACAATTGTATTCATGTTTATATTGGCTGAAATGATCAGCTAAGTGATAACCCATCATAGTGTACCATGTCTTTCCTATGTAAGCCAATGACATGGACTGTCCAAAAGGGTTTGCCAGTGCTCTGTGACTCTATTCTCTCCATCAGTGTTAAAGATGTCTCCTACCTTCCCATAAGACCAGCCCAGTTCTATCTTGTTCATGGCCCACAGCTCGTGGATATTCTCAGCCAGTCTGTCCCGGACGTTCTCCAGGTATGGCAGCATGACGATCTGAGAGACAGAGAACACAAAGAATCTGTGTCGTCGATAAACAGCATCTGTTTGTAGACAGTACAGCAGGCTTATGTCATCTGTAGGTATGATTGTGCAACATCCTTACAAACATGCAGTATAATCACTGTAACTGTGTTTCAGATGAGCCATGTTGCAGTTAATATGGCGCGTTCTGAGCTGAATGCCATACCCCTGTTACCTGGCTAGTCTCCACAGGGGTGGGTATGAAGGAGGCCTGGGACATGAACTGTGTGGTCCCCAGCAGGTCTCGGACCCCCTCCATGTCCCTCTTGTACTCCTTCACTGGCTCCACCTTCACCTTCTCCTTAGGGAGCAGGGCCTCGTAACACGGAGCGTAGCCTGACGGAGGCAGGAACTTGAAGTCGCCATGACGACCGCCCAACAGGAAACGCACCCTAGAGGGAGAGGGAGACTTGGTCAATTAGTGTGTTCAGTATGTGCATGAGATTGAAAGTGATGAAGAGGGTTGATGGGTTGATTTAGGTGGAGGGGTTAGAGGATAGGATTAGAGCAGAGCATAGAGCCACTGAGGCCCAGCCAAGCTCCAACCGAGCCCCAGCCCAGCTCCAACTGAGCCCAAGCCTAGCTCCAACCGAGCCCCAGCCTAGCTCCAACCGAGCCCCAGCCCAGCTCCAACTGAGCCTAAGCATAGCTCCAACCGAGCCCCAGCCTAGCTCTCACTGATCCCAAGCCCAGCTCCAACAGAGCCCCAGCCCAGCTCCCATCGAGCCCCAGCCCAGCTCCAACCGAGCCCAAGCCTAGCTTCAACCGAGCCCCAGCCTAGCTCCAACTGAGCCCAAGCCCAGCTCCCATCGAGCCCCAGCCCAGCTCCAACTGAGCCCAAGCCTAGCTCCAACCGAGCCCCAGCCTAGCTCCAACCGAGCCCCTGCCCAGCTCCAACTGAGCCCCAGCCCAGCTCCCATCGAGCCCCAGCCCAGCTCCAACTGAGCCCAAGCCTAGCTCCAACCGAGCCCCAGCCTAGCTCCAACCGAGCCCCAGCCCAGCTCCAACTGAGCCTAAGCCTAGCTCCAACCGAGCCCCAGCCTAGCTCCCACTGATCCCAAGCCCAGCTCCAACCGAGCCCCAGCCCAGCTGTAACCAAGCCCCAGCTTCAGCCCAGCTCTAGCCAAGCCCCAGGCCCAGCTCATCTCTAACTGAGCCCCAGCCCATCTCTAACCGAGCCCCAGCTCATCTCTAACCGCGCCCCAGCTGAGCCCAGTAGAACAGAGAGTGACTATGACTTACCCCACACTGAGAATGATGCAGCATTTCAGCCCACTACTCAGCAGCCCTCCTGGGCCCTGTCTGAAATAGCAGCTGAAGTAGTAGTGATGATGACGCATTCACTCCAAGTCCATTCTGAGTGCAGTGCACCAATCAATTATTAACAAGTGTTGCTGCACAGTGACTGGCTGTGCCATGGCATAGCACGGCCAGCAGTTCAGAGCACAGGAAATGTTCAAGCCCCTCAGGGTTCCTTATTTACATGATCTGATGTGGCCTGCATCTCGTGACACACACAGACAAATGCAGAATAACGCTGACAGAATTTCTATAAATATGAGGTTATGTTAATTTTGTTTAACGCTCCCGCAAATTTGATTGTGGTAATTGATATACAGTGTAGCTTGCAGCCCTGGGTGGAATTGGATGTGAATGGAAATGTCTGGAACTGTCAAGCGTCACATCTCGGCACAGAGTGAAGTTCAGAACAGTAAAATGCCATTTTGCTGCAAAAACGGAGTCGATCATGAAATCCTGTGAAGCTTGCTGGGGCCTGAAATTTCATTTAGCAGACGTCATTCATATCATCTGAAGTTGCCATGGCAACACAAGTGGGTAAGATGGCCTCTACCTGCATCTGAGCCCTTAAGGTTTAATACAGTATATAGAGGAAATGATGTAGGGAGGGATTCGATGTATTTTCATGCAGACTAGAGGGAGGAGAGGAAGATATTTGAAGAGAGTGCTCTGTAGGTGTGTACACGTGTTCATTCATGTTAATGACATGGGTGTGTATACGTGTTCATTCATGTTAATGACGTAGGTGTGTATACGTGTTCATTCATGTTAATGACGTAGGTGTGTGTACGTGTTCATTCATGTTAATGACATGGGTGTGTACACGTGTTCATTCATGTTAATGACATGGGTGTGTACACGTGTTCATTCATGTTAATGACATGGGTGTGTATACGTGTTCATTCATGTTAATGACATGGGTGTGTATACGTGTTCATTCATGTTAATGACGTAGGTGTGTATACGTGTTCATTCATGTTAATGACATGGGTGTGTATACGTGTTCATTCATGTTAATGACATAGGTGTGTATACGTGTTCATTCATGTTAATGACGTAGGTGTGTATACGTGTTCATTCATGTTAATGACGTAGGTGTGTATACGTGTTCATTCATTTTAATGACGTAGGTGTGTATACGTGTTCATTCATGTTAATGACGTAGGTGTGTATACGTGTTCATTCATGTTAATGACATAGGTGTGTATACGTGTTCATTCATGTTAATGACATGGGTGTGTATACGTGTTCATTCATGTTAATGACATGGGTGTGTACACGTGTTCATTCATGTTAATGACATGGGTGTGTATACGTGTTCATTCATATTAATGACATAGGTGTGTATACGTGTTCATTCATGTTAATGACATGGGTGTGTATACGTGTTCATTCATGTTAATGACATGGGTGTGTACACGTGTTCATTCATGTTAATGATGTAGGTGTGTATACGTGTTCATTCATGTTAATGACATGGGTGTGTACACGTGTTCATTCATGTTAATGACGTAGGTGTGTATACGTGTTCATTCATGTTAATGACATGGGTGTGTATACGTGTTCATTCATGTTAATGACATGGGTGTGTATACGTGTTCCTTCATGTTAATGACATGGGTGTGTATACGTGTTCATTCATGTTAATGACATAGGTGTGTGTACGTGTTCATTCATGTTAATGACGTGGGTGTGTGTACGTGTTCATTCATGTTAATGACATAGGTGTGTATACGTGTTCATTCATGTTAATGACATGGGTGTGTATACGTGTTCATTCATGTTAATGACATGGGTGTGTATACGTGTTCATTCATGTTAATGACGTGGGTGTGTATACGTGTTCATTCATGTTAATGACGTGGGTGTGTATACGTGTTCATTCATGTTAATGACATGGGTGTGTATACGTGTTCATTCATGTTAATGACATGGGTGTGTATACGTGTTCATTCATGTTAATGACATGTATACGGTTCATTCATGTGTATACGTGTTCATTCATGTTAATGACATGGGTGTGTATACGTGTTCATTCATGTTAATGACATGGGTGTGTATACGTGTTCATTCATGTTAATGACATGGGTGTGTATACGTGTTCATTCATGTTAATGACGTAGGTGTGTATACGTGTTCATTCATGTTAATGACGTAGGTGTGTATACGTGTTCATTCATGTTAATGACATGGGTGTGTATACGTGTTCATTCATGTTAATGACGTAGGTGTGTATACGTGTTCATTCATGTTAATGACGTAGGTGTGTATACGTGTTCATTCATGTTAATGACATGGGTGTGTACACGTGTTCATTCATGTTAATGACATGGGTGTGTATACGTGTTCATTCATGTTAATGACATGGGTGTGTATACGTGTTCATTCATGTTAATGACGTAGGTGTGTATACGTGTTCATTCATGTTAATGACGTAGGTGTGTATACGTGTTCATTCATGTTAATGACATGGGTGTGTATACGTGTTCATTCATGTTAATGACATGGGTGTGTATACGTGTTCATTCATGTTAATGACATGGGTGTGTATACGTGTTCATTCATGTTAATGACGTAGGTGT
Source organism: Oncorhynchus gorbuscha (assembly GCF_021184085.1). Lineage (NCBI taxonomy): Eukaryota > Metazoa > Chordata > Actinopteri > Salmoniformes > Salmonidae > Oncorhynchus > Oncorhynchus gorbuscha. The sequence goes on along the minus strand of NC_060189.1, from coordinate 22,831,651 downwards.
GTATACGTGTTCATTCATGTTAATGACGTAGGTGTGTATACGTGTTCATTCATGTTAATGACATGGGTGTGTACACGTGTTCATTCATGTTAATGACATGGGTGTGTATACGTGTTCATTCATGTTAATGACATGGGTGTGTATACGTGTTCATTCATGTTAATGACATGGGTGTGTATACGTGTTCATTCATGTTAATGACATGGGTGTGTATACGTGTTCATTCATGTTAATGACATGGGTGTGTATACGTGTTCATTCATGTTAATGACATGGGTGTGTATACGTGTTCATTCATGTTAATGACATGGGTGTGTATACGTGTTCATTCATGTTAATGACATGGGTGTGTATACGTGTTCATTCATGTTAATGACATGGTGTGTGTATACGTGTTCATTCATGTTAATGACATGGGTGTGTATACGTGTTCATTCATGTTAATGACATGGGTGTGTATACGTGTTCATTCATGTTAATGACATGGGTGTGTATACGTGTTCATTCATGTTAATGACGTAGGTGTGTATACGTGTTCATTCATGTTAATGACGTAGGTGTGTATACGTGTTCATTCATGTTAATGACATGGGTGTGTACACGTGTTCATTCATGTTAATGACATGGGTGTGTATACGTGTTCATTCATGTTAATGACATGGGTGTGTATACGTGTTCATTCATGTTAATGACATGGGTGTGTATACGTGTTCATTCATGTTAATGACATGGGTGTGTATACGTGTTCATTCATGTTAATGACATGGGTGTGTGTACGTGTTCATTCATGTTAATGACATGGGTGTGTATACGTGTTCATTCATGTTAATGACATGGGTGTGTATACGTGTTCATTCATGTTAATGACATGGGTGTGTATACGTGTTCATTCATGTTAATGACATGGGTGTGTATACGTGTTCATTCATGTTAATGACATGGGTGTGTATACGTGTTCATTCATGTTAATGACATGGGTGTGTATACGTGTTCATTCATGTTAATGACATGGGTGTGTATACGTGTTCATTCATGTTAATGACATAGGTGTGTATACGTGTTCATTCATGTTAATGACGTAGGTGTGTATACGTGTTCATTCATGTTAATGACATGGGTGTGTATACGTGTTCATTCATGTTAATGACGTAGGTGTGTATACGTGTTCATTCATGTTAATGACGTAGGTGTGTATACGTGTTCATTCATGTTAATGACATGGGTGTGTACACGTGTTCATTCATGTTAATGACATGGGTGTGTATACGTGTTCATTCATGTTAATGACATAGGTGTGTATACGTGTTCATTCATGTTAATGACATGGGTGTGTATACGTGTTCATTCATGTTAATGACATGGGTGTGTACACGTGTTCATTCATGTTAATGATGTAGGTGTGTATACGTGTTCATTCATGTTAATGACATGGGTGTGTTAACACGTGTTCATTCATGTTAATGACGTAGGTGTGTATACGTGTTCATTCATGTTAATGACATAGGTGTGTATACGTGTTCATTCATGTTAATGACATGGGTGTGTATACGTGTTCATTCATGTTTCATACGTGTTCATTCATGTTAATGACGTAGGTGTGTATACGTGTTCATTCATGTTAATGACATGGGTGTGTATTCACGTGTTCATTCATGTTAATGACATGGGTGTGTATGTTCATGTTAATGACGTGTTCATTCATGTTAATGACATAGGTGTGTATACGTGTTCATTCATGTTAATGACATGGGTGTGTATACGTGTTCATTCATGTTAATGACATGGGTGTGTACACGTGTTCATTCATGTTAATGATGTAGGTGTGTATACGTGTTCATTCATGTTAATGATTCATGGGTGTGTACACGTGTTCATTCATGTTAATGACATAGGTGTGTATACGTGTTCATTCATGTTAATGACATGGGTGTGTATACGTGTTCATTCATGTTAATGACATGGGTGTGTACATGGGTGTGTATACGTGTTCATTCATGTTAATGACGTAGGTGTGTATACGTGTTCATTCATGTTAATGACATGGGTGTGTATACGTGTTCATTCATGTTAATGACATGTTAATGAGGTGTGTATACGTGTTCATTCATGTTAATGACATAGGTGTGTATACGTGTTCATTCATGTTAATGACATGGGTGTGTATACGTGTTCATTCATGTTAATGACATGGGTGTGTATACGTGTTCATTCATGTTAATGACATGGGTGTGTATACGTGTTCATTCATGTTAATGACATGGGTGTGTATACGTGTTCATTCATGTTAATGACATGGGTGTGTATACGTGTTCATTCATGTTAATGACATGGGTGTGTATACGTGTTCATTCATGTTAATGACATGGGTGTGTATACGTGTTCATTCATGTTAATGACATGGGTGTGTATACGTGTTCATTCATGTTAATGACATGGGTGTGTATACGTGTTCATTCATGTTAATGACATGGGTGTGTATACGTGTTCATTCATGTTAATGACATAGGTGTGTATACGTGTTCATTCATGTTAATGACGTAGGTGTGTATACGTGTTCATTCATGTTAATGACGTAGGTGTGTATACGTGTTCATTCATGTTAATGACGTAGGTGTGTATACGTGTTCATTCATGTTAATGATTCATGTTAATAGGTGTGTATACGTGTTCATTCATGTTAATGACATGGGTGTGTACACGTGTTCATTCATGTTAATGACATGGGTGTGTATACGTGTTCATTCATGTTAATGACATGGGTGTGTATACGTGTTCATTCATGTTAATGACGTAGGTGTGTATACGTGTTCATTCATGTTAATGACATGGGTGTGTATACGTGTTCATTCATGTTAATGACGTAGGTGTGTATACGTGTTCATTCATGTTAATGACATAGGTGTGTATACGTGTTCATTCATGTTAATGACATAGGTGTGTATACGTGTTCATTCATGTTAATGGGTGTGTATACGTGTGTATCGTGTTCATTCATGTTAATGACATGGGTGTGTATACGTGTTCATTCATGTTAATGACATAGGTGTGTATACGTGTTCATTCATGTTAATGACATGGGTGTGTATACGTGTTCATTCATGTTAATGACATGGGTGTGTATACGTGTTCATTCATGTTAATGACATGGGTGTGTATACGTGTTCATTCATGTTAATGACATGGGTGTGTATACGTGTTCATTCATGTTAATGACATGGGTGTGTATACGTGTTCATTCATGTTAATGACATGGGTGTGTATACGTGTTCATTCATGTTAATGACATGGGTGTGTATACGTGTTCATTCATGTTAATGACATGGGTGTGTATACGTGTTCATTCATGTTAATGACATGGGTGTGTATACGTGTTCATTCATGTTAATGACATGGGTGTGTATACGTGTTCATTCATGTTAATGACATGGGTGTGTGTACGTGTTCATTCATGTTAATGACATGGGTGTGTATACGTGTTCATTCATGTTAATGACATGGGTGTGTATACGTGTTCATTCATGTTAATGACATGGGTGTGTATACGTGTTCATTCATGTTAATGACATGGGTGTGTATACGTGTTCATTCATGTTAATGACATGGGTGTGTATACGTGTTCATTCATGTTAATGACGTAGGTGTGTATACGTGTTCATTCATGTTAATGACGTAGGTGTGTATACGTGTTCATTCATGTTAATGACATGGGTGTGTATACGTGTTCATTCATGTTAATGACGTAGGTGTGTATACGTGTTCATTCATGTTAATGACGTAGGTGTGTATACGTGTTCATTCATGTTAATGACATGGGTGTGTACACGTGTTCATTCATGTTAATGACATGGGTGTGTATACGTGTTCATTCATGTTAATGACATGGGTGTATATACGTGTTCATTCATGTTAATGACGTAGGTGTGTATACGTGTTCATTCATGTTAATGACGTAGGTGTGTGTACGTGTTCATTCATGTTAATGACATGGGTGTGTATACGTGTTCATTCATGTTAATGACATGGGTGTGTATACGTGTTCATTCATGTTAATGACATGGGTGTGTATACGTGTTCATTCATGTTAATGACGTAGGTGTGTATACGTGTTCATTCATGTTAATGACGTAGGTGTGTATACGTGTTCATTCATGTTAATGACATGGGTGTGTACACGTGTTCATTCATGTTAATGACATGGGTGTGTATACGTGTTCATTCATGTTAATGACGTAGGTGTGTATACGTGTTCATTCATGTTAATGACATGGGTGTGTACACGTGTTCATTCATGTTAATGACGTAGGTGTGTATACGTGTTCATTCATGTTAATGACATGGGTGTGTACACGTGTTAATTCATGTTAATGACGTAGGTGTGTATACGTGTTCATTCATGTTAATGACATGGGTGTGTATACGTGGTCATTCATGTTAATGACATGGGTGTGTGTCTAAGACAAACACATACTTGACGCCAGCAGAGAAGCTGACAACAGGGAAGAAGAGTCCATCGATGTTGAAGTTCTCGAACATGCCCTGTACGGGCTGTCCATTGATCCTGAAGGAGATGCTGGGGGCTCCCAGGTCCAGACAACAGCTCACCACATCCTCAGAGGTCAGGATGTGTTGGTTATTAGAAGCCACCGCCCGGGAGATACGACCTGCAATAAACCACAGTGTCAGCACTTAAATATGACCTACAAGACACACACACATGAACACACACTCTTTGGGCGGAGCAGACCGATTTACCCTGTAGGACACACACACTGTCTAGACACAATCTGGTCTTAGCCCTGGGTTACTTCTCATCATTTATGAATCAGGTGACTTAATGTGGAGCAGCTAGGTTAAGATGAAGGCAAACATCTACTGCGAATACCCACCTGACCAGAGATGAAGTCCGTCAAAGCCGTAAGAGTAGAGGTCGTCCCCCCACCCCGTTGCCCCCCCACCCCTCCCCTCCACCAGGGTAAGGGGCGTAACCCTTGTTGGTGGCCCAGCCCACACGCAGGTGAGAGGGGTCGCTGGTCAAGAAGTGGTCCACCTGGTCAATCGTCAGCTCGTAGTACCACTTCTTATACTGGGCCGAGCCCTCACTCACTCCCAGGAAGATGTTGGGCCTCATGCTGCCAAGTATCAGAGACTCGGATTAGGGTTTAATCATATAATTGTGATTGATGTTTCTTTAGGCACTATGCACAATCTCATCAAACAAACACAGCAAAGAGAAGAATAACCAACACTATCTATCACTCTTATATTACAACCAGTAGCGCATTAATCTATTTATACCGGGTTGGGATTGGATGGCTTGTTACCTTTGGACGTCATTGACCAATCGGGTCTGGAGAAGCAGATCTCTTTTAGGGAGCAGGTGATCGCAGATAAGATTCTGATTGGCTCTTACAGCCACCCCGTTACACACACAGAGGGAGCAGAGCACATCCAGAATCTGCAGGTTGAAGAGAGAAAGGGAGAGAGAGGGGGGGTGAATACAGCAGCTCCCTAATCACTGAGTACAGAATACAGCTCATCTAACCCATTCAAACCCTGAGTGGGAGAGACAGGGAGAGAGAGAGGGGGTGAATACAGCAGCTCCCTAATCACTGAGTACAGAATACAGCTCATCTAACCCATTCAAACCCTGAGTGGGAGAGACAGGGAGAGAGAGAGGGGTGAATACAGCAGCTCCCTAATCACTGAGTACAGAATACAGCTCATCTAACCCATTCAAACCCTGAGTGGGAGAGACAGGGAGAGAGAGAGGGGGTGAATACAGCAGCTCCCTAATCACTGAGTACAGAATACAGCTCATCTAACCCATTCAAACCCTGAGTGGGAAAGACAGGGAGAGAGAGAGGGGGTGAATACAGCAGCTCCCTAATCACTGAGTACAGAATACAGCTCATCTAACCCATTCAAACCCTGAGTGGGAGAGACAGGGAGAGAGAGAGGGGGTGAATACAGCAGCTCCCTAATCACTGAGCACAGAATACAGCTCATCTAACCCATTCAAACCCTGAGTGGAAGAGACAGGGAGAGAGAGGGGGGGTGAATACAGCAGCTCCCTAATCACTGAGTACAGAATACAGCTCATCTAACCCATTCAAACCCTGAGTGGGAGAGACAGGGAGAGAGAGAGGGGGTGAATACAGCAGCTCCCTAATCACTGAGTACAGAATACAGCTCATCTAACCCATTCAAACCCTGAGTGGGAGAGACAGGGAGAGAGAGGGGGGGTGAATACAGCTCATCTAACCCATTCAAACCCTGAGTGGGAGAGACAGGGAGAGAGAGAGAGGGGGTGAATACAGCAGCTCCCTAATCACTGAGTACAGAATACAGCTCATCTAACCCATTCAAACCCTGAGTTGGAGAGACAGGGAGAGAGAGAGAGGGGGTGAATACAGCAGCTCCCTAATCACTGAGTACAGAATACAGCTCATCTAACCCATTCAAACCCTGAGTGGGAGAGACAGGGAGAGAGAGAGGGGGTGAATACAGCTCATCTAATCCATTCAAACCCTGAGTGGGAGAGACAGGGAGAGAGAGAACACTAAGGACTACCAACTCATCCGTAGTCCTTTTTCATGTTGCTATTAGAGGGAGAACCTTTTTATGCAGCTATTAATGCAGCCAGCCATAATTACTGAGAGATGCTAATCAGGGTGAAACCATATCCAGTAATATCATTTTGATGCATGGGGGCCCAACCTGGCTTTACAAAGCAGAGGAATTAAATGGGCAAGGAACGACAGCCAAGGGCGCCAGGCCAAGACCTGTGCTTTATTATCCACAGCTTCATAAGGGGCCACAGCCAAATGATACATCAACTGTGATTTATGACAAAGGAGATGACAGCCCACTGGAGAGCAGGTTGACGTTTATTGCCATGAATCTTGCCTTGGAGGCAGAACTGACTGATTTTCACTAGATGGGCCAGCTGCAAAGTCAAAATTGGCTATATTGTAAAACATTTATGAAAACAAAAATTTGCTTAATTTAATGGTGGACTATGCAGAAATCACTCTGCCATTTTCTGTTGCTAAAATTCTAATAGTTTTTCCTAATTTCAGTTTGTGACAAAACAAGCAAGTTTAGTGTAGAGAATCATTATACCATCTAAACCGCTGTGAAATTTATTTTCCATAACCAAAAATATTATATTTTCAGCTGTTTGAAGCTGGAGTACAAAACAGAAAGTAAAACATGCAAAAACTAAACTTAATTACATAGAAATAGAAAATAACATATCAATCTACCACTTCTTAGACTTGCTTTCAATGAGAATGATAGATCTATAATGCACATTTCTAGGTGAATTTGGTCGGGTTGCCAAAAACAGCAGATTTCAAATCAAATCAAACTTGATTTGTCACATGCATGTGTAGACAACATGTGTAAATCTTACCGTGAAATGCTTACTTACAAGCCCTTAACCAACATTGCAGTTCAAAAAAGAGTTAAGAAAATATTTACCAAATAAGTAACACAATAAAATAACAATAACGAGGCTATATACAGGGGGGTACCGGTACCGAGGCAATGTGCAGGGGTACAGGTTAGATTTAAGGTTCTTGTGAGCCATTAGGTTTAACAGCATGGTTAAGGTTAGGGTTAGGTTTAAAATCAGGTTTAATTACTGTAACGGCGTTCGTCTGTTGAATGAAGAAAGTCAGACCGAAATGCAGCGTGTAGGTTACTCATGACTTTAATGAACAGAATAGCGGTACATGAAATAACTGAAATACAAAAACAACAGAACGGAACGTGAAACTAATTACAGCCTATCTGGTGACTACAACACAGAGACTGGAACAAACACCCACGAAATACAAAGCGAAACTGAGGCTGCCTAAATACGGTTCCCAATCGGAGACAACGATAAGCACCTGACTCTAATTGAGAATCGCCTCAGGCAGCCAAACCTATACCACACCCCTAATCAGCCACAATCCCAAATAATACAAACCCCAATACGAAACACAACATAATAAACCCATGTCACACCCTGGCCTAACCAAACATATAACAAAAACACAAAATACAATGACCAAGGCGTGACAGAACCCCCCCCCTAAGGTGCGGACTCCCGGACGCACCTCAAGAGCATAGGGAGGGTCCGGGTGGGCGTCTGTCCATGGTGGCGGTTCTGGCTCAGGACGTGGACCCCACTCCATAAATGTCCTAGTTCTTCCCCTTCGCGTCCTGGGATAATCCACCCTCTCCGCCGACCATGGCCTAATAGTCCTCACCCAGATCCCCACATAACTGAGGAGCAGCTCGTGACAGAGGGGCAGCTCGGGACAGAGGGGCAGCTCGGGACAGAGGGGCAGCTCGGGACAGAGGGGCATCTCAGGACAGAGGGGCATCTCGGGACAGAGGGGCAGCCCGGGACAGAGGGGCAGCTCGGGACAGAGGGGCAGCTCGGGACAGAGGGGCAGCCCGGGACTGAGGGGGAGCCCGGTACTGAGGGGAAGCCCGGTACTGAGGGGAAGCCCAGTACTGAGAAGAAGCCCAGTACTGAGAAGAAGCCCAGTACTGAGAGGAAGCTCAGGCAGGTAGTAGGCTCCGGTAAATCCTGGCTGGCTGGCGGAACTGGAAGAGTCAGGTTGTCTGGCAGATCTGGAAGAGACTGGTTGTCTAGCAGATCTGGAAGAGACTGGTTGTCTAGCAGATCTGGAAGAGACTGGTTGTCTGGCGGCGCTGGGCTGACTGGCGGCGCTGGGCAGACTGGGAGCACTGGCGGCGCTGGGCAGACTGGGAGCACTGGCCGCGCTGGGCAGACTGGGAGCACTGGCCGCGATGGGCAGACTGGGAGCACTGGCAGCGTTGGGCAGACTGGGAGCACTGGCGGCGCAGGAGAGGAGAAAGGCTCTGGCTGTGCTAAACAGGCGGGAGACTCCGACAGCGCAGGAGAGGAGAAAAGCGCTGGCTGCGCTAAACAGGCGGGAGACTCCGACAGCGCAGGAGAGGAGAAAAGCGCTGGCTGCGCTGAACAGGCGAGGCGCACTGGAGGCCTGGTGCGTGGTGCTGGAACTGGTGGTACTGGATCGAGGACACGCACAGGAAGCCTGGTGCGGGGAGCTGCTACCGGAGGACTGGTGTGTAGAGGTGGCTCTGGATAGATCGGACCGTGCAGGCGCACTGGAGCTCTTGAGCACCGAGCCTGCCCAAGCTTACCTGGCTCGATGCCCACTCTAGCCCGGCCAATAGGAAGAGCTGGTATGTGCCGCACCGTGCTATGCTCCCGCACTGAAAACACTGTGCGCTCCATAGCATAACCACGGTGCCTGCCCGGTCTCTCTAGCCCAACGGTGAGCACAGGGAGTTTGCGCAGGTCTCCTACCTGGCATAACTATTCTCCCTTCTAGCCCCCCCCCAATAATTTTTTTGGGCTGCTTTTCCTTGCCAACCGTGTTCCCTCGTATCGTCAGCTCCTATCTCCGGCTGCCTCTGCTCTCCTTAGTGCCTCCACCTGTTCCCATGCTAGGCGATATCTTCCGGCCAATATCTCCTCCCAAGTGTAACAACCTTTACCATCCAACACATCTTCCCATGTCCATTCTCCGAATAATTCATCCTTCCTTTGCTGCTCCAGCTGTCGCTGCCTGTTTATACCAGCGCCTCACCGTTTTAACCGTCATGTTATTTTCTTTGACTCGATTCGCCTGTAGCCCTCTTCGCACTGCTGAAGCGAATCCCAGGCGGGCGCCTGCACTCTCTCTGGGTCGGCCGCCCACCTGTCAATTTCTTCCCACGTCGTATACTCCATTAGCTCCTGCCAGTTATCTGCGTCGTTGCCAGTTACATGCTGCTCGGTCCGTGAAGGGTGGGTGTTTCTGTAACGGTGTTCGTCTGTTGAATGAAGAAAGTCAGACCGAAATGCAGCGTGTAGGTTACTCATGACTTTAATGAACAGAATAGCGGTACATGAAATAACTGAAATACAAAAACAACAGAACGGAACGTGAAACTAATTACAGCCTATCTGGTGACTACAACACAGAGACAGGAACAAACACCCACAAAATACAAAGCGAAACTGAGGCTGCCTAAATACGGTTCCCAATCGGAGACAACGATAAGCACCTGACTCTAATTGAGAATCGCCTCAGGCAGCCAAACCTATACCACACCCCTAATTAGCCGCAATCCCAAATAATACAAACCCCAATACGAAACACAACATAATAAACCCATGTCACACCCTGGCCTACCCAAACATATAACAAAAACACAAAATACAATGACCAAGGCGTGACAATTACTTTGTGGCTGTGCCAGTTAGTGACCACTCTGCAAAGCTGCCTCCAGGGCAAGATTCATGACAAAGAATGGCAACCTGCTGCGGGAGATCTAATTCCAATGCAAATATATTGATCTCTTTACACATAACAACCAAATGCCCAGCCCCAACAAGAACTCATCAACTCTCTGCAGCCCTGTCAGCACTGGGTGTACTAATAAAACACAGGCTCATGAGTGAATTACTGTGCTTTATAACTGTTGTGATGGACAAATGTTATCAAAATAACAAACAATGTCGCTACATCCACTTGATCATGGTGATATTTGATACAGCTCATCCTCCGGTTTCAGCTCACCTTGTGGTTGCGTCCATGTTTGTAGAGCAGGGAGATGATGGACTTGATGTGTCCTCTCTGGATGATATTTAGAGCCTCCGGGCTCTCAGTTAGAATGCAGTGGAGAACCTCCAGTATGCCTGCCGTGGCCACAGAGAGCAAGGGAACAAGACACGAAAGGACGTTCCTTAAACGCATGCTTCTGAGTGTGACCATACATATTAAAGCATAACTAAACCCATTCAGGACTCTAAACACCAGGTCTGGGGTTTACAGCAGTGTAATCCAACTACACGTCACCTTTTCAACCCTGTCCAGTCAGCATGCAGCCGAAGGAACGGTAGGTCAAGGACAAACAGAGCTTTAAACATGTCATCATCATGGTACCTGAGGAGGACTCGAGTCTCTCCAGCTTGCTGACCAGCCAGTCAAGGTTGTTGGAGAACTGGGTGCAGTTGTTCCTGTTGCCTCGGATCAGCGCCGCTAAAGGACACATGGACAAGAAGGTCAAGAAGGTCAAGGGGGGGAGATACATTCATACACAGTTGGCTAGTTTGAAGAGGATAATGCAAATTGCTGATCTTTGACCTACAGTACAGAAAACCTAGCAACTATAGAAAAACACTACCGAACATTACTGTACATCTTTCACAACATATTAAACCCAAGGAGACATGTCACATAGTTATGAAGATGTCTTTGACCTACAGCCAACAACACTGCCAAAACGTACATCTTTACACAACAACCACGTCACCCAAAACGCACACCTTAAACCACACTCCATGCCAAGGAAAGAGTAGTGTCTTTTTCCTAATCCTCATCCATATTAATTAAGCAGCAGAGTGCAGAGGGAGGGCGTGACATCGGGGGCACAGGAGAGTCGTCCAAGCCAAAAATGACAGGGTCACCCAGTGCAGACAAACAGAGGAGAGGAAGCCTGGCTCCAAAAATCCATTTAGCTGGAACAGGTGCATGAAGGAAGGAATGTGAGATGGGGGACGTGGTCTGCACACTAATGCTCCCCATAAGGAGAAAGCACCATGTAAACACGCTGTGAAGGACACACTCAGAGGGGAACAGAAGGGCTTAGACAGTGACACAGACACTAGAGCTGGGAAGCTTCTGACACAAAGAAACGCTTCTGCCACTGTGAGGGAATGGCTGTAATGTCCAACTACCATGAACGGTTGGACTGGTCTGTGATTCTGGCAATTTTAGGTCTTAAGTAAGGAAATGGATAACAGAGTGACCAAACAACAACCAAATACAATGGTGAGAAGGGATGGTGTGATTCCTTATGGGGTAAAAAGCCAATTGGTGAGCATGGCACAGTCCAGGCTGGCTAGGAGTGTGTGTTGGACATTCTGTGTGCTGTGGGAGATGTACAGTCAGGAAGAAGCCCTGGAAGCACTTCTCACAGACCTGAAATCTACATGCTATCCTTATCCACTCCCAGCACCCAACTTCAGCCCCTATGTACTCATAGAGTGAACGTGTAACTTTGTGTTAATGCTAGCTGATGATAGGATACACTGTAGAATAGATTTTGTGTTGGTCCTATAATTTAAGATTGAATAAGATCGCAAAGGTCAGGCTGTCACGTTCTGACCTTTGTTATTGTCTTTGTTTTAGTATGGTCAGGGTGTGAGTTGGGGTGGGCAGTCTATGTTTGTTTTTCTATGTTGGTTTTTGTGTTCGGCCTAGTATGGTTCTCAATCAGAGGCAGGTGTCGTTAGTTGTCTCTGATTGAGAATCATACTTAGGTAGCCTGGGTTTCACTTTTGGTTTGTGGGTGTTTGTTTCCGTGTGAGTGTTTGGGCCACACGGTACTGTTTCCGTTTTGGTAAATTCACGTTGTCATTTACTGTTTAGTGTTCTGAGTTTTAATTAAACATCATCATGAACACCTACCACGCTGCGCTTTGGTCCGATCCTTACTCCTCCTCAGACGAAGAGGAGGAAATCCATTACACAGGCTGATTGTGTGTGTGTGTGCTAGAGTGCATGTGTACTGAGGCATCCTTACAGACAGTAAACAGCAGTGTACGTTAGGGAAACACCACCCTAGGGTGCCTAGAGGACCAGAAACAGCTCTGTAAATACCAGCTCAGGTATCCCAAATAATCCCAGCGCAGCAGTGATACGCGGGCCTGTGGTTGGTAAGAGCAAATGCTGGGATGGCCAGGGCTTTAGTGGCAGGCTACTATGCCTCTGGTACATGTGACTGACTGTGTGTTGTTTTCAACATTGTAATCTCTCCCTAAACAGTAGTGAAAGGTGAGACTGAGTCTCAATCACCTGTGTATGTAGATCATAGAGTTGTAATCAACATTGTGTGTGTGTGTGTGTGTGTGTTTGTTTGTCTTGGCCTACTGTGACTCTTTATGTCACTGTTACAATTTGGCGTGATGACTTGTGTATAAGACTCTGTCCTCATTGGAGGACAATGAACTCTTCTATTGTCTCTCTCACCCAGCAGCTCATAGAGCAGGTTGAGGATTTCCTTCCAGGAAGCCCCAGCCTCTGCCCCGGCACACTCCCCAAAGTGGGCTGCACTGTTGTACACGTTCAGACGGTCGATGCAGCAGGACACCAGAGTCAGCATGCCCTGAAACACAGTCGCACCCATCATCAAATGTCAGCTCCTAGGGTGCTTCCAAAATGGTGTCATTTTCTCTATATTGTGCACTACTCCCACTGCATGCCTTGGTGATTAATCTAGAATGGTAATAATACTGATCCGCAGAGGTGTTAAAGTCAAAGTCGAGTTGCAAGTCATCATATTTGTGACTCGAGTCTCACCGGAGCCCAAGTCATGTGACTCGAGTCACAAATATGATGACTTGCAACTCGACTTTGACTTAACTTGGACTTTTTGACTCGACCTGACTTGATACCCTCCCCAAGCCCAAATATAAAAAATGATGCTATTAAAGAAAGTGTGCAGGACATCAACTCTTCATTTAACCGATTACAGTTTGAATCGGACAGCAGCCAATCAAATTGTGCCAGCTGAGAAAAAGCTGTGCGTGGCAATGCAGAGGAACGTCGGCGGCTGAATTCAGATGGAGCCCTTGGAAAGATGATACCCCAAAATTATTATTTTCGGATATAACGACGACGCTGTATCAACAAAAACGCAAACATGCGGGAACAAAATTACAGACGGAGGCGCAACAATTTCCAACTTTGATCGACATTTGAAGCTGCACAAAGAACGGTAAGTCGTGGCTAATATAGCCAACAGCTATATATTTTATAACTTTGCGAGTGTAGCATGTAGGCTAACATAACGTTAAATCAAGGAACTTCACACAGTCAGTCAGTGGAGGAACGTGATCATTGCACCCAAGATTGAGCTACAACTGGCTAGGCATTTGGTAGCCTAAATCCCACTGTAACCACACAGAGTGTGTGTGTGTTAATGTTGGGTAATTATGTACAAGCCTACATCGCCCGATTGCGTCCCATAGCGATCCTCGATTGTCGATCACTATGGGGGGGTCGTCTTTCTCATGGCTACCCATGAGAAAGACCCCCTCATGTATTTACATGGAAATATAACATTTATTTGGAAAGTAATAAATATATAGATATTTTTAAATGCATTCATGATTTGCATGAATGTAATATACTAAATATTACTCTTCTTAAACATATGAAATGGTATTACATTTGGTGAAGAGCACATTATGACTGGTTTAGGACTCGAAACTCAAAGTTTAGGACTTGAGACTTGACTTGACTTGATACTTATCGGTTTTGACTTGAGACTTGAGTGCTAAGACTTGAGACTTACTTGTGACTTGTAAAACAATGACTTGGTCCCACCTCAGACATGCTAAGAGGTATGCAAGCCCAGTGAGAAAGGACATTGCAAGTTATTTATGTCAGCTGTCAATACTGAAACATTTACCTTATAACCAGGATGTATGGGAGAGTGGGATGGAATAAATAAATAAAATAAAATGACAAAATGATGGAAAAGTGTGTAGGCTAGGATATAGATGCGTTATAGCAGCATTCCAAGGGCAGGATCCATGGTAATACTAGTTATGTAAACATAACATAAACACAGCATACAGCTATTTTACAGTAATTCAACTTATCAACTTATTGCTTGAGGACATAGTGAACCACTGGGGGAAAATAAAATCCATAGCAGCGGCTTTTGTTTGACTTAGGGAGAGTAGTTGACGTTGAGTATTTGACATTACAGGCACAAGGGAAGGAAGCTGACATTTTATAATTGATAAGAGAAATGTTGGGCCGAGAGGCTTATCAAAAGGCATTGTTGTCACCGCAGAAAAACTCAGAGCAAAACTGCTGACAGTTAAAAAGCAATGCTCTGAAATACAATGCGCCATTGAAATACTATAGAATCTATTGATTTAGCCTTTAAAAACAGTGTGTATTGCGAACATTGTGTCAACGCCCGGTCCCTGCAAAAACCTGCCTTTTGACTTTTATTGTCCTCTGCTGCCAACCAACCGCCATGCAGGATTGCGATGCAACACTTCCTGTGTGGATGAACTCACTTCCTGTTTGAAGAGGTTCTGTCGGTTCTTGAGAGAGCGCAGCATGATCTGTTTCTCCTCGTGCTCCAGCTCAGCATCAGGCAGCTGGAAGTAGGTGATGAGGTCGTACAGAGTCTGGAGGACCTCCTCGATGGGCAGGGCTACTGATGCACGGTTCTTACCCCCCAGACAGTCTAGGTCTCTGGAACAGGAGAAGAGATTATCTTCATCAGATGACTATTAGAAAGTACTCAATTTTTCAGCATCAAAACAACATAATATTAGGAGAGCAGCTCATTTATATCACTACATCATTATATAATCAGAAGGTTTCATAATGATGCCATTAGATTTCATAACAACACCAAACTCCAGTATTAGAATATGACTCAAGGAGTGACTGCCATAGTGAACATCATTTGTGCCTTGAGGTTCATCCATGCTGAAATGTTATTTCTGTGTGAGCTAAAAATAGTGCCTACTCTGTCACACAGAGTGGGAGGGGTGTGTGGAAAGGTACAGCTCACAAGAGGCGGTCTGGGTCTGGACAGTGGTGAAAGCCAGTCAGCCATGTGTGAGCGACTGACGTCACCGAGGGGGTTTGGGTTTGAGTCACAGTCACAGTCACAGTCACAGGCCAGTTTAATACTTGTTCTATCCATTGCGCTCTCCTCCATTCCATTACGTGGCCTCATGGCATGAGATGTTTATTGTCCTGTTTGGCTAGGGACTGGGTCATTGAGCAAGGCAGGCAGCATGCTGTCTGGGGGCCGTGCTATCCATAGAGGACCCTTCTCACAGGCCATGAGCTCAACTGCTGCTGCGCATTCAAATATACAGGGCTTTACGCAGACAGCATGAATATTACACTACAGTCAATGATTAGTTATATTTTGGTTGTGTGGTTTAGTAGTGGTGTAGCGGTGAAAATGGTTTAGCGGTGTAGTGGTGATAGTGGTGTAGCGGTGTAGTGGTGATAGTGGTGTAGCGGTGTAGTGGTGATAGTGGTGTAGCGGTGATAGTGGTGTAGCGGTGATAGAGGTGTAGCGGTGATAATGGTGCAGTGGTGATAGTGGTGTAGCGGTGATAGTGGTGTAGTGGTGATAGTTGTGTAGCGGTGATAGAGGTGTAGTGGTGATAGTTGTGTAGTGGTGATAGTGGTGTAGCGGTGATAGTGGTGTAGCGGTGATAGTGGTGTAGTGGTGATAGTTGTGTAGCGGTGATAGAGGTGTAGTGGTGATAGTTGTGTAGCGGTGATAGAGGTGTAGTGGTGATAGTTGTGTAGTGGTGATAGTTGTGTAGCGGTGATAGAGGTGTAGCGGTGATAGTGGTGTAGTGGTGATAGTGGTGTAGTGGTGATAGTTGTGTAGCGGTGATAGAGGTGTAGCGGTGATAGAGGTGTAGTGGTGATAGTTGTGTAGCGGTGATAGAGGTGTAGCGGTGATAGAGGTGTAGCGGTGATAATGGTGCAGTGGTGATAGTGGTGTAGCGGTGATAGAGGTGTAGCGGTGATAATGGTGCAGTGGTGATAGTGGTGTAGCGGTGATAGTGGTGTAGCGGTGATAGTGGTGTAGTGGTGATAGTTGTGTAGCGGTGATAGAGGTGTAGCGGTGATAGAGGTGTAGCGGTGATAATGGTGCAGTGGTGATAGTGGTGTAGCGGTGATAGTGGTGTAGCGGTGATAGTGGTGTAGTGGTGATAGTTGTGTAGCGGTGATAGAGGTGTAGCGGTGATAGAGGTGTAGTGGTGATAGTTGTGTAGCGGTGATAGAGGTGTAGCGGTGATAGAGGTGTAGCGGTGATAGAGGTGTAGCGGTGATAATGGTGCAGTGATGATAGTGGTGTAGCGGTGATAGTGGTGTAGCGGTGATAGTGGTGTAGTGGTGATAGTTGTGTAGCGGTGATAGAGGTGTAGCGGTGATAGAGATGTAGCGGTGATAATGGTGCAGTGGTGATAGTAGTGTAGCGGTGATAGTGGTGTAACGATGATAGTGGTGTAACGGTGATAGTGGTGTAGTGGTGATAGTGGTGATAATGGTGTAGCTGTGATAGGGATGTAGTGGTGATAGTGGTGTAAAGGTGATAGTGGTGATAGTGGTGTAGCGGTGATAATGGTTAGCGGTGATAGTGATGTAGTGGTGATAGTGGTGTAAAGGTGATAGCGGTGATAGTGGTGTAGCGGTGTATCGTGGTAGTGGTGTAGTGGTGATAGAGGTGAGGCGTGATAGTGGTGTAGCGGTGATAGTGGTGTAGCGTGATAGTGGTGTAGCAGTGATAATGGTGTAGCGGTGATAGTGGTGTAATGGTGTAGCGTGATAGAGGTGTAGTGGTGTAACGGTGATAGTGGTGTAGTGGTGTAGCGGTGATAGTGGTGTAGTGGTGTAGCGTGATAGAGGTGTAGCGGTGATAATGGTGCAGTGGTGATAGTGGTGTAGTGGTGATAGTGGTGTAGTGGTGATAGTTGTGTAGCGGTGATAGAGGTGTAGCGGTGATAGAGGTGTAGCGGTGATAATGGTGCAGTGGTGATAGTGGTGTAGCGGTGATAGTGGTGTAGCGGTGATAGTGGTGTAGCGGTGATAGTGGTGTAGCGGTGATAGAGGTGTAGCGGTGATAGAGGTGTAGCGGTGATAGAGGTGTAGTGGTGATAGTTGTGTAGCGGTGATAGAGGTGTAGCGGTGATAGAGGTGTAGCGGTGATAGAGGTGCAGCGGTGATAATGGTGCAGCGGTGATAGTGGTGTAGCGGTGATAGTGGTGTAGTGGTGATAGTTGTGTAGCGGTGATAGAGGTGTAGCGGTGATAGAGGTGTAGCGGTGATAATGGTGCAGTGGTGATAGTGGTGTAGCGGTGATAGTGGTGTAACGATGATAGTGGTGTAACGGTGATAGTGGTGTAGTGGTGATAGTGGTGATAATGGTGTAGCTGTGATAGGGATGTAGTGGTGATAGTGGTGTAAAGGTGATAGTGGTGATAGTGGTGTAGCGGTGATAATGGTTAGCGGTGATAGTGATGTAGTGGTGATAGTGGTGTAAAGGTGATAGCGGTGATAGTGGTGTAGCGGTGTATCGTGGTAGTGGTGTAGTGGTGATAGAGGTGAGGCGTGATAGTGGTGTAGCGGTGATAGTGGTGTAGCGTGATAGTGGTGTAGCAGTGATAATGGTGTAGCGGTGATAGTGGTGTAATGGTGTAGCGTGATAGAGGTGTAGTGGTGTAACGGTGATAGTGGTGTAGCGGTGATAGTGGTGTAGTGGTGTAGTGGTGTAGCGTGATAGAGGTGTAGCGGTGATAATGGTGCAGTGGTGATAGTGGTGTAGTGGTGTAGCGTGATAGAGGTGTAGCGGTGATAATGGTGCAGTGGTGATAGTGGTGTAGTGGTGTAGCGTGATAGAGGTGTAGCGGTGATAACGGTGCATTGGTGATAGTGGTGTAGCGGTGATAGTGGTGTAACGGTGATAATGGTGAACCGGTGATAGTGTGTAGCGGTGATAATGGTGTAGTGGTGTAGCGTGATAATGGTGTAGCGGTGATAATGGTGTAGCGGCGATGGTGGTGTAGCGGTGATAATGGTGTAGCGGTGATAATGGTGTAGCGGTGATAGTGGTGTAGCGTGATAATGGTGTAGCGGTGATAGTGGTGTAATGGTGTAGCGGTGATAATGGTGTAGCGGTGATAATGGTGTAGCGGTGATATTAGGTTCAGAGATTATATTAGGTGTAGTGGGGATATTAGGTGTAGCGGTGATATTAGGTGTAGCGGTGATAGTGATGTAGCGGTGATAGTGGTTTAGCGGTTATATTAGGTGTAGGGTGATAGTGGTGTAGCGGTGATAGTGGTTTAGTGGTGATAGTGGTTTAGCGGTTATATTAGGTGTAGGGTGATAGTGGTGTAGTGGTTATATTAGGTGAGGTGGGGATATTAGGTGTAGAGGTGATAGTGGTGTAGGGTGATAGTGGTGTAGCGGTGATAATGGTGTAGCGGCGATAGTGGTGTAGCGGTGATAATGGTGTAGCGGTGATAATGGTGTAGCGGTGATAGTGGTGTAGCGTGATAATGGTGTAGCGGTGATAGTGGTGTAGTGGTGTAGCGGTGATAATGGTGTAGCGGTGATAATGGTGTAGCGGTGATATTAGGTTCAGAGATTATATTAGGTGTAGTGGGGATATTAGGTGTAGCGGTGATATTAGGTGTAGCGGTGATAGTGATGTAGCGGTGATAGTGGTTTAGCGGTTATATTAGGTGTAGGGTGATAGTGGTGTAGCGGTAATAGTGGTTTAGCGGTGATAGTGGTTTAGCGGTTATATTAGGTGTAGGGTGATAGTGGTGTAGTGGTTATATTAGGTGAGGTGGGGATATTAGGTGTAGTGGTGATAGTGGTGTAGGGTGATAGTGGTGTAGTGGTGTAGTGGTGTAGCGTGATAGAGGTGTAACGGTGATAATGGTGAACCGGTGATAGTGTGTAGCGGTGATAACGGTGCAGTGGTGATAGTGGTGTAGCGGTGATAACGGTGCAGTGGTGATAGTGGTGTAGCGGTGATAGTGGTGTAACGGTGATAATGGTGAACCGGTGATAGTGTGTAGCGGTGATAACGGTGCAGTGGTGATAGTGGTGTAGCAGTGATAACGGTGCAGTGGTGATAGTGGTGTAGCGGTGATAGTGGTGTAACGGTGATAATGGTGAACCGGTGATAGTGTGTAGCGGTGATGACGGTGCAGTGGTGATAGTGGTGTAGCAGTGATAGTTGTATAGCGGTGATAGAGGTGTAGCGGTGATAATGGTGCAGTGGTGATAGTGGTGTAGTGGTGTAGCGTGATAGAGGTGTAGCGGTGATAACGGTGCAGTGGTGATAGTGGTGTAGCGGTGATAGTGGTGTAACGGTGATAATGGTGAACCGGTGATAGTGTGTAGCGGTGATAGTGGTGTAGCGTGATAATGGTGTAGCGGTGATAATGGTGTAGCGGTGATAGTGGTGTAGCGGTGATAATGGTGTAGCGGTGATAATGGTGTAGCAGTGATAGTGGTGTAGCGTGATAATGGTGTAGCGGTGATAGTGGTGTAGCGGTGATAATGGTGTAGCGGTGATAATGGTGTAGCGATGATATTAGGTTCAGAGATTATATTAGGTGTAGCGGTGATATTAGGTGTAGCGGTGATAGTGGTTTAGCGGTTATATTAGGTGTAGGGTGATAGTGGTGTAGTGGTTATATTAGGTGAGGTGGGGATATTAGGTGTAGCGGTGATAGTGATGTAGCGGTGATAGTGGTTTAGCGGTTATATTAGGTGTAGGGTGATAGTGGTGTAGTGGTTATATTAGGTGAGGTGGGGATATTAGGTGTAGCGGTGATAGTGGTGTAGGGTGATAGTGGTGTAGTGGTGATATTAGGTGTAGCAGTTAAATAAGGTGTCGTGGTGATATTAGGTGTAGCAGTGATATTAGGTGTAGCGGTGATATTAGGTGTAGTGGTAATATTAGGTGTAGCGGTGATATTTAGGTAAGTTAAGTTGAGTTGACTGAGAACACGTTGTCATTTGCAGCAACGACCTGGGGAATAGTTACAGGGGAGAGGAGGGGGATGAATGAGACAAATGTAAACTGGGGATTATTAGGTGACCGTGATGGTTTGAGGGCCAGATTGGGAATTTAGCCAGGACACCGGGGTTAACACCCCTACTCTTACGATAAGTGCCATGGGATCTTTAATGACCTCAGAGAGTCAGGACACCTGTTTAACGTCGCATCCGAAAGATGGCACCCTACACAGGGCATTGGGATATTATTTTTAGACCAGAGGAAAGAGTGCCTCCTACTGGCCCTCCAACACCACTTCCAGCAGCATCTGGTCTCCCATCCAGGAACTGACCAGGACCAACCCTGCTTACTTCAGAAGCAAGCCAGCAGTGGTATGCAGGGTGGTATGCTGCTGATATTAGGTGTAGCGGTGATATTAGGTGTACCGGTGATAGTGGTGCTACCTGATGAAGTGACTGAAGAGGCGGGTGGTGTTACGGATGATGCGAGCAGCACGGGACTCTTCGTGCTGACACCGCTGCAAGGTCAGCCCATCATCCATATGACCCTCAGAGTGGAGGAATGCCTGGAAGAGAGAGAGAGAGAGAGAGAGAGAGAGAGAGAGAGAGAGAGAGAGAGAGAGAGAGAGAGAGAGAGAGAGAGAGAGAGAGAGAGAGAGAGAGAGAGAGAGAGAGAGAGAGAGAGAGAGAGAGAGAGAGAGAGAGAGAGAGAGAGAGAGAGAGAGAGCGGGGAGAGACAGAAGAAAGAGAGAGAAAAGGGGGTAGGTAAGGGAGGGAGAGAGAGAGAGAGAGAGAGAGAGAGAGAGAGGGGATAGAGTGTGATAGAGAGAGAGAGATAGAAAGATAGATAGGGATAGAGAGAGTCAAAAGAAAAAATAAAGAAAAAGACAGCGAAAGAGAGGAAGGAAAGGGAGGGAGGGAGGGAGGGAGGGAGGGAGGGAGGGAGGGAGGGAGCAATTTCCAGACATTAGCAGAGATGAGCATGGCTTGGCTGTAACGCAGGTGCTGCTGACACTACAGGCCATTAGGCTCTGTATCTGTGGAGTCCAGGGACTGTCAGATACACTCCTCTCACATCTCATTCATTACAGCCACAGGGTTTGATTTAGTCACAGGAAAAGCACTATCAGTATAATACACTTATCTCAAACCTATCAACTAGAAAATCAGCAAGAGAATTCTCTTCTGCACTAGGAATTTTCTAATGATGTTTATTGCATGTACTACTTTCTGGTCAATTGTTTTTTCAATGGAATTATTTTCGATCACTGTTAGTGGAATAGTCACACCATAACAGTTCTCACTTGAAAGTCAGTTAATTCATCCAACTAGGGATTTTAAAAAGTCCTGGCTGTATCATAAACAGCTGACAAATAAAGCAGTGTATTGGTGTCTCACCCGTCTCTTGAGAGGGCCCAGGCGAGATGATTTTACATCAGGCGCCTGGTAGGACAGCCAGAGTCCTGTAGCCACATGCATGACGAAGCAGATTGAGTCCCCATACTTAATCTCTGCCATCCCCATGCCCTCGATGTCCCGCTTTGGACTCGACTCCAGCTTTTCCTAGAGGGAAGGAAGAATCCAAAACAAGATCAAGCGGTCACACAAAGTCTCCAAGCCAGGCTTCAAAACGTTATTCAGTTTTATTCAAATCACATGTTATTATGCTAAGCAGCAGGTGTTGAGGGACCTTGATCTAAGAAAAGCCATTTAATGATGTTGACAGATCTGGATCAGGCTGGTCAAGGA
Organism: Oncorhynchus gorbuscha; assembly: GCF_021184085.1. Classification (NCBI taxonomy): domain Eukaryota; kingdom Metazoa; phylum Chordata; class Actinopteri; order Salmoniformes; family Salmonidae; genus Oncorhynchus; species Oncorhynchus gorbuscha. The sequence continues at coordinate 22,809,269 of NC_060189.1, read as the reverse complement.
CTGAAGGAGCACTGACAGCTTTCCATGATACAACTTCTAATTACACACGCTATGACGGCTAGCCTAATAGAGAGAGACAGAGGGAGGAAGAGATAGGAAGAGGGCATACAATGTGTATAGCCTATATCACTGAGCAATAAAGGATGGCCGTAGGCAAGCCCTCATGCATCACTATGCATTTGTTTCCCCATTAAGAACAGACACAATGGATAATGTATAGTGTATTAAACCTATGATAAACTGCCTCAGTGAAATGGTGGATTACACCATGCTATTGATCCATAGTGAAGAGGTCACTAATTGTGAAGAGGTCACTAATAGCTTCCGATCACTAGCTACGTCTGAAAGCACCATTACCAAGAATAGACTTAAATACCCAGAATGGTATGGTTCCGCAGGTCCATACATTTATAGAGAGCAACTTCAGCTAAATGAACCTTTATGGCATGGCTTTAATGTGCTTAATAACTCAAAGAGAGGAGGTGCAATTCATTTGATAGTCTTTAGAATTGTTCCTAGGACTGTAATATCATTTCAGTAGCTCTCTGTGAGTGTGCGGCTAAGTCCTTGACTGTGATGGAAAGGCAAAGTTTGAGAAGTGTGTGTGTGTGTGTGAGAGAGTTGGTCCTGCACTCTGACCTTGGAGGCTCTAAAGCAGAAGGCAGTGGAGGATGTGTCAGACTTCTCCCGGTCCTGCAGTACCACCCCCGTTTCCTCCGTCAGGGACAGGTAGTGCCCCGTGGTGAGGTGGCGGAGACGGAAGGGCTGGCCCCAGGGAATGTGACTCCCGCTCCAGCTGTCCAGGGGCACACACACACACACGCACGCACGCACGCACACACACACACACACACACACACACGCACACGCACGCACACGCACACGCACACGCACACGCACACACACACAGAATTATATCAACAACAAAAACAACTAATTAGGCACTTACAGTATTATTCCTATGACTAGACATTAACCAGTTTCTCAGATCAAAACAAAATAGCACATGACACATGGATGACACATTCCAGATCTGAAAGTGCAGGAGAGGAAAGGAATCTTTGAAAGACTACAAATAGTTGGGGTCAAAAAGTCAAAATGACTCAAAGCATCTTGAAATATCAAGGTGAATCCGAGCAGAGGGAGGGAGGAAGAGAGAGAGATGGAGGGAGGAAGAGAGGGAGGGAGGAAGAGAGAGAGATGGAGGGAGGAAGAGAGAGAGTGAGGAAGAGAGAGAGATGGAGGGTGGAAGAGAGGGAGGGAGGAAGAGAGAGAGATGGAGGGAGGAAGAGAGAGAGATGGAGGGAGGAAGAGAGAGAGTGAGGAAGAGAGAGAGAGGGAGGGAGGAAGAGAGAGAGTGAGGAAGAGAGAGAGATGTAGGGTGGAAGAGAGAGAGTGAGGAAGAGAGAGAGATGGAGGGAGGAAGAGAGGGAGGGAGGAAGAGAGAGATGGAGGGAGGAAGAGAGGGAGGGAGGAAGAGAGAGAGATGGAGGGAGGAAGAGAGGGAGGGAGAGAGAGAGAGAAGGAAAGAGATAGATCAGAGACAGATCAGAGGGACAGAGGAAGAGAGAGAGATGGAGGGAGGAAGAGAGGGAGGGAGAGAGAGAGAGAAGGAAAGAGATAGATCAGAGACAGATCAGAGGGACAGAGGGAGGGAGAGAGAGAGATGGAGGGAGGAAGAGAGGGAGGGAGAAAGAGAGAGAAGGAAAGAGATAGATCAGAGACAGATCAGAGGGACAGAGGAAGAGAGAGAGATGGAGGGAGGAAGAGAGGGAGGGAGAGAGAGAGAGAAGGAAAGAGATAGATCAGAGACAGATCAGAGGGACAGAGGGAGAGAGAGAGAGAAGGAAAGAGATAGATCAGAGACAGATCAGAGGGACAGAGGGAGAGAGAGAGAGAAGGAAAGAGATAGATCAGAGACAGATCAGAGGGACAGAGGAAGAGAGAGAGATGGAGGGAGGAAGAGAGGGAGGGAGAGAGAGAGAGAAGGAAAGAGATAGATCAGAGACAGATCAGAGAGGGACAGAGAGGAGAGACAGAGAGAGAGAGAAGGAAAGAGATAGATCAGAGACAGATCAGAGGGACAGAGGGAGAGAGAGAGAGAAGGAAAGAGATAGATCAGAGACAGATCAGAGGGACAGAGGGAGAGAGAGAGAGAAGGAAAGAGATAGATCAGAGACAGATCAGAGGGACAGAGGGAGAAAGAGAGAGAAGGAAAGAGATAGATCAGAGACAGATCAGAGGGACAGAGGGAGAAAGAGAGAGAAGGAAAGAGATAGATCAGAGACAGATCAGAGGGACAGAGGGAGAAAGAGAGAGAAGGAAAGAGATAGATCAGAGACAGATCAGAGGGACAGAGGGAGAAAGAGAGAGAAGGAAAGAGATAGATCAGAGACAGATCAGAGGGACAGAGGGAGAGAGAGAGAGAACACATATAGACAGAAGACGGAGAGGATAAAAAGAGCTGAACTCGCCTGATTCTCAGAGGCTCCAGCCTCCACAGAGACCTGGCCTTCGCTCCTGCATTCCCCGTCTCATAGTTCACTATCCTGGGGACACGAGAGGAGCATGAGATTGACATGTCTGGATCTCTGCAATGTTTTATTAAAACTGCCACAGGCTCATAATGGTCCTAAAGTCATGTTTTATGACTTTAACAGGATACCATCTCTGACTGCTTTATTCCCTACAGTCATAGTGATATCAGCTCACAGGAGGTAATACTCAGACTGGGACCTCAGATGAACCATACTGTTTACCCTCCCGGCAACACAGCACATCTTTCATCGAGGCCACCCACTTAACCAACGGAGACTGAGAGCAACACTGTCTATCACTGATATGGGGGACTGGCTCCAAAGATAAAAGGAATCTTTCATGGCCCTTGGTGACAGTTTGGACTAGGCTTGATGGACCTCCTGAAATGTTGCGTCTTTAAAAAAAATGCTTCCTCTATTAAATTTCAAGGACATGACTAAAGGCAAAGCCAAAACTGACAACCAATATATAATCCTCAGCGAATTATTTCCCCACACACACCGTCCTAAAAATAGACTGTTTGACTGAGAGGAAGACAAAGGGTCATCTCACACGTCTTCGGTGACTGGCTATGTTAACGTTGCTGTGGGCTTCTGCTACTGTTGTCTCGACCCACTTCAGGCCTTGTGTGCCATATCCCTCTGCTACCTTGCTGTCTGTCAGCGCTAGCGCTGTGCGACTATAGACAGCAGGGCGGTCATTTTTCCTGCTCCTGAGACCCAGTGTCAGACTGAGTAGTGACACCAACCTGTTGGACCCACAGGGAATTCAAAACAAACAGTCAGCCAGGTCCACCAAGTTCGATTTTAGGCCCCTTTCACAAAAGACTAAGGAAAAAAGAGTCACTTAACAAGCCAATTGGCACATGTGTTTTTCTGTTGCTCGTTAGAAAAAGTTGATCTCAGTCTTGGAGGTGTGTTTCCTGACTGATTCCACGTTTGGTTAATGGTGTTTATTTCCCATGAGACACAGTAGATACGGACACATATTTATTTCACTTCCTCATAGTCCCCAGAAAGAATCTAAGATCATTTTGACGTTTTTCCAAGGATGTTTAAGTTGGGCAATTTTACATCAAACTAAGGTGTTTAGTGGGGTATTTCTCAAGTTTTAAAAAACGCGACGTGTCTTATGTAAACAGTCGGAGCTGCTTGAGCAGGTCTGTCGCACTGTCTATGCTATTGGATAGAGAGCAATCACCACAGCTTGTCACCCCACGTTAGTGGGCAAACGGACCCAACCTTCATTTACCCGTTGTGATGCAAGGATGTGCCAAACACCATTTTAAACGAGACTGACTTTATGTCCAGAATTATCCTATTTAGACTGTGTAGTACCTTTTGACACCAGAATAACTGTTTGACTCATATCGATGCCACATAGGCTGTTTTTCAAAGGGATTAGCTGATTTTCAAAGGCAGCCGCTCTTTAACTCCTGAAGACTCAATGCGTTTAGTCTTACAGCTGTTTCCCAGTTGAGTGACTTACCTCTGTTGCTCATCACTCTGGTCGGAACCTGGGATGGTCAGAACTTCATCATGACCGTGGAACAGACGCAACACATGGCCACCCAGCAGATAACCTATAGGAGAGTGGATTAACAGCACCTTTCATTGATACCCATACATTTCAAACAACATTATAAGCCAGTTTAGCAGTGAAACTAAACTAACAGTTGGACATACCCTCCTCCACGTTGCTGCCGGAGCAGGTGGGGTGGACGTTCCACAGAGTCTGCATGAAGGACGCGTCCACCTGGATGTTGCCATTGGAGATGGACAGGTGCTGTTGGGGACAGAGAAACATTATGTTACACACACCATCAATAACTACGTTATGGGACATAAACTACCGTTGGCCTATACTGCAGGAGCCATGTCAAATACACAGTTTGATTCAAGGCATTGAGCCAGGCTACAACTCAGAGGTTTGTCCGTGCATGCAAGCTATTGCTGCAGTTGATTTAGAGTCATTCATCAACCTGGAGAGAAGCTGGCACTGGAGAGACAACAGCACTGTGAACTTGGGACTGCCCGTTTCTAGTGGGCTGTGTGTGTGTCTGTATGTGTGTGTATGTGTGTGTGTGTGTGTCTGTATGTGTGTGTGCGTGCGTGTATGTGTATGTGTGTGTGTGGGTTGAGGTGTGTATGTTGGCATGCCCGTGCATGGGACATTTCTGCAGCAGTGCCGCAGGGGAACTCTCCAGCTCTGGTCCTGAAGGTGCTGTAGGCCTGGTTAGCGTCTCGCTGGTGACAGCAGCACAGAGAGGAGCTGTGGCAGTAACAGTCACATGAAAGTGGGCCTCTAGCCCAGTGAAAGCTGCCGTATCCCTGCTTAATTCCCATAAACATGGGCTTGGCTGGGCTGGCTGTTGTTACACTCTCCCTGCATCATGCTGGAGATGTTTTCCAGGAACAGCATGCCACAAGGCCCTGAGGCCCACACAGTAGAATAACAGAGGGGTCTGGGAGATGGTCATAGATGGGCCTGATGAGGAACAGGGGAGCAAGGTTTGCCAGGCCACACAGTGTATGAAAGGTGGGATAGGGGACAGAGTAAGATAGGGTATTCAGTTTGACAGTGTTGCTCTCTCCCTCCCTGCTCTCCGTACGTAGCCTTCTCCTGCTCTTTCTTAGCTTCATGTCCCCAATATCTAGTCTTCTTTACTGGACAGAGGGAGCTGTGTGGGAGGCAGACACCTTCAGTCCGAGATCTACAATTCATGGCTCATCCTACTGGATTGAATGGCATAATGGTTCAGTGTAATGGGGCTGTAAACATTTAATAGCCTATCATATAAACTATTCTTAATAAGACGTTTATAGACTGAGGGAGTACACACAAGGTATCGTTCTGATGACACGCTGACGAGGATGAGGTCATCACCGATGCGCACTTTCTCGCCCTCTGATCTCTGTTTGGAGGCAGGATGGATGGTCCACCAACAGGCTTCACCTGCAGGAACACAGAGAGACACTGGTGGGGACACATGCCTGCACAATGGTGATTACAACTCCTTGATCTACATACACAGGTGATTGAAACTCAGATTACAATGGTGAAACCAATATGCACGCACGCACGCGCACACACACACACACACACACACACACACACACAAACACACACGCGCGCGAGCACAACATGCAAGCACCATAGCAACCAGCTTTCCAATACCTGGACAGCCAAACCATCTTTTACATCTCTATGAGACAAATTAGCTGAGCCTCGACATCGTGACAAAGAGCATATCTAAGACCTTTTATTTCAAGCTGCTTGGAATGTTTTCAGAGATATCCTATGGAATAAATGACTTGACACAAAATCTCTGCAAAGGTGGTACATTTTTTACAGTATCCGAACCGAAAGTCCCTCTTTTCGTGCAGTGCTTAGGAGCTCTGAAATGAACACTGGGGCAGGTGAAATCCCATGAGTCAGTCCCACTCAGAATCCCAGCTAAGAGAGTGACTGTGTGATAATGAGAGTAGAGACAGATAGAGTGGAAGGTTTTACCTGTTGAGTCCTCCTGCAGCCCCACATCAAAGGACAGCTTATCTGTCTGTGACCTTGATGTCTTTAAACAGGTCAGATACTGGAGCGGATAGATAGACATCAAAACAACATAAAAGAGCTGATCAAAAGAGGCACACAACTCCGGTGTCACATTCAGAACTGGAACAATTGTCACTAGGACACGTGCATCAAATCTTCAGATAAACTGTCGTAACTATGAAACAGTAACACATGGAGTAATGAGAAAACAATACATTTTTCTTGGGTAATGGATGAGTGAGTGCGGGTGGTGTACTCTCACCATAGCGCTGAAGGAGTGCCTCAGGAGGATAGCGTGTCCATACAGAAGTGTCCTGTGTCCGCCCCCCTGGGCCGCCTGCGGAGACAGCACAACACCCATCACACACAAGACACACTGTCAGACAGAATGTCCCCTGTGGCCACTCACTCTCTGTCCTTTTCTCTCTCTCTCTCTCTCTCTCTCTCTCTCTCTCTCTCTCTCTCTCTCTCTCTCTCTCTCTCTCACTCTTCTCGCTCTCTCAATCTCCTCTCTCTCTTTATCTGCATCTATCTGCATCATAGTGGGAGAACCAAGACTCTGGCTCATGATGATGACCTCACACAAGGCAGGGGTGATCTCACACAAGGCAGGGGCCACAGACTGACTCAGCCTTCCCCTGTCAGCCTGTCCTCTCCTCTTGGACGACAGTCCTACTGTCCACAACACAATACTGAAGGCATGCAGTCAGACGTGCCACTCAGGGGAGACGACTGCTTCCTGTATTCATGGAGCAGAATACAGATCATCATCATCACATGACTACAGGTGAAGGGAATGGGAGTTGGGAGAGAGAGAACGAGAGCGAGAGCTCTCTGCCTCTAATGAGTCGGTAACAGAGACTTTTTGTTACAGTAAGAAGTCTCTGGTTTGTGATATTAGAGAGAGCTAGGAAGGAAAGACACAAACGGGTTCCACTCTGGTTCCACAGTGGTTTGAGGAGATGCATAGGGGTAAGAGTGATGTAACATCACGGACTTGGGCTCTGCTTGCAAACCTGTCCCTACTTTTTTCAGGCAACATTGTGTTACTCACCTTTCTTATGAGCCTCTATGGAGCAGTAAGATAAGAGAGAGTTACATTACTGAGAATGTGCTGTAAGTTTTGTCTGAGTTGGTCTCTGTCTGTCCTATCCACAGTAAACTGTGTATAGTCCTTGTCGGTCATTCACAGATGGTGACGTGCTGTGTAAGAACTTATTTGTAACGTACTTGATCTTGCATGCCAGTGTCTCTTAGTCCAAACAAACTGTGCAACATCTATCTACGCTGATATTTGCTAAGACAATAGTCTCCAGTTCAATGCAGTTGCCATGGGTTATATAGACTGCAGCAGTACCAGCACCATGCCAGGCTGTTCTACTTCCTGGGGGAGAGTCTAATAGGCATCAGGCATTTCCAGCTGCATTCTCCACAACACAACCTGAGAAAACTACACCAGCTCTTAACATTTCTTATCCTAACCTCACACCATCCAAAGCTCTGACAGGTTCAGATTCCACTGTCCCTAGTGTCCCTAGTGTTCCTAGTGTCCCTGGTATCCATAGTGTCCCTACTGTCGTGTCCCTGGTGTCCATAGTGTCCCTGGTGTCCCTAGTGTTCCTAGTGTCCCTGGTGTCCATAGTGTCCCTACTGTCGTGTCCCTGGCCATCTGGCCCAGAAGGGGAAAAGTCTGATCAAAGATGGGGTGGGGCGATTTCACCCCCACAGCTGTTGCCGGGATATGACATGCTGACATCAATTGAAGAAGTGTGACCTTTAGCAGCACGTCACCCCTCTGCGTTTACCCAGCAGCCACCAGGGGGACAGAGGCAGACTGACACAAAGAGGTGGTACTGAAATACCGCTGCGCACGTCGCCCTGCCAGAGGGTATAAGCCTCACCCTGCCTTATCCTGGGCACTTCAGTCACTGACTCTGATTGTTTGAACTTTGATCCAAAACCCCGTCAACAAAGTGATGAAATCACAAGTGTGTTCAGCACTCTATTTGGATGAGTTAGAACAGCTTCACTCCAAACTCAATTTGGGTCACTAGCTGAAATGGTGATGAATGAATGTTTGATAGCTGACTCAATGGTTTTCTGAGCATTGTGTTTTCACCGTTTACAAGATCTATGAGACTGATAACCCTCAAACCCACACAATATTAGTCCAAAATACCATTAATAAGACCGTATTCCACTTTGAGGAACCCCTGTATATACGTTGAGACCAGCTGAATAAATGAATAAGTTCTTCCTTCTGTGAGTCGATACCCTCATTGTAGCTCATCAGCTCCACGACAGACTATTGAGTCCTGAAACATGACATACAGCATTCAACTACCATCAGTGTTTCCTCCGTTGACATTTCAGAGCAGGAATAGAGGAACGGAGAGCTACGGGTTATTGATAAAAGATACATGTGAGGAGAGAGAATTTGCAGAGACGTAACATACTGTAGTGTTCAAACGGATCTGAATCCGTCTCCACGTCATTCCTTGGAGAGAGGATAGTCCGTCGAGGAGAAACAGTGATTAGAGTACACTGTATGATTACAATCAGACATCAATACTGGTTAACCCATGGCCTTCCCTTTGGTTATGTTGAACTAGTCGAGCAAGTCATGTTAAGTTAATACACAAGTGTAAATGCAAGAGGGGTGAGAGTGGCACCTAGAAAGCAGCTTAGCTACCGCAAACCAACAGTTTCACAAAATGTCTCACTAAGCTTTAAAGGGACAGTAAACTCCCATGAAGGTCCAGTCAGCCTGTGCTTTGCATGATCTCTTGCCAAAGAGCTTTTCCAGTTCACACAGCTGTGGCAGAACCAATGGGGCTTGATTAGTTAATTCCCCTACATTGGGAGTCTAGTGTGGTCACTAGGCTGCAGCTTTGACAAAGTCCATTTATCTTTGAACTCGACTCAATTAGTATGAAGCTCCATCTATCAAATTATGGAAATTCTTAATAAATTATTATAAGTTTGTTATAAAGCAGAAACAGACTGGCAAGCCTGTCTAGGGGTTGCTTCACTTCACAAATATAAGAATGTTATTTTTATCCTTCTAAATGTCAATGCACTGACTTCTGGATTTATAATACATGTAATGTAGGGCACTATTGTATGTCTTAAGTTGGTTGGTGCAGATAGAGATGGCAGCTTCGCTTCTAGTCCTTAGAAAACTGTGCAGTATATATATATTTTTTACATTGTTAGCCCAGAAAACCTTAAGTGTTATTACATACAGCCGAGAAGAAGTATTGGATATCAGAGAGACGTTAACTTACCAGCATAACCAGCACTACGACCAGGAAAACGACTTTCCCAAAGCGGATCCTTTGTCTGCACCTCCCAGGGCATTTGAACTGATACCAGAGTCCGACCCAAAACAACGCCGCCGGAGGAGAGGGTGTCGGAGCGGTCTTCTAGTGAGGCTTCGGACCATCCACCGCTTCTGAATATATTACTCACTAATGTCCAGTCCCTAGTTAACAAAGTCGATGAAATCAGGGCAAGAGTTGCTTTCCAAAGAGATATCCGGGATTTTAACATACTCTGTTTCACGGAAACATGGCTAGCCGGAGACATGCAGACGGAGTCCATACAGCCAACGGGACTTTCAGTGCATCGCGCCAACAGGAATAAACATCTCTCCGGTAAGAAGGGCGGGGTGTATGTTTCATGATTAACGACTCATGGTGTAATTGTAACAACATACAGGAACTCAAGTCCTTTTGTTCACCTGACCTAGAATTCCTCACAATCAATTGCCAACCATATTATCTCCGGAGAACTCTCCTCAGTTATCGTCACAGCTGTGTATATCCCCCTGTAAGCAGATACCAAGACGGACATAAATGAACATCGCTGGACTTTATGCAAAGTGGAAACCATATATCATGAGGACACATGTATTGTTGCTGGGGATTTAAACAAAGCTAATTTGACAACAAGGCTACCTAAATTCTATTAGCATATCAATTGCAGTACTCGAGCGAGTAACACGCTCAACCATTGCTACTCTAACTTCCACAATGCATACAAGATCCTCCCCCTACCTACTTTTGGCAAATCTCCATCTTGTTCCTCCGCTCCTATTGGCAGAAACTAAAACAGGAAGCACCCGTGCTTAGGTCTACCCAACGCTGGTCTGACCAATCGGATTCCACGCTTCAAGATTGCTTCGATCACATGGACTGGGGTATGTTCCGGGTAGCCTCAGACAATAACATTGATGTATACGCTGAATTGGTGAGCAAGTTTATAAGGAAGTGTATAGGAGTACCCACTGTGACCATTAAAATCTTCCCCTACCAGAAACCGTGGATTGATGGCAGCATTCGCATAAAACTGAAAGCACGAACCACCGCATTTAATCATGGCAAGGCAACTGGAAACATGGCCGAATACAAATTGTGTAGTTATTCCCTCCGTAAGGCAATCAAACAGGCAGAACGTCAGTATAGAGACAAAGTGGAGTCGCAATTCAACGGCTCAAACACAAGACGTATGTGCCAGGGTCTACAGGCAAACACTGATTATAAAAAAAACAGCCCCTTCGCGAACATCAAAGTCGTGCTTCCAGACAAATTAAACAACTTCATTGCGTACTTTGAGGAGAATACAGTGCCACCGACGCGGCCCGCTACCAAAGACTGTGGGCTCTCCTTCTCCGTGGCCGACGTGAGTAAAATATTTCAACGTGTTAACCCTCGCAAGGCTGCCGGCCCAGACGGCATCCCTAGGCGCGTCCTCAGAGCATGCGCAGACCAGCTGGCTGGTGTGTTTACGGACATATTCGATCAATCCTTATCCCAGTCTGCTGTCCCCACATGCTTCAAGATGGCCACCATTGTTCCTGTTCCCAAGAAAGCTAAGGTAAATTAACTAAATGACTATCACCCCGTAGCACTCACTTCTGTCATCATGAAGTACTTTGAGAGACTAGTCAAGGATCATATCACCTCCACCTTACCTGTCACCCTAGACCCACTCCAATTTGCTCACCCTCCAAATAGGTCCACAGACCACACGATCGCCATCACACTGCACACTGCCCTATCCCATCTAGGCATGAGGAATACCTAAGTAAGAATGCTGTTCATTGACCACTGCTCAGCATTCAACACCATAGTACACTCAAAACTCATTAAGCTTGAGACCCTGGGTCTCGACCCCACCCTGTGCAACTAGGTCCTGGATTTCCTGATGGGCCGCCCCCAAGTGGTGAAGGTAGGAAACAACATCTCCACTCCTCTGATCCTCAACACTGGGGACCCACAAAGGTGTGTTCTCATTCCCCTCCTGTACTCCCTGTTCACCCATGACTGCGTGGCCATGCACACCTCCAATTCAATCATCAAGTTTGCAGACGACACCAAAGTGGTAGGCTTGATTAACAACAATGACGAGACAGCATACGGGGAGGAGGTGAGGGCCCTCGGAGTGTGGTGTCAGGAAAATAATCTCTCACTCAATGTCAGCAAAACAAAAGAGATGGTTGTGGACTTCAGGAAACAGCAAAGGGAGCACCCCATATCCACATCGACGGAACAGCAGTAGAGAAGGTGAAAAGTTCCTCGGTGTACAAATCACTGAAATGGTCCATGCACACAGACAGTGTGGTGAGGAAGGCGCAACAACGCCTCTTCAACCTCAGGATGCTGAAAAAATGGGGCTTGTCAACGAAAACCCTCACTAACTTTTACAGGTACACAATTGAGAGCATCCTGTCGGGCTGTATCACCGCCTGGTACAGCAACTGATCCGCCCTCAACCGCAGGGCTCTCCAGAGGGTGGTGCGGTCTGCACAACGCATCACCCTCCAGGACACCTACAGCACCTGATATCACAGGAAGGCAGAAAAGATCATCAAGGACAATAACCACCCGAGCCACTACCTGTTCACCCTGCTTCCATGCAGAAGGCGAGGTCAGTACAGGTGCATCAAAGCCGGGAGAGATTGAAAAACAGCTTCTATCTCAAGGCCATCAGATTGTTAAACAGCCACCACTAGCACAGAGAGGCGGCTGCCTACCTACAGACTTTATTAAAGTAGCATTGGCCACTTCAATAAATGGAACACTATGGAACACTTGTCACTTTAATAATGCCACTGTATCTGTCACTATCTATTCTTTACTATCTATTGCATCTTTGCCGCTCTGTCACTGCTCATCCATATATTTTATACTTATATATTCTCATCCCATTCCTTAACTAGATTGTGTTTATTAGGTTTTGTTGCAGAATTGTCAGATATTACCTGTTAGATACTGCTGCCCTGTCGGATCTTGAAGCATAAGCATTTCCCTACACTTTCAATAACACCTGCTAACCATGTGTATGTGAGCAATAAAATTTGATTTGAGGTGTAGAATGTCTGAACAGGTAATCATTTGTTGGTAAAATTCAATGATTCTGGACTTTAAAACATTAAAACATAACTCTAAATCCCCTAAGGAATGAATGAAGACTGACATTGATCTGATGTTAATTCTGATGTTAATTCAGGATAGATGTAGAATGTTCTCTTTGATCAGGTGAAATGTGAGCAGTAACAATTGAACAACGTCTATACTCAGATCTATTTGTCTTTGTCATGTTGCTAAGTGCTGTGACAAAATTGATTCACGTGTTTAACCAAATAAATCCATAATGGCAGTCATTTCTGCAGCATACGCATTCATGTTTTCATATACAAAAACACTAGCATTCTGTGGGGAACCTATTTGCTTCACTGAAGGGACTATCGTATCCCTAGGAGACATATGAAATTGGGAGAGCAGGCTGCTAGCATGACTAAACAGCAATGCAGAGAGGTGAGAGGAGAATGGGATGAATGGTGAACATACCCATCGGTTCTTGCCTTGAGGCTAACAGGCAGAGAGAATAACAGAACACAATGGATGAACATAGCAATGCAAACAGTACAGATCTTTCACAGCTGATCAATGAAAGCAAAAGACAATGTTTGCAACGTTACTTTTAACAAAGAAGATTGCATCGAATAAGATCATTATCAGTATCAGAAATGCATTATCTGTCTATTAGAATACATTAGAGAACGACTGACAACAGAACAATAGGATGATAAATTATCTAGTAATTACACTTCCTCGCTCTCTCTACACTTACAATATACTCTTATCTATTGGATTAATAATGTACTAAAATATAACATGCTGCATCTGGTAATGAACTACAACAATCCCATCTCAGGAAAGTGCATAAATGAGATCAGTAAACCACTGCAACCTGGAAAAAGTGCAATGTCATACTAAAGTACAATGGATGAGAAATTATCATATGTTCATATCTTCCCTACTCCTTCCTCTGAAACATGAAACATGATATTTTAGGACAGGCACTGTTTAGAATGTTCCCTGCAAGAGGAGCATAGAGAGCAACTTGGTCGAGCTATGTTTCAAATCAAATTAAATCGTATTTGTCACATGCGCCGAATACAACAGCTGTAGACCTTACCGTAAAATGCTTACTTTACAAGCCCTTAACCAACAATGCAGTTCAAGAAATAGAGTGAATAAATGATTTACCAAATAAACTCCCTGTTCATTCATGACTGCGTGGCCACGTATGCCTCCAACTCAATCATCAAGTTTGCAGACAACATCAAATTGGTAGGCCTGATTACCAACAATGACGAGACAGCCTACAGGGAGGAGGTGAGGTCCCTCGGAGTGTGGTGCCAGGAAAATAACCTCTCATCCAACATCAACAAAAAAGGAGCTGATAGTGGACTTCAGGAAACAGCAGAGGGAGCACCCCCCCTATCCACATCGACAGGACCGCAGTGGAGAAGGTGGAAGGCTTCAAGTTCCTTGGTGTACACATCACTGACAAACTGAAATGGTCCCCCCACACAGACAGTGTGGTGAAGAAGGCGCAGCAAGAAGGCTGAAGAAATTTGGCTTGGCACCTAAAACCCTCACAAACTTTTACAGATGCACAATTGAGAGCATCTTGTCAGGATGTATCACTGCCTGGTATGGCAACTGCACCGCCTGCAACTGCAGGGCTCTCCAGATGGTGGTACAGTCTGCCCAACGTATCATCAGGGGCAAACTACCTGCTCTCACACCTTCAGCACCCGATGTCACAGGAAGGTCAAAAAGATCATCAAGGACAACAGCCACCCGAGCCACTGCCTGTTCACCCCGCTATCATCCAGAAGGCGAGATCAGTACAGGTGCATCAAAGTTGGGACTGAGAGACTGAAAAACAGCTTCTAACTCAAGTCTATCAGACTGTTAAATAGCCATCACTAGCACATTAGAGGCTGCTGCCCTATATACATAGACTTGAAAACACTAGCCACTTTAATAATTGAAACACTAGTCCATTTAATAATTTTTTTACATATTTTGCATTACTCATCTCATATGTATATAGTGATATAGTGTATTCTGTCATATTCTACTGTATATTAGTGTGCTGCTCTGACATTGCTCGTCCAAATATTTATATATTCTTAAATCCATTCCTTTACTTTAGATTGCGTGTATTGTTAGATATTACTTGTTAGATATTACTGCACTGTTGGAGCTAGAAACACAAGCATTTCGCTACACCTGCACTAACGTCTACTAAACATGTGTATGTGACAAATAAACATTTGATTTGCATACAGGATGCATGTTTTGGAACATTTTAATTTTCTATATGTGTATTCTTCCTTTCACTCTGTCATTTAGGTTACTATTGATCCATCCTCAGTTTTCTCCCATCACAGCCATTGAACTCCGTAGCTGTTTTAAACTCAGCAATGTCTGACATCTCAGAGAGGTGAGAGGAGAATGGGATGTCATCAGAATGGTGACATCTCTGAGCAGTTTCCTTCCTGTCCTGCAGCTCAGTTCAGAAGGACCACTTTTGATGTATCTGGGTGGTTTAATACATCATCACTTGACCATGCTTAAAGAGATTCGATGTCTGATTTGCTACTGTCACCCATCTACCAATCACTGCCCTTCTTTGAGGCTTTCTGAAAGCTCCCTGGTCTTTGTAGTTGAATCTTGCCATAGATCACAGGCACATTTGGAAAAGAGACCTAGGTCTCAATATGTCTTCTTTGTCAAAAATAAAGGTTAAATAAAAAAATCGATGCTTGAAATTCCATACTCCACAGATGTTGTATGTATGGGAGACAGAGGAATGGGGTAGTCAATAAAGAAATCATGTCAATCCATATTATTTCACACAGTGAGTCCATGTAAATTATTATCTGATTTGTTAAGCAATATTTTATTCCTGAACTAATTTAGGGTTGTCTAAACAAAGGGGGTGAATACTTATGCAACAACTCCGTTTCATTTGCATTCATTTGTAAAAACATGTAGAACCATGTTGTGTGGATCAATGACAATTAAATCTATTTCAATCCCACTTTGTAAAGCAACACAATGTGGGAAAAACCAGGGGGGTGTATACTTATCATACCCAGTGTAACTGGCTGTTCAGAGGAGATAGGGAGGTGGTGTCGAGACCTGCTTTGACTAGTAGTATAGTAGTATATGCCATTTAGCAGACGCTTTTATCCAAAGCGACTTACAGTCATGTGTGCATACATTCTACGTATGGGTGGTCCCGGGAATCGAACCCACTACCCTGGCGTTACAAGCGCTATGCTCTACCAACTGAGCTACAGAAGGACCACGACTACCAATAGACCAGCTATACACACAGATTAAACTGCTATGCAAAAGCTATATGAAGGTCCATTCAATGAGATTGCCTCCATTGCCTCGGGTGTGTGTATGTAACGTGTGTGCTGTATATTCTACACCGTGGCTCTGTCATTTGAACTTGTTTGGTTCTCTGTGTGTGTTTTACAGTACACCAAAAGTAGTTACAGTGCAATTCTGCTCTATAGTGAAAATTATAGCATTGAGAATTTGTCCTTTCAGCCTCATTGTTAATCAAATGGACAACCGGGCAGCACAGGGCAGAACCACTTCAGTAAAGCTGCAATAAGAGGGCATCGCTTTCCTTCTGATGACTTTCATTCACATTACTATTCATGGAGGGCTCAACTTCCCAGCAACCAGGTCCCCAGGCCACTGTAATAGGCCAATTCCTCTCATTAATCCCATTAATGAACATAAACAGGTGGTGCTTGCATCATTATAAGAAACAATTTCACAACATTTTAGTCTTCTCCGACCCTGAAATCCTGTAATCAATTAAATGGAATATGTGAAACGGGGATGTTCAGTAGATTCTCAGAGGGCTCTCTTTGATGTGATGATACCTTCTCTCTGCCATCTGTCCTGGGGTGGGAGTGTGTATGGACGTGTGGAGTGTGTGTATGGATGCTGCGGTAGAAGGACAGTACTCACCCCCTCACTGTTCTGGCCCGTCTTAGCCAGCATCTCCTGCAGGGCTCGCACAGAGAGAGAATGCTCCAGCACAAAGTTACAGATGCACAGGTCTGGAGGGACATACTGGAAGAGACAGAGGATGGGAGATTGGGTTTAGGGTTGTATGCAGCAGACAATTGCCAGTTACAAGTGAGGATTTCAAACCATGTTAAAAAGGCTCAATATAAAATTTAGATTAAATGGAAACCCAGAAAAGGCTTTTGATTGGTCACTACAGATGCCTGGTCCTCAGATTGGTTAGTCACAGATTGTGACTGAGTGTGTTGTTCTTTACTAAGCATTTTTGTCCATTACACTCATGACTAATAATCATAACAACCATCAATTACAAACGCCAGAGATTGATTATACTTGAAAACCATTTTAGATGCCTGTTCTACATTCCCTCAGCACTGCAGAGTGAGATAAACGCAATAACACAGATGTCTTTGAAAACATTCAATCAATCTTATTTGATAAGGAAAAGCCTACAGTCATTTATCTATACTGTGTCTCCCAAAATAGTTCTGAATGCCTGCGTAAGTCAGTCCACCTGCTCTACAAGATGCAACTTTGAAAGCATATCAACTGACTGGAGGGCCAAATTCAGAATTCTATATCAGAGAGACAGACAGACCGAGAGAGACAGACTGAGAGAGACAGACCGAGAGACAAAGTAACAGAGAGAGACAGACCGAGAGAGACAGACCGAGAGAGATAGACAGACCGAGAGAGATAGACAGACCGAGAGAGATAGACAGACCGAGAGAGATAGACAGACCGAGAGAGACAGACAGAGAGAGACAGACTGAGAGAGACAGACTGAGAGAGACAGACTGAGAGACAAAGTAACAGAGAGAGACAGTCCAAGAGAGACAGACCGAGAGAGACAGACCGAGAGAGACAGACTGAGAGAGACAGACAGAGAGACAGACCGAGAGAGACAGACTGAGAGAGACAGACTGAGAGAGACAGACCGAGAGACAAAGTAACAGAGAGAGACAGATCGAGAGAGACAGACCGAGAGAGACAGACCGAGAGAGACAGACAGACCGAGAGAGACAGACCGAGAGAGACAGACCGAGAGACAAAGTAACGGAGAGAGACAGACCGAGAGAGATAGACCGAGAGAGACAGACCGAGAGAGACAGACTGAGAAAGACAGACTGAGAAAGACAGACTGAGAGAGACAGACCGAGAGAGACAGACTGAGAAAGACAGACTGAGAGAGACAGACTGAGAGAGACAGACCGAGAGAGACAGAATGAGAGAGACAGACCAAGAGAGAAAGTAACATAGAGAGACAGACCGAGAGAGACAGACCGAGAGAGACAGACCGAGAGACAAAGTAACAGAGAGTGGAGCACTCATCCCTTCTTCATACAGGACAGGGCAGCAGTCAGACAGAATGAGGCAGAGAGGGAGATACTTAGGGACCTGCAACACTACAAGATAAATGATGCACAGCAAACACACACACTATCCTCCTTTAAGTAGCAACATATAAAACTTGGCTAAACTGGTTCACCTTGTTACAGGTAAATCTAACTTTAAATTGGAACTTCAGCCGACCTAGTTCTACTCTGCTGTGAGCCTACCTGCTTTCTACACTCAGGTAAAACTAAGTTAATATGTGAAATAATCTAAAGCAGTATCGACGCAGCTATCCATTCTCGAGACATTTTAAATATGCACATTTAAATCAAGGTGGAGTATAGATCCAGAGAGCTGGACCAACAGTGGCAGGACAGTGGAGTTACACCAGTAAAACAGACATGATGTGATTTGTAGTGACACATGCCAACATCGGAAGCCCAGTGTCTCTCTTAGGACAGCCTCACGCATCAGCTTCGGAGATGTCAAAATGCTGTCAAAGTGGCTTAAAGTAACGTACTCAGACATAATGACCTGAATGACCTGCCATTACTAAGGGCATTTTGAGAATTGTCATCACTGTTTTTAGTCAAAACACACACATATGCTATGCTCACGCATGCACCCCTCCATACACAACCAGGGGTTACAGCCACAGCAGCACAGACACTGTAAAAGCCCGAAGTCCAATTGATCCGCACCCTATGAGAGGACTCTGTGCCAGTTCTATTCTTTGACTAGATTTGATTTTCTCCCCCGTTCCACTCTTTCCTGGCATGCTGTTGGGGAAACACAATAGAGGGTAGCACGGAGGAATCTGTGTTGAGGCGCTGGGGGCGTAGGTCTGTGTGTCCTCAATCTGAGAGGGCATATCACGAAGATATATTTAGGGCTGCTTGCCTACACACTGCTCTTTGGTTTATGGCTCATGCTGTGGGAGGGGAGCAGCTAGACCAATGGATCACATATCCCATCTTCTCTGCGGAGGAGATCCAAAAGGTTACATGCCACTTTCACTTTGATTACCCCAAGAGATGACCTCTCAATTTAGCTCCTTCATGTTCACCCTAATGACAGAGTACATACTGTGCATTAGTTCAGGAACCTAGAAGTAGTTTGGCTATATCATCATCTTCATCTTATTTAACAGTTAATTGGCCATTTCATTAGTTAAACATTCACTTTACAATAGCTGTACATTGTTGATTCTATGATGGGGGCTTCAGCTCTCTGGTGATCCTACCACGAGAGAGCTGACGGGGGAGCAGCTAACCATGAATAAACATCAACTGCTAATTCATTGGCTGATTGATGTCACATTTAAACATGCACCATTTAAATCAACATCCTTGTTGCCTTGTGTATGTCTCCATGCACTGTAAAAAAAAAAAATAAAAATAAAAAAATATGTTGATTCAACATACAATTGTGGGGTATTTGATGATGGGAAAAAAACAGTTTGATCAATTTTAGAATAAGGCTGTAACGTAACAAAATATGGAAAAAGTCCGAATGCACTGTATACATTTTGTATACTGTGTCCCTACACTGTCCCTACGCTCCACATGTCGATCTGACTGATCACTAGGGAGGGAACATCAAAACCAATCCTCTCATTCTGCTTAGATTGTGATTGTACACTCGTAGAAAAAAGGTGCTAAGTAGAACCATACAGGATTCTTGGGTTTGTCCCCATAGGGGAACCCTTTTTGGTGCTGGGTAGAACCCTTTGCAGAGGGTTCTTCAAAGAACCCCCTCTGTATGATTATACATACAGTAGAACCCTCTATGAAGGGTTCTGCCTAAAAACCCTCTATGAACGGTTCTACCAACCTTATTAGCCTTTAACATTTGATTATTTATGACAATACATTACGTATATCATAAGGCCTTTCTTCGAGGGCCTAGTTACAGTACATTCGGAAAGTATTCAGACCCCTTGACATTTCCCACATTTTGTTACGCTACAGCCTTATTCTAAAGTGGATTAAATAGTTTATTCCATGGTGGTTCCAAACTTCTTCCATTTAAGAATGATGGAGGCCACTGTGTTCTTGGGGACCTTCAATGCTGCAGAAATGTTTTGGGTGTAGATGAGAAAAATATATATTTGATCCATTTTAGAATAAGGCGTAATGTAACAAAATGTGCAAAAAGTCAACGGGTATGAATACTTTCCGAATGCACCGTACATCCTAACACTGTGGTGTTATGAATCTCCTGGTTTACAGGCCACATCAGGCATGCACGTCACATTATGCAGGCTTGCAAAGTGACGTGTAATTCCTAGTGGAATCCAGCCAGAGTTAGGATATCCAACAAGAGGAATTGTTAATCACCCTCAACCTGAACCTGAATTCAGAATGACTGTCAGGGTAGGGAAGATTGAATAGGGAGACGAACTCAATCATCTAAATTGGGAACAACCATCTCAGTAAAGGGTGCAATAAAAGCAATTACTAACAGATTGGATTAGTTAAACCCACTTTTCCTAGGCCGTCTGTCATGTTTTGTCATAGATTGTCATGTCTTGTCCCTGTGCTTTCTCTTCTATTCGTTTCCCCCTGCTGGTCTTATTAGGTTCTTTCCCTCTCTCTATCTCTCTCTCTCTCTCTCTCGTTCCGTTCCTGCTCCCAGCTGTTCCTCATTCTCCTAACTACCTCGTTTACTCTTTCACACCTGTCCCCTATTTTGCCCTCTGATTAGAGTCCCTATTTCTCCCTCTGTTTCCGCTTCTGTCCTTGTCGGATCCTTGTTTGCTGTACTGTGTCCTTGTTCCGTCCCTGTCGTGTTTTTGCCTTCTTCAGATGCTGCGTGTGAGCAGGTGTCTCTATCAGCTACGGCCTGCGCCAACCCGAAGCGACCTGCAGTCTGTGGTCGCATCTCCTGTTGTTCCCCTCTACTGACTAGAGGATTTCAGTTATTCCTGTTTGGACATATATATATATGCCATTTAGCAGACGCTTTTATCCAAAGCGACTTACAGTCATGTGTGCATACATTCTACGTATGGGTGGTCCCGGGAATCGAACCCACTACCCTGGCGTTACAAGCGCCATGCTCTACCAACTGAGCTACAGAAGGACCATTACCAGAAGGACATTACCAGTGAAAGAATTCAGGATTAATCGTTTTTTGTTAAGACTGGAATAAACTCTGTTTCTGTTAAGTCGCTTTTGGGTCCTCATTCACCTGCATAACACCGTCATTGTAAATAAGGATTTGTTCTTAAATGACTTGCCTAGTTAAATAAGGGTTAAATAAATACAAAATAAAGAAATGGTATGTTCTTTATCTTTGTGTAGATTAAAAAGAATCAACCGATCAATGTACATGCAAAAACACAGATATTACAGTAAAACAAACAATTTCCCCAAATTCTCCCTGCAATAGAGCATTCTGGAAAATAGTATATGGTTCTATGTAGAACCCTTCTTGCCTTCCAAATAATCCTGCCTGCCTTCCAAAGAATCATCAAACAACCGTTCCATCCAAAAATGGTTCTTAGGATGTTAAAGGAACCCTTTTGGAACCCTTTTTTTAAAGAGTAGTGGTACTGTAGTTAGTTGAGTCGTTTTCCCCCATCCCCGTCTCCTGGGGGATGACGGCATTTCATACAAACACCAAGCACTAAAGAACAAGTGGCAGACAGGAAGAGCATCCATTACACCTGTCTAGTGTAATCACCATCCCATCTGGGATGAAAGCATCCATACCCTCACATTGCCGCTCCTTCCATCCCTAGGTGAGTGCTGTGGGGTGGGGGTGAAGAAAGGGGAAAACTGTAGCTAAGCAGTGCATACATAAATCACTATCACTCCACACTCTCTCACTCTCTTATGTTCTCTGTGTCTGTGTCTCTATCTCAGCGTCTACGTAACTGGCTTCCCGGCCACGTTGAAATGAATCGGAGACAATGTTAAAGGTAGACTCAGTGATATGACATAGAGGCAGAAAATAAACAGCATAGTAGATCAATTTCCGCAACAACTAAGAGCGTTGAAGCGCAAGGCCCAACTTCTCCACTGTTTTGGTCCCATGGCTACCACGCTGTACATAGAGTGAAGTGAACCCGTGCACATGCGCAGATACCGTGTGTGATTGTGTGAGAGTGAAGTGTTGCATCTCGCTTGTCTCAATATCTCCGGTGCTGCTTGTGGCAACGTCATTTAGCTAAGTCTACCTTAAATGGATTATGATTAAAAGAACAATCAATGCTGAATAATCTAATCATGACAGGTTACAGTGACAGAGGGAATGGAATACGGAAGCACTGATGAGGGCGACTGGCTTTACTGTGTAATATTGTCACTTGGACAGCTGCAATATTTTAAAGTGCAATATTGCTATGCTTTCGTAGAACTAGTTCTATAGAACAGCAATGGTGCTTCTTCCCCAAGTATATTCCAAAACTACAAGCAGGCAAAACGTGACAAATGAAACTAATCGGCTTTGAAATAGTAAGAATTGTCACGTTGTAAGTCATTCAGGAGAGAACTACACCCTTTGATGTGACAAATGCTGATTTGTTTTTTAAAACAATTAAGCCTTGCTCAATCCATCCTTAT
Source organism: Oncorhynchus gorbuscha (assembly GCF_021184085.1). Lineage (NCBI taxonomy): Eukaryota > Metazoa > Chordata > Actinopteri > Salmoniformes > Salmonidae > Oncorhynchus > Oncorhynchus gorbuscha. Next base: position 22,786,858 of record NC_060189.1, on the reverse strand, counting down.
AAAACTTGCAATGATTTTGCACGTAGTTGCACAAACCACAAATGCATTAGCACTGACAAAGCACCATTGAGCAATTATAGCAAACAACCACAGTTTGTTTATGAACTAATCAAGAAAAACCGCATGGTCTAATTTTTCCAAATTGAGCATTATCATAAAACTGGAGGCCTGCTGAGACGTACAATCACAAAATAAAATACATAATAATTGTTGCAACATGTATAATCAGGTGACTGTGATTGGTTCCTGTTTCTGATAATGTGGTATAGTAAGCTGCCTCGGTGCTGCTCTCAGCGTGTCCCTGGTTACTAGAGAGCAGGATCTGATTTATTTTAGGGCCAATGCTGATAGTAAATTTTGGGGTTCCAGGATGGCCAATATTCAATATTATAACATTTGAACATTTTGATGACAACATTTCTCAGAGACAGCCATGTATGTCATGTTTTGTCATTTATTATCTTGTCTTGTCCCTGTGCTTCCCATTCTATTCGTTTCCCTCTGCTGGTCTTATTAGGTTCTTTCCCTCTTTCTATCCCTCTCTCTCCCCCTCCCTCTCTCACTCTCTCGCTCTCTCTTCTCTCTATCGTTCCGTTCCTGCTCCCAGCTGTTCCTATTCCCCTAATCAATCATTTAGTCTTCCCACACCTGTTCCCGATCCTTTCCCCTGATTAGAGTCCCTATTTCTTCCTTTGTGTTCCGTTCCTGTCCTGTCGGTTCCTTGTCTAGAATTCACCGTGCTGTGTTTGTGTATCGCCCTGTCGTGTCGTGTTTTCCTCAGATGCTGCGTGGTGAGCAGGTGTCTGAGTCTGTCTGGTTCAAGTGCCGTCCCGAGGCAACCTGCTGTTCACCTGCTGTTCACCTGCTGTTCAGGATCGAGTCTCCAGTTTGTCCTCGTCATTTCGAGTGAAAGTTGTGTTTTTTGTTTGTATTTACTTTACTGGATTAAAGACTCTGTTTTCGCCAAGTCGCTTTTGGGTCCTCTTTCACCTGCATGACAGAAGGAAGCGACCAAGGAATGGACCCAGCGACTTCAGACGCTCGTTACACTGCCGTCGAGATCCAAGGAGCCATGCTCGGCAGACACGAGCAGGAATTGTCTGCTGCTCGCCATGCCGTGGAGAACCTGGCCGCTCAGGTTTCCGACCTCTCTGGACAGTTCCAGAGTCTACGTCTCGTGCCACCTGTTACTTCCTGGCCTGCCGAGCCTCCAGAACCTAGGGTTAATAACCCACCTTGCTACTCCGGGCAGCCCACTGAGTGCCGCTCCTTTCTCACGCAGTGTGAGATTGTGTTCTCTCTCCAACCCAACACATACTCTAGAGAGAGAGCTCGGGTTGCTTACGTCATTTCACTCCTTACTGGCCGGGCTCGAGAATGGGGCACAGCTATCTGGGAGGCAAGGGCTGATTGCTCTAACAAGTTCCAGAACTTTAAAGAGGAGATGATTCGGGTTTTTGACCGTTCAGTTTTTGGTAGGGAGGCTTCTAGGGCCCTGGCTTCCTTATGCCAAGGTGAACGGTCCATAACGGATTATTCTATTGAGTTTCGCACTCTTGCTGCCTCTAGTGAGTGGAAAGCCGGCGCTGCTCGCTCGTTTTCTGGAGGGACTCCACGCAGTGGTTAAGGATGAGATTCTCTCCCGGGAGGTTCCTTCAGATGTGGACTCTTTGATTGCTCTCGCCATCCGCATAGAACGACGGGTAGATCTTCGTCACCGGGCTCGTGGAAGAGAGCTCGCATCAACGGTGTTTCCCTGCTCCGCATCGCAACCATCTCCCTCCTCTGGCTCAGAGTCTGAGCCCATGCAGCTGGGAGGGATTCGCATCTCGACTAAGGAGAGGGAACGGAGGATCACCAACCGCCTGTGCCTCCGGAGTTGCTGGACATTTTGTTAATTCATGTCCAGTAAAAGCCAGAGCTCATCTGTAAGCGGAGGGCTACAGGTGAGCGCAACTACTCAAGTCTCTCCATCAAGATCCTGTACTACTTTGTCGGTCCATCTACGCTGGACCGGTTCGGGTGCTACATGTAGTGCCTTGATAGACTCTGGGGCTGAGGGTTGTTTCATGGACGAAGCATGGGTTCGGAAACATGACATTCCTTTCAGAGAGTTAGAGAAGCCTACGCCCATGTTCGCCTTAGATGGTAGTCATCTTCCCAGTATCAGATTTGAGACACTACCTTTAACCCTCACAGTATCTGGTAACCACAGTGAGACTATTTCTTTTTTGATTTTTCGTTCACCGTTTACACCTGTTGTTTTGGGTCATCCCTGGCTAGTATGTCATAATCCTTCTATTAATTGGTCTAGTAATTCTATCCTATCCTGGAACGTTTCTTGTCATGTGAAGTGTTTAATGTCTGCCATCCCTCCCGTTTCTTCTGTCCCTACTTCTCAGGAGGAACCTGGCGATTTGACAGGAGTGCCGGAGGAATATCATGATCTGCGCACGGTCTTCAGTCGGTCCCGAGCCAACTCCCTTCCTCCTCACCGGTCGTATGATTGTAGTATTGATCTCCTTCCGGGGACCACTCCTCCTCGGGGTAGACTATACTCTCTGTCGGCTCCCGAACGTAAGGCTCTCGAGGATTATTTGTCTGTGTCTCTTGACGCCGGTACCATAGTGCCTTCTTCCTCTCCGGCCGGGGCGGGGTTCTTTTTGTTAAGAAGAAGGACGGTACTCTGCGCCCCTGCGTGGATTATCGAGGGCTGAATGACATAACGGTTAAGAATCGTTATCCGCTTCCCCTTATGTCATCAGCCTTCGAGATTCTGCAGGGAGCCAGGTGCTTTACTAAGTTGGACCTTCGTAACGCTTACCATCTCGTGCGCATCAGAGAGGGGGACGAGTGGAAAACGGCGTTTAACACTCCGTTAGGGCATTTTGAGTACCGGGTTCTGCCGTTCGGTCTCGCCAATGCGCCAGCTGTTTTTCAGGCATTAGTTAATGATGTTCTGAGAGACATGCTGAACATCTTTGTTTTTGTCTATCTTGACGATATCCTGATTTTTTCTCCGTCACTCGAGATTCATGTTCAGCACGTTCGACGTGTTCTACAGCGCCTTTTAGAGAATTGTCTCTACGTAAAGTCTGAGAAGTGCTCTTTTCATGTCTCCTCCGTTACTTTTCTCGGTTCCGTTATTTCCGCTGAAGGCATTCAGATGGATTCCGCTAAGGTCCAAGCTGTCAGTGATTGGCCCGTTCCAAGGTCACGTGTCGAGTTGCAGCGCTTTTTAGGTTTCGCTAATTTCTATCGGCGTTTCATTCGTAATTTCGGTCAAGTTGCTGCCCCTCTCACAGCTCTTACTTCTGTCAAGACGTGTTTTAAGTGGTCCGGTTCCGCCCAGGGAGCTTTTGATCTTCTAAAAGAACGTTTTACGTCCGCTCCTATCCTCGTTACTCCTGACGTCACTAGACAATTCATTGTCGAGGTTGACGCTTCAGAGGTAGGCGTGGGAGCCATTCTATCCCAGCGCTTCCAGTCTGACGATAAGGTTCATCCTTGCGCTTATTTTTCTCATCGCCTGTCGCCATCTGAGCGCAACTATGATGTGGGTAACCGTGAACTGCTCGCCATCCGCTTAGCCCTAGGCGAATGGCGACAGTGGTTGGAGGGGGCGACCGTTCCTTTTGTCGTTTGGACAGACCATAAGAACCTTGAGTACATCCGTTCTGCCAAACGACTTAATGCCCGTCAAGCTCGTTGGGCGTTGTTTTTCGCTCGTTTCGAGTTTGTGATTTCTTACCGTCCGGGTAGCAAGAACACCAAGCCTGATGCCTTATCCCGTCTGTTTAGTTCTTCTGTGGCTTCTACTGATCCCGAGGGGATTCTTCCTTATGGGCGTGTTGTCGGGTTAACAGTCTGGGGAATTGAAAGACAGGTTAAGCAAGCACTCACGCACACTGCGTCGCCGCGCGCTTGTCCTAGTAACCTCCTTTTCGTTCCTGTTTCCACTCGTCTGGCTGTTCTTCAGTGGGCTCACTCTGCCAAGTTAGCTGGTCATCCCGGTGTTCGAGGCACTCTTGCGTCTATTCGCCAGCGCTTTTGGTGGCCGACTCAGGAGCGTGACACGCGCCGTTTCGTGGCTGCTTGTTCGGACTGCGCGCAGACTAAGTCGGGTAACTCTCCTCCTGCCGGTCGTCTCAGACCGCTCCCCATTCCTTCTCGACCATGGTCTCACATCGCCCTAGACTTCATTACCGGTCTGCCTTTGTCTGCGGGGAAGACTGTGATTCTTACGGTTGTCGATAGGTTCTCTAAGGCGGCACATTTCATTCCCCTCGCTAAACTTCCTTCCGCTAAGGAGACGGCACAAATCATTATCGAGAATGTATTCAGAATTCATGGCCTCCCGTTAGACGCCGTTTCAGACAGAGGCCCGCAATTCACGTCACAGTTTTGGAGGGAGTTCTGTCGTTTGATTGGTGCGTCCGTCAGTCTCTCTTCCGGGTTTCATCCCCAGTCTAACGGTCAAGCAGAGAGGGCCAATCAGACGATTGGTCGCATACTACGCAGCCTTTCTTTCAGAAACCCTGCGTCTTGGGCAGAACAGCTCCCTGGGCAGAATACGCTCACACCCGCTTCCTTCGTCTGCTACCGGGTTATCTCCGTTTCAGAGTAGTCTGGGTTACCAGCCTCCTCTGTTCTCATCCCAGCTTGCCGAGTCCAGCGTTCCCTCCGCTCAGCGTTTGTCCAACGTTGTGAGCGCACCTGGAGGAGGGTGAGGTCTGCACTTTGCCGTTACAGGGCACAGACTGTGAGAGCCGCCAATAAACGCAGGATTAAGAGTCCAAGGTATTGTTGCGGCCAGAGAGTGTGGCTTTCCACTGCAACCTTCCTCTTACGACAGCTTCTCGTAAGTTGACTCCGCGGTTCATTGGTCCGTTCCGTGTCTCCCAGGTCGTCAATCCTGTCGCTGTGCGACTGCTTCTTCCGCGACATCTTCGTCGCGTCCATCCTGTCTTCCATGTCTCCTGTGTCAAGCCCTTTCTTCGCACCCCCGTTCGTCTTCCCTCCCCCCTCCCGTCCTTGTCGAGAGCGCACCTATTTACAAGGTACATAAGATCATGGACATGCGTTCTCGGGGACGGGGTCACCAATACTTAGTGGATTGGGAGGGTTACGGTCCTGAGGAGAGGAGTTGGGTTCCGTCTCGGGACGTGCTGGACCGTTCACTCATTGATGATTTCCTCCGTTGCCGCCAGGATTCCTCCTCGAGTGCGCCAGGAGGCGCTCGGTGAGTGGGGGGTACTGTCATGTTTTGTCATTTATTATCTTGTCTTGTCCCTGTGCTTCCCATTCTATTCGTTTCCCTCTGCTGGTCTTATTAGGTTCTTTCCCTCTTTCTATCCCTCTCTCTCCCCCTCCCTCTCTCACTCTCTCGCTCTCTCTTCTCTCTATCGTTCCGTTCCTGCTCCCAGCTGTTCCTATTCCCCTAATCAATCATTTAGTCTTCCCACACCTGTTCCCGATCCTTTCCCTGATTAGAGTCCCTATTTCTTCCTTTGTGTTCCGTTCCTGTCCTGTCGGTTCCTTGTCTAGAATTCACCGTGCTGTGTTTGTGTATCGCCCTGTCGTGTCGTGTTTTCCTCAGATGCTGCGTGGTGAGCAGGTGTCTGAGTCTGTCTGGTTCAAGTGCCGTCCCGAGGCAACCTGCTGTTCACCTGCTGTTCACCTGCTGTTCAGGATCGAGTCTCCAGTTTGTCCTCGTCATTTCGAGTGAAAGTTGTGTTTTTTGTTTGTATTTACTTTACTGGATTAAAGACTCTGTTTTCGCCAAGTCGCTTTTGGGTCCTCTTTCACCTGCCTGACAATGTATGCATTAATTAATCAATTATAAAATCATACAATTCATTTGACTTTGTTTTTACCAATTTAACTACATGACAACATATTGGTAATAATCTTTCATTTGAATGGTAAATCTCTTGATAAACTGAGTAAATCAAGATGTCATGTGCAGGTGAATGCATATCCAATAGGAGTGTGTGAGTGCATGTTATTTACCTTGTGCTGGGTATAAGGGGTACAGTAAATAATCTGTTTCCGTTCCATTTATGACTAATCTCTTCTTTTATAAAAGTGTACTGAATAAACTCCATGCAATCACTCACTCGTGAGTGTCTCTCTCACAGTACATGCAAGCAGTGGGCAAGGGAGAGACACGTCATTTAACCCAGTGAATTTATAACAATTTTGGAGACATTCAGCATTGTGTAGACCCTGGTTATTTGAAGACCCTGGTTACGTGTGTAGACCTTGATTACATGTGTAGACCCTGATTACGCGTGTAGACCCCGATTAGGTGTACATTCAGGGCCCCCCGGGTGGTGCAGTGGTTAAGGGTGCTGCACTGCAGCGCCAGCTGTGCCTCCAGAGACTCTGGGTCCGCGCCCAGGCTCTGTCGTAACCGGCCGCGACCGGGAGGTCCGTGGGGCGACGCACAATTGGCCTAGCGTCGTCCGGGTTAGGGAGGGTTTGGCCGGTAGGGATATCCTTGTCTCATCGCGCACCAGCGACACTGTGTTTCCTCCACACATTGGTGCGGCAGGCTTCCGGGTTGGATGCACGCTGTGTTAAGAAGCAGTGTGGCTGGTTGTGTACCGGAGGACGCATGACTTTCAACCTTCTTCTCTCCCGAGCCCGTACGGGAGTTGTAGCGATGAGACAAGATAGTAGCTACTAACAATTGGATACCACGAAAAAGGGGTAAAAAAATATATATATAAAATAAAAAGTGTACATTCAGGTTACTTAAAGACCCTGGTTATGTAAAGACCCTAGTTACATATATATGGACTTCTGAACTCAGTGAACATATGGTTAACATGTCCTGGCATTCTCTCATCTCACTCACTGGGCTCTATGGAGAACACCTTGGAAGACCTTATCTCTGACTCAAATACACCCTTTCTCACAACATTATAATCTACACTGAACGCTAGGAGAATCAGGCACTGAAAAGATAAGGGTGATAATTCTACATTCAAGATGTTAGTTCCGGTAGGAAATATTTTATTATATCTTAGCGTTAGAGCCACGCTGAAATTCTGTCTGATGTTTTCTTGCATAAGATTTTAGTTTGAGACAAACAAACAACGAATAACGTGACAACCCTACTCCTCTCCACAGTAAGTCGTTTCTATGTGCCTACCTTTGCCTCGGATGTGGGTTCCAGGTAGCACAGTCGATTTCCGAGCCCCTCTGCAGTCAGGCAGAACTTGCGATTCTCCTTGTGGATGCAGGCGACACACTGGAGCACCACTTCATCATCCTGTCAAGACAAAATTGAGGTTTTCAGAGTGAGAGGAGGTAGACAACAAAAAAAACTACCCTCAGGAGCAGGAGCCCATCAACCACCTTTTAACAGGGGGAGATTATTCACTGTGACTCCACACTATTAGAACAAAATCTAGAACCTAAAAGTCTTCTTCGGAAGTCCTCATAGGAGAACCCTTTGAAGAACCCCTTTTGGTTCCAGGTAGAACCCTTTCCACAGATGGTTCTAGATTGAACCTAAAATAGTTATTCTATATGGAACCAAAAACGGTTCCACCTGGAACCAAAAATGGATCTTCTATAGGGACCGCTACAGAACCCTTTTGGATCCCTTTTTTCTAAGAGTGTGTTCTGGAAACAGGGGATTCATCTACCCAGACACTGGATGGGTAGAAAAAAGTCATCATTTACATCATTGCAGAATAATTTGACATAATTGCAGAGCATTACATTGAATGTGCTGCTGGTTTAAGATTCAGGCTTCACAATCTTTTCTCAAGGACCATATTTTCCAGCAGCAAAATAGGTACCTTAAAAATATCAAGGGAAAATGGTGGGGTGAGATTTCTAGTATTTTACGTCTTAATGAAGCCTTGACACACCACGCAGAACCGGAGAATAGGTTGACACAAATGCTAAAGAAAAAGACAATGCAATATTAACTCCTGCTTTGAGGAGTTAATATTGATGACTAATACATTTCTCTATTTGGGTTCACTGTTTCGGGCTGTTGATTGGGCAGTCTCCTGCTAAGGTAATGAACGAACACAAATTATCCACTGAGGATCGCTTTAAATCTGCCAAACATCCTTTAGGCTATTCACGCTATTTACAATACTTTCAGAAACCATTCACACCTCTTGACTTTTTCCATATTTTGTTGTTACAGCCTGAATTTAAAATTGATTGAATTTAGATTTTTGGTCAGTGGCCTACACACAATAACACATAATGTCAAAGTGGAATTAAGTTCTTTATTTTTTATTTAGGAGTAGAATGTGTCTTCACAAGTCACATAATAAGTTGCATGGACTCAATCTGTGCGCAATAATAGTGTTATAAATAGTGTTATACAATTATAATTATCTGTAAGTTCTGTCAGTCGAGAAGTGAATTTCAAACACAGATTCAACCACAAAGACCCGGGAGGCTTGCCAATGCCTCAGAAAGAAGGGCACCTATTGGTAGATGGGTAAAAAAAAATGAAAACAGACATGGAATATCCATTTGAGCATGGTGAAGTTATTAATTACACTTTGGATGGTATGTCAAGAACCCCAGTCACTACAAAGATACAGGCGTCCTTCCTAACTCAGTTTCCGGACAGGAAAGAAACTGCTCAAGGATTTCAACATGAGCCAATGGTGACTTTAAAACAGTTACAGAGTTGAATGGCTGTGATAGGAGAATACTGAGGATGGATCAACAACATTGTAGTTCCTCTACAATACTAATCTAATTGACAGAGTGAAAAGAAGGAAGCCTGTACAGAATACAAATATTCCAAAACATGCACTAAAGTAATACTGCTAAAAATGTGGCAAAGCAATATACAATTTGTCTTGAATAGAAAGTGTTACGTTTGGGGCAAATCCAATACAACACATTACTGAGTACCACTCTGCATGTTATCCTGGCATTAAGTTGTGCCGTGATTGACTAAGTGTTCGGTTTCTCATGGAGACACTACGTCACCGCAGAATCTACAGGGAGAACGAGGCAGTTCAAGCCCCCTTGGGTGCTGCCATAGATTTACATTAGCGGTGCCCATTCAAGAAGGCTCAAGGTCATTGGCTAAAAAATGACGTCAAATCACGTTATACACTGCTCAAAAAAATAAAGGGAACACTAAAATAACACATCCTAGATCTGAATGAATGATATATTCTTATTAAATACTTTTTTCTTTACATAGTTGAATGTGCTGACAACAAAATCACACAAAAATTATCAATGGAAATCAAATTTATCAACCCATGGAGGTCTGGATTTGGAGTCACACTCAAATTAAAGTGGACAAACACACTAAAGGCTGATCCAACTTTTATGAAATGTCCTTAAAACAAGTCAAAATGAGGCTCAGTAGTGTGTGTGGGCTCCACGTGCATGTATGACCTCCCTACAATGCCTGGGCATGCTCCTGATGAGGTGGCGGATGGTCTCCTGAGGGATCTCCTCCCAGACCTGGACTAAAGCATGCGCCAACTCCTGGACAGTCTGTGGTGCAACGTGGCGTTGGTGGATGGAGTGAGACATGATGTCCCAGATGTGCTCAATTGGTTTCAGGTCTGGGGAACGGGCGGGCCAGTCCATAGCATCAATGCCTTCCTCTTGCAGGAACTGCTGATACACTCCAGCCACATGAGGTCTAGCATTGTCTTGCATTAGGAGGAATCCAGAGCCTAACCGCACCAGCATATGGTCTCACAAGGGGTCTGAGGATCTCATCTCGGTACCTAATGGCAGTCAGGCTACCTCTGGCGAGCACATGGAGGGCTGTGCGGCCCCCCAAAGAAATGCCACCCCACACCATGACTGACCCACCGCACACCCACACCCACCGCACACCCCACACCCACTGACCCAAACCGGTCATGCTGGAGGATGTTGCAGGCAGCAGAACGTTCTCCACAGCGTCTCCAGACTGTCACGTCTGTCACATGTGCTCAGTGTGAACCTGCTTTCATCTGTGAAGAGCACAGGGCGCCAGTGGCGAATTTGCCAATCTTGGTGTTCTCTGGCAAATGCCAAACATCCTGCACGGTGTTGGGCTGTAAGCACAACCCCCACCTGTGGACGTCGGGCCCTCATACCACCCTCATGGCATCTGTTTCTGACCGTTTGAGCAGACACATGCACATTTGTGGCCTGCTGGAGGTCATTTTGCAGGGCTCTGGCAGTGCTCCTCCTGCTCCTCCTTGCACAAAGGCGGAGGTAGTGGTCCTGCTGCTGGGTTGTTGCCCTCCTACGGCCTCCTCCACGTCTCCTGATGTACTGGCCTGTCTCCTGGTAGCACCTCCATGCTCAGGACACTACACTGACAGACACAGCAAACCTTCTTGCCACAGCTCGCATTGATGTGCCATCCTGGATGAGCTGCACTACCTGAGCCACTTGTGTGAGTTGTAGACTCCGTCTCATGCTACCACTAGAGTGAAAGCACTGCCAGCGTTCAAAAGTGACCAAAACATCAGCCAGGAAGCATAGGAACTGAGAAGTGGTCTGTGGTCACCACCTGCAGAACCACTCCTTTATTGGGGGTGTCTTGCTAATTGCCTATCATTTCCACCTGTTGTCTATTCCATTTGCACAACAGCATGTGAAATGTATTGTCAATCAGTGTTGCTTCCTAAGTGGACAGTTTGATTTCACAGAAGTGTGATTGACTTGCATTTACATTACATTTAAGTCATTTAGCAGACGCTCTTATCCAGAGCGACTTACAAATTGGTGCATTCACCTTATGACATCCAGTGGAACAACCACTTTACAATAGTGCATCTAAATATTTTAAGGGGGGAGGGGGTGAGAAGGATTACTTTATCCTATCCTAGGTATTCCTTAAAGAGGTGGGGTTTCAGGTGTCTCCGGAAGGTGGTGATTGACTCCGCTGTCCTGGCGTCGTGAGGGAGTTTGTTCCACCATTGGGGAGCCAGAGCAGCGAACAGTTTTGACTGAGCTGAGCGGGAACTGTACTTCCTCAGTGGTAGGGAGGCGAGCAGGCCAGAGGTGGATGAACGCAGTGCCCTTATTTGGGTGTAGGGCCTGATCAGAGCCTGGAGGTACTGAGGTGCCGTTCCCCTCACAGCTCCGTAGGCAAGCACCATGGTCTTGTAGCGGATGCGAGCTTCAACTGGAAGCCAGTGGAGAGAGCGGAGGAGCGGGGTGACGTGAGAGAACTTGGGAAGGTTGAACACTAGACGGGCTGCGGCGTTCTGGATGAGTTGTAGGGGTTTAATGGCACAGGCAGGGAGCCCAGCCAACAGCGAGTTGCAGTAATCCAGACGGGAGATGACAAGTGCCTGGATTAGGACCTGCGCCGCTTCCTGTGTGAGGCAGGGTCGTACTCTTCGGATGTTGTAGAGCATGAACCTACAGGAACGGGCCACCGCCTTGATGTTAGTTGAGAACGACAGTTTGTTGTCCAGGATCACGCCAAGGTTCTTAGCGCTCTGGGAGGAGGACACAATGGAGTTGTCAACCGTGATGGCGAGATCATGGAACGGGCAGTCCTTCCCCGGGAGGAAGAGCAGCTCCGTCTTGCCGAAGTTCAGCTTGAGGTGGTGATCCGTCATCCACACTGATATGTCTGCCAGACATGCAGAGATGCGATTCGCCACCTTGGAGTTACATTTTGTTGTTTAAGTGTTCCCTTTATTTTTTTTGAGCAGTGTATCTACCGTAGCTTTGATTGGACTGATCAACATCATACTGTACTTACAAAATCTTAGCTAGCTAGCTAGACAAGCAGTATCTTCATGAATAAAGTCGACAATCTACAGGCAAATCCTTTCCAATCCTTGTCATATGAAGAGAAATTATAGATAAAATGTATCGGTGCTCACTGGCCATTTGACATAAACATTATACAGAATGTCGGAAATCACTAATTGAACAATGAGTGGTATGGAAGGAATCAGTGCATTGCAAGCATTGCAAAGTAATCACAGTTTTGCTTCCCTTGCCTGCTATCCGGGTTTGGATTTAAGGATTTAAAACATCTGTCAGAAAGAGTCTCTTTTCCTAGCTTAAAAGGATAAACATTCACACGCAACACCATGGGCCAGAAAAAGTTTAATACATTGGCCATGCAGTCATTCCAGCATGACTTTATCCAGAGAATGCCAGACTTTAATGACAAAGTTTGAATACAAAGTTTGCCCACAAGAAGGCCCACAAGAGTCCAAAAATATTTATTGTATGCTGCTGCATAAATGATGTAATATGCCAGGATATGTATATTATAGCTAAGAAAGTAATACTAAGTGTATGTTGTGTAGTAAGCTGTTAGTAGCCCATGTGTCTCGCTCTAAGAATATGGTCCTTCTTCCCCTTTGGAACTTAGCCAACTGTTCTGACTTGGTGGTACACATGTAGCCTATAGCCTATTTTAGAGAAATGCCATAGTTGAATATTGTAAGAGCTTTCATTGTCTGCTTATATGCTCCCATTATTTATCATACGGTTCTGATTTGGTGTAATGGGAGAATACTGTAAGAACAGCCCATGTTCTGAATTATGTCACTGTCCATTTCAAAAGTGCTGAACAAAAAGGCATATCGGCTAGGTCCGTCTTCGCTTACTCAATGTCTACATGGAAATTACGGCTTGCCACTTATCCACTCATCGTTCCCTTATGCAATAGTTTCTACATCTGAATTGTTATATTGCTTATATACACTACCGTTAAAAAGTTTGGGGTCACTTAGAAATGTCCAAACTCAGGTTGAGTTTGCCTCACCAAGTTTTACATACTACAATCGCCACTGGCTGCATCATGTTATAGGTATGCTTGTAATCGTTAAGAGCTGGGAAGTTTTTCAGGATAAAAAAAAATAAACAGAATGGAGCTAAGCACAGGAAAAATCCTAGAGGAAAACCTGGTTTAAACTTTCAACCGTTTCACTAGACACCGGGAGAATAATTTGACTATCAGTAGGACAATAACCTAAAACACAAGACCACATCTACACTGAAGTTGCTTGAGAGACAAACAGAAAGATTCACAGCTGTTAATGCTGCCAAAGGTGCTTCTACAAAGTATTGACAGGGGTGTGAATGAGATATTTCTATTTCTTTATTTTCAATATATTTGCAAACATTTCTAAAAACATCTATTCACTTTGTCATTATGGAGTATTGTGTGTAGATTGATGAGGAACATGTTTTATTTGATCCATTTAACAATAAGGCTGTAACGTAACAAAATGTGGAAAAAGGAAAGGGGTCTACTTTCTGAAGTCACCAGTATAAATGAGGCTGAAGTCATTGATTGGAGAGTTCATAGTGATCTAGCTAAATGTATGCTGAGGGGCATCATGAAAGAGAACAGCAGCTGTTCGTTGCTGTGGGTTAGATTAGGCCTACCTCGTGAGACAAGAGGCACTTGGCATGCACTTTGCTGAAGATATCATCTGATGATGCCTCCCTTATGGCAAAAATGAATTAATTTCACATTTAATCACATGTGAAGTGTTCCAAAAACACTTGCTGTCATGTGATCTTATGTGATAACATGTGAAGCAACATGAAATAACATGAAACTACACGTGAAAACATGTTCCGAAAAAATGTATTCATGTGAAATTTCAGGTGAAATCGTGATTTTTCCACAGGTGAAATCATGTGGTTTTTCTGTAAGGGCTTATTAGATATGGAGGATTTGGTTTAAGTCATAGACCATGTAAGAGACAGTGTAAATACTGATAACAGTTAATTGTCTTTTCACCACATTCTGGTCATCAATATACAGTAGTTATTACAGCTATACACTGGAAACTGCCATTATATAGTATATTTGGTATATCTGTATATCAATATCTTTTTATTCACTTTCTGGTTGTTTCTGACTAATGTTTCCAACCAGAATTTTCATTGTATGAATGTTATACAATATAATTAACATTAGTATAAGAGCATATAAACACCCTTCAGCATGTGGTTAATGAATGTCTCTGTTAAAGAATCACTATGCAGTTAATGAATAATTAACAGGACGATTATTCACGCCTGTTTTACACTATGTTGTAGTTCCATACACATTAATAAATGGGAATCCCGCAAGAAATAAATAACATCAATGTTTAATGGATGTGATTTATTAAAGCTGTGAGCATTTACATGTTTTACTACAGTAATATTGCAGCAACCGTAACCATATCACTGCTTAGTGTTCACAGACTGTACACTGTTATTTACCTACAGTATACTGCTTACAGAGGGAGCCCACTATCTGAAAATAAATATTAGAAAATGCCCTCGTTCTGAAAACCTTGTGATTGCATTTACAGCACTCACTGGCAGCGTAAATACTGACATTTCTAATGTTCTTTTCCCAATGTAGCAGACAGGCAGAATGTGCTGATGTTGCTGCTAACTGAGAGATTGTGCTTCTACAATATTTCATCTGAAGGAAGGGATTCTGCAAAGAGAGGAGAGGAGAGGAGAGGAGAGGAGAGGAGAGAGCAGCAGCTGTAGCACTCCAGAGCAGAGTGGTGTAGTAACAGCATTCAGTCCTGTGTCGCTGTGTGTCTGAAGTCCGATGTGAAAGGCCCTCTTAAAAAACACGCTACTTCAGACATTATTTCAAGTCCTCTATGCACACGTGTGCTTCAGATGTTGCCCGTGAGGAAATTCTCCATCCATGCCCGTTATAGCACTACTATTACTAAGGCATTTTTATTTTTATTTTAAAGTTCATGACATATTCCAGCCTTGAGGACACTAACTGTCTATTCGTTTTGGAAATGTATGATGGCAATTCAACTACAGCATACAAAGTAGAACACATCTGATAGACTAGTGAATGCTGAGGTAGATGCTGCTGCAACTTACAATACCACTGCACTATGGTGGAAACCACTGCACTATGGTGGAAACCACTGCACTGTGGTGTATGCACTGCACTATGGTCTAAACCACTGCACTATGGTGTATGCACTGCACTATGGTCTAAACCACTGCACTATGGTGTATGCACTGCACTATGGTGGAAACCACTGCACTATGGTGTATGCACTGCACTATGGTGGAAACCACTGTACTAGCCTGTAAACCACTGCACTATGGTGTATGCACTGCACTATGGTGGAAACCACTGCACTATGGTGGAAACCACTGCACTATGGTAGAAACCACTGTACTATGGTGGAAACCACTGCACTATGGTGGAAACCACTGCACTATGGTGGAAACCACTGCACTATGGTGGAAACCACTGTACTATGGTGGAAACCACTGCACTATGGTGGAAACCACTGTACTACACTGTAAACCACTGCACTTTGATGTAAACCACTGTACTACACTGGAAACCACTGCACTATGGTGGAAACCACTGCACTATGGTGGAAACCACTGTACTACACTGTAAACCACTGCACTTTGATGTAAACCACTGTACTACACTGTAAACCACTGTACTATGGTGGAAACCACTGCACTATGGTGGAAACCACTGTACTACACTGTAAACCACTGCACTTTGATGTAAACCACTGTACTACACTGGAAACCACTGTACTACACTGGAAACCACTGCACTATGGTGGAAACCACTGCACTATGGTGGAAACCACTGCACTATGGTGGAAACCACTGTACTACACTGTAAACCACTGCACTTTGATGTAAACCACTGTACTACACTGTAAACCACTGCACTATGGTGGAAACCACTACCAGAAATCAGAATCATATCATACAAACATGCATGCCAGGACCAATTTAAAACATTGTTTTCCCCTTTTATGAATTTAATCGACATGAATAACCTGCATGGCATATCAACACAGTGGACAGACACCACTGCACAAGCAATCACTCTCTCTGAGGAGGGGGAGTTGTGATTTGAGCCATACTAGGCCACTATTGATTTGTCTCTCATATTGTGCCGTCAGGTCTGTCTGAGTGCCAGCAGCACGGCAAGAGGCCCTCGTTAATCAGATCGGTTCACTCTCCTCTCCTCTCACAGCCCAGGCTGGCCCGGGCTCTGTCTGGCCCCCACGTCTGGGCACACACTCCCCCCATCTCTCCTCTCCGTCTACCTCATCTCTCACTCCTGTCTCAGGGCAGAATTATGTATCATACACACGCTAGGCAAGGCCCACACACTCACCTCCCGTCTCACCTGGCCAACACAGAGGAGGTAAGGGAGGAGAGGGAGGGAGGGAGCAGGTAGGGCAGCCCGCTGCTAGCCTAACCACCATCCATCATTCATGAATGGATCTCAATTGATGTGAGCCTGGCTGTGAGATAGGTGCCTCTACTCTACAGCTGGGAGGCTGAGTCAGCTTAGGACGAGTAAATTTACACTGGCTGATTTAACTTGCAGATGTACAGTATAAGGTCATCCCTAATTACAGCACTCTACTAGACAAGTCATGAATCATCACTATCTACCAGTACCATCATGACTGTTATCACTTTCTATGAATAGCAAAGCTTTAGAGGACGCTTTGTCCTTGACATAATTGGCTTTGACCTGACAGTGCCCCTCTCTAAATCAGGTCTTTTGGATGGAACATCTCCACTGGGAGATCCTAGGGGGAATAGAGTGCATCTTGACACGTTAAATAATGTCAAATCCCTGGATAAGCAGTTTGACATTGAGCAGAGCTAAAAACCCAACTACTACTACTACTGTACATGAATGATAGCTCAACTCATTCTGGATGTGCTATAATCACTTTAGCCCCACGCACTGTAACAACGTGAGATTTCTGCACAGTAACAGTGAGGCACATCACAAATCTCCCTGAATGTGCTGCAGACTAAATCACTTTCTCCCTGTTCTGTGAACACTGACACTGCACAGTCTGAGGTGACAGACTGGGGCTTAAAATGATACACTGGTGACACCTTTCCAAATCACCTTCTCCAAGCTCAGATCACAGGTACTCTCACATTGCCAGATAATCTCACATTTGCATTGTACCAAGAAGCCTGACACGCAAGGCTATAGAGTGGAAGGTTTGAGGACTGAGATGTTAATCCTCAGGTAATGTTTTCCACACTGGATTGGATGGGTCAATGGGAATGGCTATCATTTTATGGGCTCCTAACCAATTTCTTCGCATTGCTTGTAACTTATTTTGTATATAATGTTGATGCTTCCGTCTCTTATGACCGAAAAGAGCTTCTGGACATTAGAACACTGATTACTCACCTCAAACTGGACAAAGAGTTTTCTTTAATGAGTCAGACGCAAATGATATAATGTTGCTCCCAGACAAGGCCCAAATCCCCGTCATTCGCATGAAGAAAAGAAGGAAATACAGGGGGCAGAGATCAGGGTGCCTTGTGAGAATTTGTCGGTGAGTGGGTTACCAGCCTCTACCATCCGTTCTATTAGTCAACGAGCAATCACTGGAAAATAAACTGGATAAGCTCCGATCGAGACTATCCAACCAACTGTACATTAAAAACTGTAATATTGTATGTTTCACCAAGTTGTGGCTGAACTACGGCACAGATAATATACAGTTAGCTGGGTTTTCTGTGCATCAGGACAGAACTACGTCTGGTAGGACGAGGGGTGGGGAGTGTGTCTATTTGTCAATAACAGCTGGTGCTCAATGTCTAATATTAAGGTAATCTCGAGGTACCAAGAGAGTTTTCATATATATTTTTCGTAGCCATCTATTTACCACCACAAACCGACGCTGGCACTAAGACCTCACTCATCAAGCTGTATAAGACCATAAGCAAACAAGAAAATTTTAATCCAGAAGTGGAGCTCCAAGTGGCCAGGGACTTTAATGCAGGCATTCTTTAATCCCTTTTACCTCATTTCTAACATGCAACCAGAGGATAAAAGAAACTCCAGACCACCTTTACTTCACACACAGAGACACTTACAAAGCTCTCCCTCACCCTCTATTTCTGGCTATAATTCTATCCTCATGATTCCTGTTTACAAGCAAAAACTAAAGCAGGAAGTACCAGTGACTGACTCAATACGGATGTGGTCAGATGACGCAAATGCTATGCTACCGGACTGTTTTGCTAGCACAGATTGGAAAATGTTCCAGGAATCATCCAATGGCATTGAGGAGTATTCCACCTCAGTCCACGGCTTCATCAATAAGTGGATCGACAACATCTTCCCCACAGTGACCATACGTACATATTTCAACCAGAAGCCATTGATTACAGGCTACATCTAAAGCTAAAGGCAAGAGCTGCCGCTTCAAGGAGCAGGACACTAATCAGGAGGCTTTGTAAAAAATACCGCTATGCCCTCAGACGAACCATTAAACAGACAAGGTCTCAAAACAGGATTAAGATTGAATACTACTACACCAACTGAAGCTTGCTGGATGTGGCAGGGCTTGCAAACTATTACGGACTACAAAGGGTAACCCAGCCGTGAGCTGCCCAGTGACGCGAGCCTACCAGACGGGCTGAATTATTTTTATGCTCACTTCAAGGCAGGTAACACTGAAGCATGCATGAGAGCACCAGCTGTTCCAGACAACTGTGTGATCTCTCTCCATAGTCAATGTGAGCAAGACCTTTAAAGGTCTTTAAAGGTCAACATTCATAAGGCCAAACAGATTACCAGGACAATTGTTTATTTATTTAACTAGGCAAGTCAGTTAAGAACAAATTCTTATTTTCAATGACAGCCTAGGAACAGTGGGTTAACTGCCTTGTTCAGGGGCAGAAAGACATATTTTTGTACGTTGTCAGCTTGGGGATTTGAACTTGCAACCTTTCAGTTACTAGTCCAACACTCTAATCACTAGGCTACCTGCCCCCGACATGTACTCAGAGCAACACTGCACCAGCTGTTCCGGACGACTGTGTGATCACGCTCTCCATAGCCAATGTGAGCAAGACCTTTAAACAGGTCAACATTCACAAGGTCGCAAGGCCAAACGGATTACCAGGATATGTACTCAGAGCATGCACGGACCAACTGGCAAGTGTCTTCAGTGACATTTTCAACCTCTCCTTGACCGAGTCTGTAATACCTACATGTTTCATGCAGACCGCCATAGTCCCTGTGCCCAAGAAAGCGAAGGTAACCTGCCTAAATGACTACTGCCCCGTAGCACTCAAGTCGGTAGCCATGAAGTGCTTTGAAAGGCTGGTCATGGCTGACATCAACACCATCATCCCGGAAACCCTAGACTCACTCCAATTCGTATACCGCCCCAACAGATCCACAGTTGATGGAATTTCAATCGCACTCCACTCTGCCCTTTCCCACCTGGACAAAAGGAACACCTATGTGAAAATGCTTTTTATTGACTACAGCTCAATGTTCAACACCATAGTGCCCACAAGGAAGGGCTGGGCGATATGGCAAATAAATTATCACAATATCTATATATTTTTTTATTTGATAATGATAAATATCACGATATTAATCAAATAATGTTTAAAAGGAGCATATATGCTTCAAACTCAAGAATGCCTGAACAAATGATTAGTGATTAGAGCGTTGGGCCAATAACCGAAAGGTTGCTAGATTGAATCCCCGAGCTGACAAGGTAAGAATCTGTCGTTCTAACAAGGCAGTTAACCCACTGTTCCCTGATAGGCTGTCATTGTAAATAAGAAGTTC
This sequence comes from Oncorhynchus gorbuscha, assembly GCF_021184085.1. Lineage (NCBI taxonomy): Eukaryota > Metazoa > Chordata > Actinopteri > Salmoniformes > Salmonidae > Oncorhynchus > Oncorhynchus gorbuscha. The sequence goes on along the minus strand of NC_060189.1, from coordinate 22,767,282 downwards.
TTAACTGACTTGCCTAGTTAAATAAAGGTTTTTTAAAAAAATGTAAATTATGTGAGCTACACCAAATTATACTTGAAGGAACATTGTTCCATGTTTGCGGCCAGGGTCAATTAAATTGATAAGCCTCTTGAAACCTTTCATTTTGACTGTGCTAATTGGTAGCATGTCCTTAGCAATGCAATGCATAATAGCGTCTGTGATGTCTTTGTCTTTTCGATGTTTGCTTGTATGGCATAAACGCTGTCAGTGTTGACTGCTTCGAGCCAACATCCCTAGATTGGCTGGTGCTTGACAGGCGTTTATCAATACTGTGTGGCAAACTCAAACTTCCTGCATGTTCCAAAGAGTGATTTTGCTTCAGATGTTGAAAAAGGTTTGTTGTATTACCAGACTTCGTAGTCACCTGTCTACAGCACAATTTCCACCGAACATAGCTCTGCTCTTTGTCTGACTTCAAAAAGCCAAACCACTTCCAAATGACTGAAACAGTTTAACCCTTTTAATCAATAATTTCTTCGTTGGAAGCTGCTCCTTCTCCATGGCTATCACTGCCAATGTTTTCACCTACCTCACTCGTTTTTCATGCTTAATAGTGGCTACTCCATCACTCGAGGTGCTAAGTGATTTTTAGTGGGCGTGTACCTCTCCACGTGCATATTGTCACTTCTCCGCACGTTCCTGCTGCGTCACAGAGGTGAAATGGACTGCTGTACCTATTTATTCTATATCAACATTATCGAAAGTTAATTTAACGTTTTTATATCGTTATTGAGGGAAGTAATTACCTCAATAATTATTGATATTGATTTATCGCCCAGCCCTACCACAAAGCTCATCACTGAGCTAAGGACCCTGGGACTAAACACCTCCCTCTGCAACTGGATCCTGGACTTTCTGATGGGACAACCCCAGGTGGTAAGGCTAGGCGACAACACATCTGCCTCGCTGATCCTCAACACGGGGGCCCCTTAGGGGTGGGTGCTTATTTCCCTCCTGTGTCCCAGCTTACCCAAGACTATGTGGCCAAGCATGACTCCAACACCATCATTAAGTTTGCTGACGACACAAAGGTGGTAGGCCTGATCACTAACAACGATGAGACAGTCTATAGGGAGGAGGTCAGAGACCTGGCAGTGTGGTGCCAGGACAACAGCCTCTCCCTCAACGTGAGCAAGACAAAGGAGATGATCGTAGACTACAGGAAAAGGAGGGGCGAACACGCCCCCATTCACATTGAAGGGGCTGTAGTGGAGCGGGTCGAGATTTTCAAGTTCTTTGGTGTCCACACCAACAATCTATCATGGTCAAACACCAAGAAAGTTGTGAAGAGGGCAATCCCTTTTCGACAATCCCTTTTCCCCCTCAGGAGACTGAAAAGATTTGACATGGGTCTACAGATCCTGAAAAAGTTATACAGCTGCACCATCGACAGCACCGGTTGCACCGGTTGACAACTGCTCAGCATCTGACCGTAAGGCATACAGCCCAGTACATCACTGGGGCCAAGCTTACTGCCATCCAGGACCTATATACTTGGCGGTGTCAGAGGAAGGCCCCCAAAAATGTCAAAGACTCCAGGCACCCGATTCATAGACTGTTCTCTCTTCTACCACACAGCAAGCGGTACCTGAGCACCAAGTCCAGGTCCAAGAGGCTCCAGCTTTTACCCCCAAGCCATAAGGCTGCTGAACAATTAATCAAATGGCCACCCGGACTATTTGTTTTTACACTGCTGCTACTCGCAATTTATTATCTATGCATAGTCACTTTACCCCTACCTACTGTACAGTACATTACCTCGACTAACCTGTACCCTGCACATTGACTCGGTACCGGTACCCTGTGTTAACATTCGTGTTATTTTATTGTGTAACTTTTAACGTTTTTTTTTAAAGTTTAGTTTATTTAGTAAATATTTTCTTAACTCTATTTTCTTAAAATGTCAATGTTGGTTAAAGGCTTGTAAGTGAGCATTTCTTAGTAAGGTCTACACATGCTGTATTCGGCACATGTGACAAATTAAGTTTGATTTGATTTGAAATCTGCAAACTGTTTTGTCGACCCAACAGAATTCACATAGAAATGTGCATTACAGATCTGTCATTCTCCTGGAAAGCAAGTCTAAGAAGCGGTAGATAGATCTGTTATTTTCTATTTCTATGCTCCCTGTTCTTAAGTTTACTTTCTTCGTGTTTTACTTTTTGTACACCAGCTTCAAACAGTTGAAAATATAATATTTTTGGTTGGGGGAGGAAAGGGGAGGGACAGGGGAAGAGGAGAGGACCAGGGGAAGAGGAGACTGAGAGCAGGGGGAAAGAAAGGGGAGGGCCAGGGGGAGAGGAGACAGAGGAAAGGTGGGAGGAGAGTAGAGGGTCATGGGGAGAGGAGACGGAGAGGACAGGGGGAGAGGACAGGGAGAGCAGGGGGAAGAGAGGGGAGTGCCAGGGGAGAGGGCCAGAGGAGGAGGAGATGGAGGGCAGGGGGGGAGGGGAGTGCCAGTGGAGAGGGCCAGGGGAGGAGGAGATCGAGGGCAGGGGGGAGGAGAGGGCCAGGGGGAGAGGTCGTGAGCGGCCTTTCCCAGGGGGGAGCAACCGAAGCCAGAAGCAGTCAGTTATGCTCCACTGGCCTCCTCCTGCCTATGTCCTCATACCTCTGGGCTCTAGGCAACAACACAGCCCTATCAGCCCTACACATAGCCAGACATGGAGAGACCATGTCACTCAATGTCATACATGTGCTGGCTCATGCAGAGTATTTGGATAGCTGTGATAGTTACAGCTGGTCAGGCCCCATAGAACAAAATACAGCTGTGGGTGGCTTCTTCCTCTCTCTAATGTCTCTGGAGGCAGACTATACAGACAACACCAGGTGTTCCCCAGGCCTATTGCTCTCCTTTAGACAGCAACCTGAGAGCTCCTCCTCGGCTCCTGAAGTATCCTGTCCCAACATATGCTCACTGTAGGAAGGCATCAGGAAAAGGGTGCACAGGGTCACCATTTTGGAATGACAGAGAAAGGATACACACTCACTTAACTATTCCTGTAAGTGCTTCACCTTAGGGCTCTAACGTGGTTCATATAATAATACCTACCTGTACTGAACAAAAATATAAATGCAACATGCAACAATTTCAAACATTTTAGCACGATACAGTCCAAAGAAGGAAATCAGTCAATTGAAATATATAAATTAGGCCCTAATCTATGGACTTCACATGACTGGGCAGGGGCGCAGCCATGGGTGGGCCTGGGGGGCTATAAGACAACCAATCCGAATGAGTTTTTCCCCACAAAAGAGCTTTATTATACCCGCCCCATCTCCTCAGAATATCCCGCTGGTGAAGAAGTCGGATGTGGAGGTCCTGGGCTGATGTGGTCTATGGTAGAGAAATTAACAATTCACTGGCAACAGCTCTGTTGGACATTCCTGCAGTCAGTATGTCAACTGCACGCTACCTCAAAACATGAGACATCTGTGGCATTGTGTTGAGTGACAAAACTGCACATTTTAGAGTGGCCTTTTATTGTCCCCAGCACAAGGGGCACCTGTGTAACAATCATGCTGTTTAATCAGCTTTTTGATATGCCACACTTGTCAGGTGGATGGACTATCTTGGCAAAAAGAGAAATGCTCACTAGCAGGGATGTAAAATGTTTTGAGAGAAATAAGATATTTGTGAGTATGGAAAATGTCTAGGATCTTTTAGTTCAGCTCATGAAACATGGGACCAACACTTAACATGCAGCGTTCATATTGGTTTTCAGTATACAAATAGTTAATGGAGTGTGATAAGTGTGGTTCTCAAACCATCAACTGAGATCACCTTACAGCGCTACTTCAGAAGCAGGCAGCTGGAGAGAAATTATTGTCACAATCCCACCCTTCCTCCATTCCTCCCTCCCTCCCAGCCTCCCTTCCTCCCAGCCTCCCTCTCTTCAAAATGCTCTCCAGCTGTGTGTGTTTGTGTTGGAGTGATTCATGGCTTTTCCCTTCTCTTAGCGAGTGAGAGTGGTGTGACTCAGACAGAGAGAAAGTGAGTGCCATGTTGGAGTTGAGTAGCAAGCAGACCACTTTGTTCCCGTGACACAGTGCTGTCAGTGTGCTGTTCTGTTGCTGCTGGGGGGAGAGAGTGCTAAGACCGGGTCCAGAGGAAACACCATCGCTGCATTCCTTTCCCTCACCCTAGAGTGACAACATACATTTATCTCAACATCCATTAAACATTTCAGCCTGCTTTAAACAGGATGCTAACAGCACTGAATATGACAGTTTTAAAGTGTACATACATTCCTCTGGCCAACGTGGCACAGTAGCATAATCTCTGAACTACATTATGTAGGGCACAAAGCCATTCCATGTATCCTTTTTCATGTGGAGCCTACTATTTCTCTACCGCCCTTTCAATACTACTGTTCAACGTACTGACTCTCTATTCATATACAGCATTGGACAGGAATGGTTATCTCATAAAACGAGTCACAGTGACAGATATCACAGTGCACTATATAAGTGAGCAACATTAAAATATATTTTACGATCACTGTGGTGTTTACGATTGCTCCACAGTAGAGCAGTTCATTGGCAGTACTAATATTGTTCATCTGTTGAGCAAGTTTGAACAAAACTCCTTTGAATGTTTTACAGTTGCCCTGCAAGCCGATCGAAGCCTCCCTTCCCACTTGAAGGAGTATCGAGTCAGGCTGCATCCTTCATTACAGAGAGAGAGAGAGAGAGAGAGAGAGAGAGAGAGAGAGAGAGAGAGAGAGAGAGAGAGAGAGAGAGAGAGAGAGAGAGAGAGAGAGAGAGAGAGAGAGAGAGAGAGAGAGAGAAAGAGAGAGAGAGAGAGAGAGAGAGAGAGAGAGAGAGAGAGAGAGAGAGAGAGAGAGAGAGAGAGAGAGAGAGAGAGAGAGAGAGAGAGAGAGAGAGAGAGAGAGAGAGAGAGAGAGAGATCACAGCAGCAATATTGGAGCAGTGGAGCGCAAACAACATTGTGAATGGCACCAATGTTTTTGTGTTAATTTATCTTCCTCTACTATTTGCACATTGTTAAAACACTGTATGTACATAGCTGATAATATACCACTTGAAATGTCTTCATCTTTTTCAAACCTTTGTCCAATGTTTACGGTTCATTTGTAATAGTTTACTTTTGTTTTTTTGTTTTTTTTTGTTCAGTTTTGTTGCTTTGGCAATGTAAACATATGTTTACCATTCCAATAAAGCTACTTTGAATTGAGAGAGAGAGAGAGATAGCAGTTTTCATAGCTTCTCACCCCAAGAGGAGGCTCCCAACCTATTAAGTTCCGGTTGAAAATCCAGGTATGCTTTGAGATGAAATCCACTAGGTACTGTATATAGGAAGCAATTTTTTTTTTCACCTTTATTTAACCAGGTAGGCTAGTTGAGAACAAGTTCTCATTTGCAACTGCGACCTGGCCAAAATAAAGCATAGCAGTGTGAACAGACAACACAGAGTTACACATGGAGTAAACAATTAACAAGTCAATAACACAGTAGAAAAAAATGGGCAGTCTATATACAATGTGTGCGAAAGGCATGAGGAGGTAGGCGAATAATACAATTTTGCAGATTAACACTGGAGTGATAAATGATCAGATGGTCATGTACAGGTAGAGATATTGGTGTGCAAAAGAGCAGAAAAGTAAATAAATAAAAAACAGTATAAAAACAGTATGGGAATGAGGTAGGTGAAAATGGGTGGGCTATTTACCAATAGACTATGTACAGCTGCAGCGATCGGTTAGCTGCAATGTATTTCCCTCTTTCGTGCTTTGTTTTGTGAGGGTAAATGACGGTGTGATGAGATCGGGCCAGTGCACTGGGGACTACAGAAACAAACTGTTCACTTTCTTTACTTACTTTTCGCATACTGTAGGAGGATAATTTACCAAGGAAGGGAAACAACGCTAGAAATACACATTTATGTTGTCTGCCATCTGACAAGCAATAGTATTTCTAGGAGAAAGTGTTGTAAAAGTCCCCAATTGGAGGGGAATACAAATAGATACATTTGTACCCTTCTTGTATGCTTGTTTTGTGAAATGAGGTGCTGTTTTACAATAACCGCCAGCAGTCTAAGCTTGGAAAGCCAACCTTTAAAGTAACCATATCCCATTGCCACTCCAACGAGCGAACCTGAGAGAGCAGTTACTTTCCCCACTAACCTGGATACCTGTCATACCTTGGAGGAAACGCTGCTAACACTGCATCCCTCATCTTATGGGCTTTTCTTCTTCAACAATGTTGAGCAACACCTTACAGGGGTGGCAGGGTAGCCTAGTGGTTTTCATAGCCGAATGATCGGCTATGAAAAGCAAACTGACATTTACCTCCTGAGGTGCTGACTTGCTGCACCCTCGACAACTACTGTGATTCTTATTATTTGACCATGCTGGTCATTTATGAACATTTGAACATTATGGCCATGTTCTGTTATAATCTCCACCCGGCACAGCCAGAAGAGGACTGGCCACCCCTCATAGCCTGGTTCCTCTCTAGGTTTCTTCCTAGGTTTTGGCCATTCTAGGGAGTTTTTCCTAGCCACCGTGCTTCTACACCTGCATTGCTTGCTGTTTGGGGTTTCAGGCAGGGTTTCTGTACAGCACTTTGAGATATCAGCTGATGTATGAAGGGCTATATAAATAAATGTGATTTGATTTAACTGTGTCTGAGGAAAGGCACTAGTGAAAATATAAGTGAACCCCAAATCAATGCAGTTCACATCATACTTGTGCCTCTTCGATGGTCCAACGTCCCTGTCTGTTGTTCGGTGCTTTCCCAGGTAAGGGGGCAGTAGCTCGTCGGCTGCATCAGATTCACAACTGTCAGTGTCCATGCTAACTGGGCTAACAACAACATGTAGAATTACTGATGCTAACATTGGATGTGCTCCTGGCACAGAACAACTTGTGTCATCGACAGGTGCAGGTGCAGTACTGTTGGTAGTCAGAAGATAACATACACTTAGGTTGGAGTCATTAAAACTCATTTTTCAACCACTCCACAAATGTATTATTAACAAACTATAGTTTTGGCAACTCGGTTAGGACATCTACTTTGCGCATGACACAAGTCATTTTTCCAAAAAATTCACAGTATCACAATTCCATGGGGTCAGAAGTTTACATACACTAAGTTGACTGTGTCTTTAAACAGCTTGGAAAATTCCAGAAAATTATGTCATGGCTTTAGAAGCTTCTGATAGGCTAATTGACATCATTTAAGTCAATTGAAGGTCTACCTGTGGATGTATTTCAAGACCTACCTTCAAACCCACTGCCTCTTTGCTTGACATCATGAGAAAATCAAAAGAAATCAGCCAAGACCTCAGAAGAAAAATTGTAGACCTACATAAGTCTGGTTCATCCTTGGGAGCAATTTCCAAATGCCTGAAGGTACCACGTTCAATAGTACGCAAGTATAAACACCATAGGACCACGCAGCCGCCATACCGCTCAGGAAAGAGACGCATTATGTCTCTTAGAGATGAACGTACTTTGGTGCGTAAAGTGCAAATCACTCCCTGAACAACAGCAAAGGACTCTGTGAAGATGCCGGAGGAAACAGGTACAAAAGTATCTATATCCACAGTAAAATTAGTCCTATACCACTCAGCAATGAAGAAGCCACTGCTCCAACACCGCCATAAAAAAGCCAGACTTCGGTTTGCAATTGCACATAAATGTCCTCTGGTCTGATGAAACAAAAATAGAACTGTTTGGCCATAATGACCTTTATGTTTGGAGGGAAAAGGGGAAGGCTTGCAAGCCGAAGATCACCATCTCAACTGTGAAGAATGAGGGTGGTAGCATCATGTTGTGGCGGTGCTTTGCTGCAGGAGGGACTGGTGCACTTCACAAACAAGATGGCATTATGAGGGGGGAAATGATGTGCATATATTGAAGCAACCTCTGAAGACATCAGTCAGTAAGTTAAAGCTTGGTTGCAAATGGGTCTTCCAAATGGACAATGACCCCAAGCATACATCCAAAGTTATGGCAAAATGGCTTAAGGACAACAAAGTCAAGGTGTTGGAGTGGCCATCACAAAGCCCTGACCTCAATCCTATAGAAAATTTGTGGGCAGAACTGAAAAAGCGTGTGCGAACAAGGAGCCCTACAAACCTGACTCAGTTACACCAGCTCTGTCAGGAGAAACGGGCCAAAATTCACCCAACTTATTGTGGGGATCTTGTGAAAGGCTACCCGAAACATTTGACCCAAGTTAAACAATTTAAACTTCTGACCCACTGGGATTGTGATGAAAGAAATAATTCTCTCTACTATTATTCTGACATTTCACATTCTTAAAATACAGTGGTGATCCTAACTGACCTAAGGCAGGCAATTCTTACTCAGATTAAATGTCAGGAATTGTGAAAAACTGAGTTTAAGGTGAATGTAAACTTCCCACTTCAACTGTATGTATCTTTATGGACGTGGACCTTACTTTTTTTTTAACCATTTATCAATTTTCGAGCAAACGGAGTGAGCAGCAGCTATGTTTGGCTACACACCGACACTTCGTGGAATTCCCATGAGAGAGTAACGGTTAATGTGATTGGATGTTAATTATTTGACTGGGATACCTGTATTTGACATTGTGTTGTTATTTCGCTGAACACTAGATGGTTTAATTTTATTTTTGGCAGTGAAACGAGGCTACTCAGGTGAGAAAAAAACATCACGCAAATGTATAGCCCCGTTGGAAAATACAAATGGACTGTTTAAAATATATATATATATTTAAAGTAAAAATGTGAATCACATATATATATATATATATATATATATATATATATATATATATATATATATATATATATATATATATATAAATTAAATGTGAATCACATTTTTATTTGGCGTACCCCCGACAGAATTGCTTGTACCCCAATTCCGTAATACCTGATATTGTTTTGTTGTGATGTATTGTTTAATGTATGATATAGACTATTGTTTTGTTGTTTTGTTCCTGTAAATACTAGAATATAGAATACCAGTCAGCATTATCTCTGCCCACATGCGTGTGGCTGACTCATTTAGGTTACTTCCTCTGATAGAAGTCCAATCCAATATCAAGCATGCAGTGGGTTGATCATGTGACCGTGTCCCTGCCTCAGGGAGGCTGAGATCCCAGAGGCTCTCTTGTTCACATGGAACTCTCTAGAAACCCACTAATTGGCTCTGGCTATGCTGCTCAACTGGGCTTGTTGACTTGTACCCAGACTGCCACACAGCTAACAGGATTACTCATTCATGCCTCCCACCAGAGAAAAGAATGCTGAGGAAGAGACAGGTTGACACTATTCAGCCTACCACATGTCTATGCAGATAACCCGTAGGACCTTTGGGTAAATACCTACAGCACTGTTGTACATTTACTCTCAGTGTTTGTATAGCAGATCAGAATTTCAATGTGGGCAATTGTAGTGACAGTACTAAGCCATGGTAATAAAAAGATGATTGGTATTGAATTCTAGGTTCTGACAGCAATTGAATCCATCAGGGGAATATTCCATGTACTTATCCCCTCCTTGAATAGAGAGGTGGGCGCCCTGTCAGAGAGGGCAGGCAGTGAACTACACCTGATTTCCCACTTTGTCAAACAATTTGAGGGCCTGGGATTGACAGATCTGCCCAGGCCAATGGTTCCGCACTTAAACACTTTTGAGTCAGATTGAAAGAGAGAAGGTAGGGGAGAGAGAGAGAAAGATAAAGAGAGAGTTTGACAGCCAATTCACAGATATAATGTGAAGACGCACAGAGTAGTAGTAAAAAAAATTTTTTTAAAGTGACATAAATCTGTCTCATCTGGGTGCAATTTAACAATGTTTTATAGGACTACAAGCTCTTGCGGTGCAATTTCAGGTGCTTCAAAAATCAACCCAGTGCTCTAATTTTAAGAGCTGAGAGAAGGAATCTGTGCCGTCAGCTCTCTCAGTTAATGTCCCAGTAACTCTTCAAGCTTCTAGCTTGGCCTGAGCCCCCGCTGTGGGCTGATAAGGCAGGGAGAAACACAGGCAGCTGAGATAGAAACCCTAGCCAATCAAGGGAGAAGAAACCTTACAGCATCCCTATACCACAGAGCTGAGCCGCAGTTGTAAAAGTTTACTCTCTATTTCCACATGACTTTGATTCCCTTAGGAATGTTACTCACCAAGCAGGTGTATGACAGTGGGTCATAATCACACTGTTGTCATTGAAAAGTGCCAGGTTGGAGAGTGTGCAGATAGTGGGCCCTGATAAGGTCATGGCGGAGGGTCAAGTATGCTCATCAGTGTCCAGGCTGTATATCCCTCCTCACCGCTAGTACTGCTCTCAGCACTTCCTGGTCTGTCTCCTGCTTGCTGCCCTAGCAGAATAATACATTGTTTTATTACACACATCATTGACTCTGCTGCAACAAGGCCCAATAAAGAGGCCAATATCTCTTAGTCTATGCTTGTGGTGGAAAGCAGACGCAGAGGTTGTTAAAATGGCATGAATCTTTTATGGGGTGGGGAATGGCAGTGTCGTCAATATCGGACATAAGGCTCAGAGGCTGGCATCAGCCGGGAGAGAGAAATATGAGGTTCTCAAGACACAACAATTATCGTAGTTCATGAGACACCAAGGGCTGTGCAGTAAAGATGCAGCAGATATCTCAATTGAACAGCGAGATCAAGGGTAGGATAAGGTAATGTGCAGGGTTAACAAGAGACCAGACGCGTTTTAGACTGGAGCCTGTAAACTCTAGACTGGGGCTCTAAAACATCACTAGACTGGAGCCTGGGCCATGCGAGGCTGAGTAAGCTAAGAATCCAAACAGCAGATACTAAATGCTCCTCAAAAACCCTTATTTAGAGCACAGTGGGGAGTGGGGCACAGCAGAACATTGGATATCATTATCACACAAATACCTGAGTTGCTGCTTACAGGGAGAGAATGATTCAGACAAGTACCGTATGCAAAGTGGTAGAATGACTTTAATTTACGTGCTATAATAGAATACACTCACGTTGTTTCCGTGGTAACCGGGACAGTTTTTAAATGGCATGAATACAGTTGGCGGTTGCTCAGATGATGGAGGATAATGTGACGGTAGAAAAGTCCTGCATAACTTTGCACACTGCAAAACATTATGTGGTGTGTATAAGGCTGTAGTCTATGTGTACCATATACAGGAAGGAAGTAACCTCAGGAATAGAGTATACTTGGCCCTGGTTAAAAATAGGTTAGCGTGATGGAGTGAGCCCTCAGCATCCAGTTTGCTTACTACATGTGATGTAATTATGTTCATTTGAGCCGTGGACCCAGCTCATGTAAGGGGGGGTAGAACCGGGTGGTGGGTAGTGTCACTGTCAGCACTGATAACATGTGAGCTTGTAGCGCTAACTACCTTGAAAGCAACTTAGCTGTACAGATGTAGGATCTTAATTTGCTCACTCTTCAGTTGCTGAACATTTTTATGCACAGCAGGAAAGGCAAACTTGTAGTGTATTAGAGGTTTAAAAAGGCTTCCAAAGTTTGGAATTTCCACTTTAAAATGTTACTTGATTTGCCCTAACATAAAATGTATCTACCACTTCATAAAATCTGTGTAGAGGAAAAAAACAATGCACTTACATATCGGGAGATTGTTTTTTAATGATATATCGTATTGTACCATTTTGACAATATTGCAATATTATTTTGCGCTAGTACCTGTACCACAACTCCAGTATTTTTCCTTAATAGCTTTTTCTCCATCTTCTTTTTAAAAAGGGAGACAATTTGTTGTCAGCACTATTGTTTCCATGACCAATCAAAACTTGTTTTCTCATGGCCCTCTTGGCCCTCTGTAGCAGACATATGGTGAGCAATACATTCGGAACATCGAATCGCAATACAATCACAGTATGGAATCACGTTGCATATACAATCATGAGAATCGCAATACATAACATATCGGCACAAAAGTACCGTGATAATATTGTATCGTGAGGTCCCTGGAAATTCCCAGCCCTACATAAAATGTCCATTGATTATAATCCACATAATACTACAAATTAACTACCTTGAGAGACACTTATTTTAGGAACTGTTTAATAAGTTTTGTTATATAATAAATCCTGCTAAATACTGAAACAACATCCATAAATACCAGTTTAACAATAATGAGAAGAGCAAGTCTCTGACAGCCTTGTCATAAAGTGTGAGGAGTAGGCAAATGAAAAATCCCTTTAACAGCAAAATAAATCTTAGCAGACTATCGCTGAGGAAGAGGCGATACCCATCTCTCTTGCATCTTAAAAAACAGTTAAATCTACTTCCTGGATTAAATATTCATGCTGTGAAACACAAATAAATTAGAGTTGTTAACTGCATACCACTGACATTCCTCAGGAAATGTCTTCATTTGGTGGCTGGATCAATAGCGCATTACAGCTATCTTTCACTGGGCTGTCTCTGGCTCTGCTGCTGTTTAATTCCCTCTGTCCGTGTCACGCCCTGACCTTAGTTATCTTTGTTTTCTTTATTATTTTGGTTAGGTCAGGGTGTGACAAGGGTGGTATGTGTGTTTTTTGTCTTGTCTAGGGTTTTTGTATATCTATGGGGTTTTTGGTATGTCTAGGTAAATATAGGTCTATGGTGGCCTGAATTGGTTCCCAATCAGAGGCAGCTGTTTATCATTGTCTCTGATTGGGGATCCCTATTTAGGTTGCCATATTCCATTTTGGTTTGGTGGGTTATTGTCGATGTGTAGTTGCCTGTCAGCACTCGTGTCTTATAGCTTCACGGTCGTTTTGTTAGTTTGTTTAGTGTTCTTCGTGTAATAAAAGAGGAAGGTATTCTTATCACGCTGCGCCTTGGTCTCCTCGTTATGACGAATGTGACAGAATAACCCACCAAACAAGGACCAAGCAGCGTGAAAAGGAGGAACAGCGCTTAAATGGGGAAATGGACCTGGGAGGAGATATTAGATGGAGCAGGACCCTGGACACAGCCGGGGGAGTATCGCCATCCTACGGAGGAGTTAGAGGCAGCGAAAGCGGAACGGCGATACTACGAGGAGAAATACCGGAGAATAGAGGAACAGCGACGATATGAAGGTACACGGCTAGCACGGAAGCCCGAGAGGCAGCCCCAATATTTTTTTTTGGGGGGAGCACATGAGGAGATTGCATGAGTCAGGTCTGAGACCTGAGCCAACTCCTTGTGATTACTGTGGGGAGCGTGTTACTGGTCAGGCACCGTGTTATGCGGTAGAGCGCATGGTGTCTCCAGTGCACTATTCTAGCCCGGTGCACTCTATTCCAGCTCCTCACATTGGCAGAGGTAGAATGGGCATCCAGCCAGGAAGGAGGCGCTCCTGGTCTCCAGTATACCTCTTTGGTATACCTCCAGTATACCTCTTTGGTATACCTCCAGTATACCTCTTTGGACCAGGATATCCTGCGCCGGCTCTGCGTACTGTGTCTCCGGTGAGTCTGCACAGCCAAGTGCGTCCTGTGCCAGCGCCCTGCAGGGCGAAAATAAACATCCAGCCAGGACGGGTTGTGTCAGCTCTACACTCTAGACCTCCAGTACACCTCCACAGTCCAGTACGTCCTGTTCCTCCTCCCCGCACTCGCCCTGAGGTGCGTGTCCCCAGCCCGGTAGATTACTCGTTGGTTATTACAGCATTGTCGGAACTAAAAGCACAAGCATTTCGCTACACTCGCATTAACATCTGCTAACCATGTGTATGTGACAAATTAGATTTGATTTGAATGTATTCTCCCGCTGCGCCTTGGTCTCCCCGTTATGACGAACGTGACAGTCCGTCCACCTGGCAGGAACACAGGAGAGCAGCTTTCTGCTGAATACTGCTTCCACCCTAAAATGAGACTCCCATTGTTTTAACAGCTTCTATCTAAATGTGCACTATTGAAAACACTCAATGACTTTCAGGAAATGTGTTAACCATTATTAGATACAGGAAATCAATATGGATATAGGGTAGACAATCTCTGCTTACTTGCAGCAGAGAAAAAGAGTATCTGCGTGACGATCACTTTTTAGAGAGAAAGGAGCACCAGATAACATTTAGAGCAGCGATTCCCAACCTTTACCGTTCCAGGGAACACCAAATCACTGTCAAAAGCTCTTGAGGACCACCATTCATGTAGTCAGATTTTTTTTAAATTACATTAAATATCTTGGAGGTCAAATGTAGTCCATTTTAACATTGAATGTAAAAATTAAAAGCCTCTTATTATGAACAATTTGCATTGTGAAAAGTATTGAAACATTTCTTATAATGCCGTTCATATGCCAACTTATTATTTTTGGAAGAAAACTATTTTATTTTTGATTTGGTATATTTTTATGTTTCTTTTTTCCGGCCAGGTGGTTGGGAAACCATGAATTAGAGCATACTCTTGGTGAACAGCACTAGTAATTGTTCAATCCGTTTAATTAACTCCATTGGTAAATCAAAGAAATGTTTAAAAAATATTAATTAAATGGAAAAGTAACAGTCGGTAGAAGCAGTTGGTAAAAGCAGATGGCAAAGTGTTGAAATAAATAATATAAAAATGAGGAAAGGTGGATTCTCCAAGACATACAGATGTAGGATCTTAACTTGAACACTCTTGTTGCTGAGAATTTTCCTGCATAGCAGAAAATACAAACTTGTAGCGTATTCAAGGTTTGAAAAGTGTTCTAAAGTTTGTAATTTACACTTTAAAATGCCAGACTTGATTTGCACTAACAAAAAATGTATCATCATCTACAAAAAAAATAAATCCATAAATTATAATCCATATAATATTTCACATTTCCTGCTGCTGCAGGATTATTTTCTTGCTATAGCAATCTGGTTCAAATTAAGATCCTACATCTTTACCCTACTCTTACAAGAGCAGAGAACTTGGAATCTCGAATCAGTCATATTTCAGGGTATTTCCATTATACTGCTGGTTCTACCAAAGTCTGCTGGCAGACCAGAACCATTATGCTGAAAATGCCATTTAGTTCTAAATCAAATGGGCCAATTACTTTTAAATCAACCATGAAATGACAGTGAACTTCATGAGTATAATAGCATTAAAGCTATCATTCTCATGTCAAGTAGATTGGGGTGCTGTGGTCAACTGAATATCAATCCTATGGGATAATTATGCAGAGAGCTGAGGGAAAAGCAACATGGATGGAAATCCAGATTTCATTCAACACAACTCTACACAAATATTAACCTTGAACTTGAATTGAACATTCATGTGTGAAGTTATCATAAAAATGGTCCTGATTCACAAAAAACACATTATTATAGGATATCAACTGGATTGAACTTCTCTGGGGTACCCCCCCCTTCTTCTCAATTTCCGCCTAAAGACATACCCTAATCTAACTGCCTGTAGCTCAGGCCCAGAAGCAAGGATATGCATATTCTTGGTATCATTTGAAAGGAAACACTCTGAATGTTGTGGAAATGTGAATTGAATGTAGGAGAATATAACACAATAGATCTGGTAGAAGAAAATACAAGGAAATAAACATACATTTTCTGTTTTTTATTGTTGCTGCATCATCTTTCAAATGATCAAGAACAGCCAAACATACAAATAGGATGCTGGGGATGATTTGAATGAAGAACATAAGATGGCAACAATAGCTGAGCAAAGTTTTAGACAGATAACTTCATAAATGAGTGAGCTACATGACATTGAGCATGAAGTCACCCAGGGGTCCCACACAAATGTAACCAAATGTACCCAAGTGGCCGAAATGGTACAGTGATACATTTTGATGGAAAGAACTACACTGCTCAAAAAAATAAAGGGAACACTTAAACAACACAATGTAACTCCAAGTGAATCACACTTCTGTGAAATCAAACTGTCCACATAGGAAGCAACACTGATTGACAATACATTTCACATGCTGTTGAGCAAATGGAATAGACAACAGGTGGAAATTATAGACACTTAGCAAGACACCTCCAATAAAGGAGTGGTTCTGCAGGTGGTGACCACAGACCACTTATCAGTTCCTATGCTTCCTGGCTGATGTTTTGGTCACTTTTGAATGCTGGCGGTGCTTTCACTCTAGTGGTAGCATGAGACGGAGTCTACAACCCACACAAGTGGCTCGGGTAGTGCATCTCATCCAGGAAGGGACATCAATGCGAGCTGTGGCAAGGTTTGCTGTGTCTGTCAGCGTAGTGTCCAGAGCATGGAGGTGCTACCAGGAGACAGGCCAGTACATCAGGAGACGTGGAGGAGGGCGTAGGAGGGCAACCACTCAGCAGCAGGACCGCTACGTCTGCCTTTGTGCAAGAAGGAGCAGGAGGAGCACTACCAGAGCCCTGCAAAATTACCTCCAGCAGGCCACAAATGTGCATGTGTCTGCTCAAATGGTCAGAAACAGACTCCATGAGGGTGGTATGAGGGCCCGACGTCCACAGGTGGGGGTTGTGCTTACAGCCCAACACCGTGCAGGACGTTTGGCATTTGCCAGAGAACACCAAGATTGGTAAATTCGCCACTGGCGTCCTGTGCTCTTCACAGATGAAGGCAGGTTCACACTGAGCACATGTGACAGACGTTACAGAGTCTGGAGACGCCGTGGAGAGCGTTCTGCTGCCTGCAACATCCTCCAGCATGACCGGTTTGGCGGTGGGTCAGTCATGGTGTGGGGTGGCATTTCTTTGGGGGGCCGCACAGCACTCCATGTGCTCGCCAGAGGTAGCCTGACTGCCATTAGGTACCGAGATGAGATCCTCAGACCCCTTGTGAGACCATATGATGGTGCAGTTGGCCCTGGGTTCCTCCTAATGCAAGACAATGCTAGACCTCATGTTGCTGGAGTGTGTCAGCAGTTCCTGCAAGAGGAAGGCATTGATGCTATGGACTGGCCCGCCCGTTCCCCAGACCTGAATCCAATTGAGCACATCTGGGACATCATGTCTCACTCCATCCACCAACGCCACGTTGCACCACAGACTGTTCAGGAGTTGGCGGATGCTTTAGTCCAGGTCTGGGAGGAGATCCCTCAGAAGATCATCAGCCACCTCATCGGGAGCATGCCCAGGCATTGTAGGGAGGTCATACAGGCACGTGGAGGCCACACACATTACTGAGCCTCATTTTGACTTGTTTTAAGGATATTACATCAAAGTTAGATCAGCCTGTAGTGTGGTTTTCCACTTCAATTTTGAGTGTGACTCCAAATCCAGACCTCCATGGGTTGATAATTTAATTTCCATTGATAATTTGTGTGATTTTGTTGTCAGCACATTCAACTATGTAAAGAAAAAAGTATTTAATAAGAATATGTCATTCATTCAGATCTAGGATGTGTTATTTTCGTGTTCAGTTTATTTTTTTGAGCAGTGTATATACAAAATACATCAATTCTATTCTAACACACACGCAAAAAATATAAAAAATATTTACAAATGGTTTGTTTTTTAATAACAACGTTAACTATTTACTCGGTCTCCCTTTCTTTATCAATTTCCACTATAATTTGGGTTAAATCTGTATACCTAGACTTTGTTTTAGCTTTTCCTGATTTATTTGCCATAATTTAAATATATAAACTTGCTGAAAATGCTATTGACTATGTACTGCTATGCGTAACACTTAGGATTTGGCTCCATCAAGTAGGATTTGTAATGGCGAATGAACCTCTTTTATGCCAGAGTTTACGACAAAGGCTGGTCTTCGAACGAGTAACCATTACATATTGCCATTTACCTCAGCTCATTGGCTATCTTCCAAGCTAGATTTCAAGATGATCAGTGGTCATTGGGACAAAATACAGTCAATCAACGATAAACCGGTCCTACCATTGGTGCGCAATGAGGTCATTGATTGGTGTCTTCAAATCGGTTTGTTTCAGTCAATACGTCCCGGGAAAATAACCATCACGTACGGTTGTGTTAGGAACAACCAGAGGATTGCAATGAAACCAACCATGACTGGATAAACGTTTGTTTAGTGTGTGTAATTACCACGAACGCTTTGTCCAAAGTTGAATGAGACGGAAATCACGACACAATCGGTTTACAAATGTTTCGTGTTAGGCTATAAAAATGGATGTTATCAAACAAAACGAACATTCACCTCCACCCTACCTGACACCCTAGACCCACTCCAATTTTCTTACTGCCCAAATAGGTCCACAGACGATGCAATCTCAACCACACTGCACACTGCCCTAACCCATCTTGACAAGAGGAATACATACGTGAGAATGCTGTTCATCGACTACAGCTCGGCATTTAACACCATAGTACCCTCCAAGCTCGTCATCAAGCTCAAGACCCTGGGTCTCGACCCCGCCCTGTGCAACTGGGTACTGGACTTCCTGACGGGCCGCCCCAGGTGGTGAGGGTAGTCAACAACATCTCCACCCCACTGATCCTCAACACTGGGGCCTCACAAGGGTGCGTTCTGAGCCCTCTCCTGTACTCCCTGTTCACCCACGACTGCGTGGCCACGCATGCCTCCAACTCAATCATCAAGTTTGCGGTCGACACAACAGTGGTAGGCTTGATTACCAAAAACGACGAGACGGCCTACAGGGAGGAGGCGAGGGCCCTCGGAGTGTGGTGTCAGGAAAATAACCTCACACTCAACTTCAACAAAACTAAGGAGATGATTGTGGACTTCAGAAAACAGCAGAGGGAACACCCCCTATCCACATCGATGGAACAGTAGTGGAGAGGGTAGCAAGTTTTAAGTTCGTCGGCATACACATCACAGACAAACTGAATTGGTCCACCCACACAGACAGCATCGTGAAGAAGGCGCAGCAGCGCCTCTTCAACCTCAGGAGGCTGAAGAAATTTGGCTTGTCACCAAAAGCATTCACAAACTTCTACAGATACAGCCCGCCAGGATGCTCTCGATTGTGCATCACCGCCTGGTACGGCAACTACTCCGCCCACAACCGTAAGGCTCTCCAGAGGGTAGTGAGGTCTGCACAACGATCACCGGGGGCAAGCTACCTGCCCGCCAGGACACCTACACCACCCGATGTTACAGGAAGGCCATAAAGATCATCAAGGACAACAACCACCCGAGCCACTGCCTGTTCACCCCGCTATCATCCAGAAGGTGAGGTCAGTACAGGTGCATCAAAGCTGGGACCGAGAGACTGAAAAACAGCTTCTATCTCAAGGCCATCAGACTGTTAAACAGCCACCACTAACATTGAGTGGCTGCTGCCAACACACTGACTCAACTCCAGCCACTTTAATAATGGGAATTGATGGGAAATGATGTAAAATATATCACTAGCCACTTTAAACAATGCTACCTAATATAATGTTTACATACCCTACATTATTAATCTCATATGTATACGTAAATACTGTACTCTATATCATCTACTGCATCTTTATGTAATACATGTATCACTAGCCACTTTAACTATGCCACTTTGTTTACATACTCATCTCATATGTATATACTGTACTCGATACCATCAGAGATCTGAACTTCTGGAGAGAGTTTGCTGCACTGAAAGTAAAGGGGCTGAATAATTTTGCACGCCCAATTTTTCAGTTTTTGATAAAAAAGTTTGAAATATCCAATAAATGTCGTTCCACTTCATGATTGTGTCCCACTTGTTGTTGATTCTTCACAAAAAAATACAGTTTTATATCTTTATGTTTGAAGCCTGAAATGTGGCAAAAGGTCGCAAAGTTCAAGGGGGCCGAATACTTTCGCAAGGCACTGTATATACTGTACTCTATACCATCTACTGAATCTTGCCTATGCCGTTCTGTACCATCACTCATTCATATATCTTTATGTACATATTCTTTATCCCCTTACACTTGTGTGTATAAGGTATTAGTTTTGGAATTGTTAGTTAGATTACTTGTTGGTTATTACTGCATTGTCGGAACTAGAAGCACAAGCATTTCGCTACACTCACATTAACATTTGCTAACCATGTGTATGTGACAAATAAGATTTGATTTGATTTAGTTAGGACACTTGCCATTTCCACCAGAGGAAGATCTTCAAAGGTAAGCAATTTATTTTATTGTTATTTCTAATATTCGTGACGCTAATGCTTGGTTGGAAAATGCTAATAATACTTGTGTGCGGGGAGATGTCCTCAGAAAATCGCATGGTTTGCTTTCGCAGTAAAGCCTTTTTGAAATCTGAGACAGCAGATGGATTAATAAGATGTTAATCTTTTAAATGATGTAAGATACATGTATTTACAAGAATGTTTAATATAATGGTGTATTTAGAATGTTAGCGCTCTGCAGTTTCACCAGATGCTGGCCTGGTGAGACGTTAAAGTAGGAGCCTCAGGCCTACTCCACAAAGGTGATTTCAATGTCATTGAAGGTGACAATGACATAACGTTGCAGGTTACAGACCCAACGCTGATTATTAGAGGTGAAGAGGGTGAAAATCTACACTACCCAGGAAAGGGAAGGGATCAAGGGCACCTTTGATACCCTCTGGCACAGTGTGGGACTGATAGAGGGAGCCTTTGCCCCTGCTGCCTCCCAGAAAGCAGGAGCCATCAGATCCCAAACAACTATTGATGAATTCAAACAGCTGGAAATGGCCTTCTCTATCAGCCCAGATATCAGGGAAGTTTCCATGACTCCCTAACAGGCCGCTCACTGGATGCTTGTCTAAGAATACCCCAATTACAGATCAGGACAGAAGAACCTAACGGCATACCGCACATGCAGGCAGAGTAGCGGCAGGGCCCAATCAGGCCCTTTGAAGGAGCTACTACACAGAGATAGATGGGAATGGAGAATGAGAGGAGAGAGAGAAAGAGCTGGTAGTCCCATCCACTTACCTACCAGGTGTGAAACAGGGAATGGACTCAGGGGGTATGCTAATTTGGTATAGAGCAGACCTAACTGACTCTATTAAATTAATCAAAACAGGAACATTTTACATTTGGCAAGAAATTCAAAGGGAAATTATCTCTACAGAGAAAAATGCCCTTCTGTGTGCTACCTACAGTTGAAGTCGGAAGATTACATAAACTGAGGTTGGAGACATTAAAACTCGTTTTTCAACCACTCCTCAAATTTCTTGTTGACAAACTATAGTTTTGGCAAGTCGGTTAGGACATCTACTTTGTGCATGACACAAGTCATTTTTCAAACAATTGTTTACAGACAGATTATTTCACTTATAATTCACTGTATCACAATTCCAGGGGGTCAGAAGCTTACATACACTAAGTTGACTGTGACTTTAAACAGTTTGGAAAATTCCAGAAAATGATGGCATGGCTTTAGAAGCTTCTGATAAGCTAACTGACATCATTGGAAAATCTAAAGAAATCAGCCAAGACCTCCGGAAAAAAAATTGTAGACCTCCACAAGTCTGGTTCATCCTTGGGAGCAATTTCCTAACCCTAACCCTAACGCCTGAAGGTACCACGTTCATCTGTACAAACAATAGTACGCAAGTATAAACACCATGGGACCATGCAGCCGTCATACCGCTCAGGAAGGAGACGCGTTATGTCTCTTAGAGATGAACGTACTTTGGTGCGAAAAGTGCAACTCAGTCCCAGAACAACAGCAAAGGACCTTGTGAAAATGCTGGAGGAAACAGGTACAAAAGTATCTATATTCACAGTAAAACGAGTCCTATATTGGCATAACCTTTAAAGGCCACTCAGTAAGGAAGAAGCTACTGCTCCAAAACCTCCATTAAAAAAAAGCAAGACTACGGTTTGCAACTACACATGGGGACAAATATTGTACTTTTTGGAGAAATGTCCTCTGGTCTGATGAAACAAAAATAGAACTATTTGGCCATAATGACCGTTATGTTTGGAGGAAAAAGGGGAACGCTTGCAAGCCGCAGAACACCATCCCAACCGTGAAACCCGAGGGTGGCAGCATCATGTTGTGGGGGTGCTTTGCTGCAGGAGGGACTGGTTCACTTCACAAAATAGATGGCATTATGAGGAGGGAAATGATGTGCATATATTAAAGCAACAAATAAAAGCTGAAATAAATCATTATCTCTACTATTATTTTGACATTTCACATTCTTAAAATAAAATGATGATCCTAACTGACATATGACATGGAATTTTCACTAGGATTAAATGTCAGGAATTGTGAAAACTTCTGACTTCAACTGTATATACCCCCACTAGAATCCACATACTTTAATGAAGACAGCTTCTCCTTCCTGGAGGGAGAAATCAATGATTTCCAGGAACATGTACTAATCTGTGGCGACCTAAATACCAGAACTGAACAAGAACCTGACACCCTCAGCCCACAGAGAGGCAAACACCTACCTGGTGGGGACAGCATTCCCTCCCCCATATGCACCCCAGGCACAACTATGACAACATAACCAACAAAAACGGGTCACAGCTCTGTCGCACGCTGGGTATGTACATAGTCAATGGTAGGCTTCGAGAGTACTCCTATGGTAGGTACAACTATAGCGGATCTATTGGCAGTAGTACTGTAGACTACTTTATCACTGACCTCAGCCCAGAGTCTCTCAGAGCGTTCACAGTTAGCCCACTGACACCCCTATCAGATCACAGCAAAATCACAGTCTACTTGAACAGAGCAATACTCAATCATGAGGCATCAAAGCCAAAAGAACTGAATAATATTAAGAAATGCTATAATTGGAAGGGAACTAGTATAGAACCTACCAAAAACAATTAGGCAATAACAAATTCAATCCCTTTTAGACAATTTCCTGGACATTTTTTAAAATTAAAATAGTGAAGGTGTAAACTTGGCAGTAGAAAACCTAAACAGTTTATTTGACCTCTCAGCTTCCTTATCAAATCTAAAAATGTCAAACAGTAAGCCGAAGAAAATGTACAACAATGACTAATGGTTTGATGACGAATGCAACAACTTAAGAAAGAAATTGAGAAACCTATCCAAACAAAAACAGAGACCCAGAAAACATGAGCCTACGCCTTCACTATGGTGAAACACCAAAACAATACAGAAATACACTATGGAAAAAGGAGGAACAGCATGTCAGAAATCAGCTCAATGTAATTGAAGAATCAATAGACTCGAACCACTTCTGGGAAAATTGGAAAACACTAAACAAACAACAGCATGAAGAGTTATCTATCCAAAACGGGGATCTATGGGTAAACCACCTCTCCAATATTTTTGGCCCTATAATAAAGAACAAACAACAAACATCAAAAACATATACATGATCAAATACGCATTTTAGAATCAACCATTAAAGACTACCAGATCACACTGGAATATCCAATTACACTGAATGAACTACAGGGCAACATACAAACCCTCCAACCCAAAAAGGCCTGTGGTGTTGATAGTATCCTCAATGAAATTATAAACTGTTGTGTCTTTACTATGGATTAAGCGATATATGACATGCTATTTTATCAAATACATTCTTTGAAATTAATATTACCTGATTAAACTAATCATGTAAATGTAATTAACTAGGTAGACAGGGCACCACGGAAGAATGTTTATAGAGCTGTTGTCTTCCGAATAAAATCTTAAAGACCTGATAATCTTTTAAATCAATAGCAGTCAATTATTAATCGTCACCTTATTCAGTCTCATCTGAACATTGTGAAATTCTTGGTTATCTTCACGAACCCTGGCTAACAGGTTGAATCAGCAATTATTCAATTATTTAGTTAATAAATACCTAAATAAACACACAGAATTACATATACACAAGATGGATCATACATTGATTACTAATTATGTCATAAAAGAAAACGTCCGTGGCCAATATGACGGCTGGTTACACAAAGAAAGGGGACTGGGTTTGAATGAAAGCGCGGCAAGATTGAGGAACAAAAGGATTTTGGGTCTCTATCGGACCTTATGAAGCATATGCTATCGTAAATACAGAATCTTATGCATTCTAAATAACCGCCCATTCGGAAAAGAAAAATGCAATAAATATATTTACTCTGAGCTAGACGTCGACCGATTAATCAGAATGGCCGACTAATTAGAGCCAATTTCAAATTTTTATAACAATCGGAAATCTGTATTTTTGGACACCGATGTTGGCGATTGTTTTTAAAAATATTTTTTTACACCTTTATTTAACTCGGCAAGTCAGTTAAGAACACATTCTTATTTTCAATAACGGCCTAGGAACGGTGGGTTAACTGCCTTGTTCAGGGGCAGAACGACAGATTTTTACCTTGTCAGCTCAGGGATACAATCTTGCAACCTTACGGTTAACTAGTCCAACGCTCTAACCACCTGCCTCACGAGGAGCCTGCCTGTTACTCGAATGCAGTAAGAAGCCAAGGTAAGTTGCTAGCTAGCATTAAACTTATCTTATAAAAAACAATCAATCAATCATTATCACTAGATAGAACTACACATGTTGATGATATTACTAGTTTATCTAGTGTGTCCTGCGTCGCATTTAATCTATGTGGTGAGCATTCATGAAAAAGGACTGTTGTTGCTCCAACGTGTACCTAACCATAAACATCAATGCCTTTCTTAAAATAAATACACAGAAGTATATATTTTTTAACCTGTATATTTAGCTAAAAGAAATCCAGGTTAGCAGGCAAAATTAACCAGGTGAAATTGTGTCACTTCTCTTGCGTTCATTGCACGCAGAGTCAGGGTATATGCAACAGTTTGGGCAGCCTGGCTCGTTGCGAACTAATCAGAATTTTACGTAATTATGACCTAACATTGAAGGTTGTGCAATGTAACAGGAATATTTAGACTTATGGATGCCACCCGTTAGATAAAATACAGAACTGTTCCGTATTTCACTGAAAGAATAAACGTTTTGTTTTCGAGATGATATTTTCCGGATTCGACCATATTAATGACCTAAAGCTCGTATTTCTGTATGTTATTATGTTATAATTAAGTTTATGATTTGATAGAGCAGTCTGACTGAGCGATCGTAGGCACCAGCAGGCTTGTAAGCATTCATTCAAACAGCACTTTAGTGCATTTGCCAGCAGCTCTTTGCTGTGCTTCAAGCATTGAGCTGTTTATAACTTCAAGCCTATCAACTCCCGAGATGAGGCTGGTGTAACCGATGTGAAATAAATCAAATCAAATCAAATCACATTTTATTTGTCACATACACATGGTTAGCAGATGTTAAATGCGAGTGTAGCGAAATGCTTGTGCTTCTAGTTCCGACAATGCAGTGATAACCAACAAGTAATCTAACTAACAATTCCAAAACTACTGTCTTATACACAGTGTAAGGGGATAAGGAACATGTACATAAGGATATATGAATGAGTGATGGTACAGAGCAGCATACAGTAGATGGTATCGAGTACAGTATATACATATGAGATGAGTGTGTAGACAAAGTAAACAAAGTGGCATAGTTAAAGTGGCTAGTGATACATGTGTTACATAAGGATGCAGTCGATGATGTAGAGTACAGTATATACATATGCATATGAGATGAATAATGTAGGGTAAGTAACATTATATAAGGTAGCATTGTTTAAAGTGGCTAGTGATATATTTACATCATTTCCCATCAATTCCCATTATTAAAATGGCTGGAGTTGGGTCAGTGTCAATGACAGTGTGTTGGCAGCAGCCACTCAATGTTAGTGGTGGCTGTTTAACAGTCTGATGGCCTTGAGATAGAAGCTGTTTTTCAGTCTCTCGGTCCCAGCTTTGATGCACCTGTACTGACCTCGCCTTCTGGGTGATAGCGGGGTGAACAGGCAGTGGTTCGGGTGGTTGATGTCCTTGATGATCTTTATGGCCTTCCTGTAACAACGGGTGGTGTAGGTGTCCTGGAGGGCAGGTAGTTTGCCCCCGGTGATGCGTTGTGCAGTCCTCACTACCCTCTGGAGAGCCTTACGGTTGAGGGTGGAGCAGTTGCCGTACCAGGCGGTGATACAGCCCACCAGGATGCTCTCGATTGTGCATCTGTAGAAGTTTGTGAGTGCTTTTGGTGACAAGCCGAATTTCTTCAGCCTCCTAAGGTTGAATAGGCGCTGCTGCGCCTTCTTCACGACGCTGTCAGTGTGAGTGGACCAATTCAGTTTGTCTGTGATAGCTAGCTAGTTAGCGGGGTGCGCGCTAATAGCGTTTGAAACGTCACTCGCTCTGAGACTTGGAGTAGTTGTTCCCCTTGCTCTGCATGGGTAATGCTGTTTCGAGGGTGGCTGTTGTCGATGTGTTCCTGGTTCGAGCCCAGTTAGGGGCTAGGAGAGGGATGGAAGCTATACTGTTACACTGGCAATACTAAAGTGCCTATAAGAACATCCAATAGTCAAAAGTATATGAAATACAAATGGCATAGAGAGAAATAGTCCTATAATTCCTATAATAACTACAACCTAAAACGTATTACCTGGGAATATTGAAGACTCATGTTAAAAGGAACCACCAGCTTTCATTAATTCTCCTGTTCTGAGCAAGGAACTTAAACTTTAGCTTTCTTACATGGCACATATTGCACTTTTACGTTCTTCTCCAACACTTTGTTTTTGCATTATTTAAACCAAATTGAACATGTTTCATTATTTATTTGAGGCTAAATTTATGTTATTGATGTATTCTATTAAGTTAAAATAAGTGTTCATTCAGTATTGTTGTAATTGTCATTATTACAAATACATTTTTTAAAAATTGTCCGTTTAATGCCTCCAATAATCGGTATCGGTATCAGCGTTGAAAAATCATAATCGGTCGACCTCTACTCTGAGCTGCGCTTCGATAGATTGGTGGAAGATGGAAGGCTGGATTGCCCAGCAGAGATCTCCCTTGTCCTTTGAAGAATATTTCTGGGCGGATACGTTGTTGTCTGTCGGCTTGTGGTAGAACAGATACGTTGCGGTACCGTCATCGTTTAGTAGAACGGATACGTTGTGGTACCCTGTCGTTCTGAAGAGATTGTCCGTCCTTTCCTAGGCCACGCACGTTTACAGCTGTTGCTGTTAACTCAACGTCTAGGATGTATCACTTCTTTAGTGAATAAGAGTTCAAAGTTCATACCAAGTTGCCATACTATAAGCTCATGCTATATTCTGGCTGGTATAGTCGAAATTCATCCTTCCAGCGTGGTGATCGTCACCTCCTTGTTGAAATTCGCCATTTTAAACGTATGGACATCAGTCCTCACGTCATCGAGAACACAATGTTAATTTTGTTAGGTTGTAGTCGTTCAACCATTCGCAACCAGAGCTCACGCTGAGGTTGGCTTAGTTTGCGTGAATTGGGTCACGGGGGCTCTTATAAAAATGTAGAAAAGGGGTTGGCTCATCATTTCCAACCCATGCCTATTCACGTGGGCGTGGTCACTGATTGAGCATATTTTACTTATGAAAACAATTCTCTCATTTTAAAACCTAAAATTACATTTCATAGTTTCACAAATAGTTTCATATTTAAACATATAAATTGCACAACAATTCCAACAATTCCAATTCCAACAATTCCATGTGACTACTGATCTGACATCATATTCTTTAAGTACCAACGAACACATTCAACTGGTTGGATTACATAAAGATTGTTCTTTTCCCCAACCTTTTGATATTACAATACAATCTCTATGTTAACAACGGTCTATCCAAGAGTCCATTCTGTAGAGTAGAGAGAGAAAAGGGGGAAAGGTATTTATGGGGGTCATAAACCTCACCAACCTGGCAACGTCATGACAGAATACAGACCACAAATTCTAATTGGATGTACTTATTAAACTCTTTTAACATCATCCTTAGCTCTGGCATCTTCCCCAATATTTGGAACCTAGGACTGATCACCCTAATGCATGAAAGTGAGAGCAAATCTGACCACAATAATTACAGTGGGATGTGTCAACAGCAACCTTGGGAAAATCCTCTGCATTATCATTAACAGCAGACTTGTACATTCCCTCAGTGCAAACAATGAGCAAATATCAAATTGGCTGTTTACCAAATTACCGTACGACAGACCACGTATTCACCCTGCACACCCTAATTGACAAACAATCCAAAACAAAGGCAAAGTCATCTCATGCTTTGTTGATTTCAAAAAAGCTTTTGACTCAATTTGGCATGAGGGTCTGCAATATAAATTAATGGAAAGTGGTGTTTGGGGAAAAACATAAGACATTATAAAATCCATGTACACAAACAACACGTGTGCAGTTAAAATTAGCAAAAAACACACATTTCTTTCCACAGGGCAGTGGGATGAGACAGGGATGCAGCTTAAGCCCCACCCTCCTTAACATATATATCAACAAATTGCCGAGGGCACTAGAACAGTCTGCAGCACCCGGCCTCACCCTACTAGAACCTGAGGTCAAATGTCTACTGTTTGCTGATGATCTGGTGCTTCTGTCCCCAACCAAAGAGGGCCTACAACAGCACCTAGATCTTCTGCACAGATTCTGTGTTATTTTCCGTTTGTTATTTTTCGTTTGTTATTTTGTTAGTTTGTTCGGTGTTCATTCTTTTAATAAATCCTTTCAACAAATGTGACAATTGTAAATACAACCCATATTTATTTATTTTTCTTCTCTTTTGTACTTGAATTATTTTCACATAATATGACATTTGAAATGTCTTTATTCTTTTGTGATGTTTACTGTTAATTTTTATTGTTTATTTAACTTTTGTTTATAATCTACATCACTGTTAACATAGCAATGTTAACCTATGTTTCTCATGCCAATAAAGCCCTTAAATTGAAATTGAATTGAGAGAGAGACAGCCAGAAGCACTCACAGAGAAACGTGTGTGTGGCAGAGGAGGCAGCTATCCCGCACTGCTGCCATTAGAGAATACACCCACCAGCCAGGATAACACGTTCCACGCCAGCGTCTGTTTGGAGCTGGTGCCAAGTCAAGCTTACCTGGAGTTGTTTTTGTGTTAGGAGGGGAGCAGTGTTGGTTCATTAACAAACGCTTTTCTCTCTGAATGTGCTGACAGCTGGTTGGTACACCAGGTCAGAAAGTCTCTCCACATAAAACGTAACAGTCCCAAACGCTGCCATAGCACATTAGTCACACTCATACGCTGCCCTTTTCACTGCTGCCTCCACTACCCCGCTACCTGCTAATGGAGCCGGAGACTGTGATATTCTCCCAGCTGGGACTCTTCCCGAGGAGGGGTTTGTGGCCCCAGCACCTATCTATTCCTTAGTGATCTGATGTGTGCATCATGCCCCACGCAGCGTGGTGCCTGTACAAATCAGAGGCCTCCTGTCAGAATCACAGCACAATCAAACAGACAAACAAACTTGGGGCGAAATAACAAACCCAATTAGAAAAAGCTAATGGCTTGTTTCCCTCTGCAGACTGTTCCATCCCTCCACAGATCAGCTCCCTGTTAGAGCCCATTGGGTGTTAAGTTAGAGGTGGAACCATGGCACGAACGTGTGCAAACAAGCACAAGCACAGTCCACTGATACTGATTAAAAGCGACACAACGTACTATAGTTAATTTGCAAAACTGTTCTTAACAGTCTGATCCGTTATTCCATATAAGCTTAGTGTGTTGTGAATTCTGTAAAGAATGTATTGTAATGTTTTTAAAATTGTATAACTGCCTTAATTTTGCCGGATCCCATGGGGATCCATAATACATACAAATACAAATAAGCTGATATTTTTTTAATCATCATCCTGCTTATGAGGCCACTATGCTGGTGCATCTCAGGACATCTACAAATACAGAAACAACCGTACTACATTGTGACATGGAGCCTTATTACACTCTCCCCTATCCCCCTAGCACCCTCCAACATTAAGCATGAGCACAATAAGAGCTGTTTCTCTTCCTGTAGCATCAAATTACCCATGACAGAGAAATACTCTCTAATCAAAAGGATACCATCGTGCTCTCCCAGAAGCTTGGCTGGTGTGTAAAACCCGGGGCTGGCTTTAGACAGCAGGCCACTAGGGGCTAATTTCTCTGTTCTCTTTTACGGGAAATTGTTTAGTTGTTACTAGAGAAAAGGTAGTTTGTGCACCTATTTGAATGTAGGAGGAAAACATTCTTCCTATTTACAGCTAAACAATATCCACGCAAAGGCAAGATCAGTCAGAGACTGTGTGTGTGCGGTTCTGATTGGATGTTAATGTGTACATGCACAAGGGTGTGTATTAGTGTGTGCATATGTGTGCGCTCTAATGTGTGTTGGCATCAGCATGAGGATAGAGAGACGAGAGTCATTGACGACTCAATGGTTCAGCTCAGCTGCAACTTGGCCTGATGAATAATTTCTGCACTCTGCTCTGCTGTGGCACATCTTGAGCAGCCTGCCTGCTTCTGCAGCAGCACCACACAGCCTAGCCCACTTTGCATTCACACATCCACACACTAGCGCAGACCCCATCCCCATTCCCGTGCCATCCAGTCAGCTGCTGCTGCCCCGTGTGGAAAGATGCAACAAGCTACAAAGCCTCTTAAAGGAGCAGTGCCTTTGCAACTCAAAGTGTCACATTTGAACTTTTCCAAATAGGACAACTGTGGTGGGACCAGCCAGGACAAATTTGATTGACTAAGAAACACCATTTTAGCACAGACAGCAAAACAGCAGAACTTTTGATCATTGTTTTTACTGTGTAGATCACAACTGCAGACTGCTGGCTGACACAGGTGCTAGCTCTCCAAGCAGTAATGGTGCTGAAATGTCAGCACTGTTTGGGGCAGTGTGAATGCTGATGTAATGACCCCTGAATGTAGTGGTAACAAGGGACAGGGAGCTGCGGGGAGTTGAAATCATCAACTTTTTCAGGGTCTCATTTTAAACCCCACTGGCATCTCTGGGAATACAGGAGGCTTCCAAAGAAATGCATTTGAAACCCCCACTGGCATCTCTGGGAATACAGGAGGCTTCCAAATCAATGCATTTGAAACCCCACTGGTATATCTGGGAATACAGGAGGCTTCCAAAGCAATGCATTTTAAACCCCACTGGCATCTCTGGGAATACAGGAGGCTTCCAAAGTAATGCAAACGTGGAAGACTTAGTAAGCCCACTGCTAATGTCCAAGTAGTAGTAAGCCCACTGCTAATGTCCAAGTAGTAGTAAGCCCACTGCTAATGTCCAAGTAAGTAGCCTCTCTTAAGAGGTGGAATGTCACTCTGGTTCAAGTTTGGTTTTGGAATAGCCTCAATTTTGTAGATAAATCTACAGGGCAGAAGGATAAAAAAGTATTCCAAATAAATGCTCAAAAACAGTTCAATCTTAGCCTATGGATCAGTCATCAATGCATCTTCACCTATTTTCATTATAACATGATAATTTGTGTTATTTGTTTATTGCATATAAATCTGCCTGGATTAGACACCATATGCAGAATGTGAGGTTAAGAAGTTGTTCACCAATATCTTGCGAGTTGGAACGTTTCCTTGAATAAGAACTAGGCATGCAAAGGTGAACTTTTTCTAACTATAGACAGCATTGATATGCCTGGAAAAGGAACACGTAGTTATCAATTAACAACAACAAAGCAGGAGGGTTGTGGGCTGGAAGTGAGACAGAGATCGTTGCGTAAACTGGATAGAGTAGTAGGCCTACACGGGTAGACATTCCATTGTATTCATTAATAGCAATACGTACTGAGACAACCGGACAAGTTCAATCTGGGAGGGAATCAAGGTGAGGGATGCGCCAAACAAAAAGGTCCTGTCATCGCGAGGCAGGTCTGCTTTACGAGTGACCAGGTTAAGGACGGCTACCCAAAAAGCGCGGTGGTTAGAAAGCCAACTCGTTCAGGAGACAGTCTACTCGTAATTATAACTATAGGCTATATTATAGCCATATTTCATAATCAACATGTAGTCTATAACCTGGCTGCACAAATCATAATCTGTAAGACTAATAGCAGTAGGCTATTGCATAGGCATCGACATGCATGGGATAAGATGCTCGAAATGCACACAGGAGGCATGATGCCTCACGAAATAGCGGACGGAAATTAGGCTACTTACAGTTCTCAAGAACTGAATTTCATCTTCCCCTTCACCACCTTCAGCCATGGCTGTTGAGGAGCCTGCTCAGACTCGGGTAGCCTCCACTGTCGGCTTGCAGCACCAGGCTGCTGCTCCTCTCTCGTATCGATATTAGCATATAGCTAATCCACAACCATGTACCGGAGACCGAGCGAACTACTGGAGCCTGTCACACACTCAAGCCCGCTCGCTCATTGCAAATGCCAGCGGTGCTGTTCCCAAAGGAGCGTGTAAGCGTTGGTATAGGCGGGAGCAAATGAAAACGGGTCTGGAATGTGAAACGTAGTCTTGCAGTCAAAATACGGCAGTGGGGTCTTTTGTCGTCGACGTCACCAGTGGATCTTATTCAGTTAAATAAAGGTAAAATAAAAATACAAATGATTAATATACGTTAAACATTAAAGCGCGAGCTTTCAAAATTCCCTCACCATACAATTGCCACATAATTGCGCACGACAATTGGTTTTCCGTTGGCCAACATAATCTATGACATATGCTACAGCGATGGTATTCGATGGTATATGGTGAATGTGGGTGTGTAGACATAGCAGAATTGGGTTATCAAGCATCCAAGATGCATGAAATTGTAGCCAAGTAGGCCTAAGTGCTTCCAAAAATCAACACCATGGACAGTACCCAGAATGACAAGTATGGCTTCAATATTGCACTATTAGCGAACAATTAAAAAATGTTCAATATTCAGTGTAGGCTACAAATCGACTTATGTAGCTTAAATAAATAATGTATTGTAGAGTCAGGTTAAATGTGTAAATATAACCTATAATAGGCCTACATAGGCTCCCCAGTCCAGCAGCATATTAAAGCCCATTGTTTTGACAACATGGACAGAACCAACCCTGATTCAAATAATGTTGCAACACTGGAAAGCAAATCAATGCATAACCTCAACTTTCATTTGGTTTGCTTAGTTAATATTCATAGCTTTAGTCAGATCCACAACCTAAAACGAGGTCAAGTTGTGCAGCAATAGCAATATTCTGTATTTGTCTGAGACATAAAGTGCAACTCTTCTCCCTCAGACGGCTGCAAGGACTTGGCATGGCCCCTTAGATCCTTGGGAACTTTTACAGATGCTCCATTGAGAGCATCCTCCTGACTGGTAGTATCACCGTCTGGTCTGGTATGGAAACTGCGCCACCCTTGACCAGAAGGCCCTACAGAGGGTGGTGCATACAGCCCTGCGCATCACTCCCTGCCATCCAGGAAGTACATGCCAGGAAGTACATGTACAGTGTCTGAGAAAGGTTCCGAAAAATTGCCATAGAGTCCAGCCACTGCAGACATGGACTGTTTGTTCTCTATGCTCAGGTCTGGCAGATGGTACCCGCGCATCAAGACTCAGACCAATAGACTCCTAAGCAGCATCTATCCCCTGGCCATAAGACTGTTAAATGGCTAACAATTACTGCTTCCCCTCACACCTACGCTGCTGCTAAAATGGTTATTGATTAGAGGTATTACCACCACTATTCTGCTGCTATTTGATTATTGATTGGCATTACTATTAGAACCTATCTACAGTGCCTTGCGAAAGTATTCGGCCCCCTTGAACTTTGCGACCTTTTGCCACATTTCAGGCTTCAAACATAAAGATATAAAACTGTATTTTTTTGTGAAGAATCAACAACAAGTGGGACGCAATCATGAAGTGGAACGACATTTATTGGATATTTCAAACTTTTATAACAAATCAAAAACTGAAAAATTGGGCGTGCAAAACTATTCAGCCCCTTTACTTTCAGTGCAGCAAACTCTCTCCAGAAGTTCAGTGTTGATCTCTGAATGATCCAATGTTGACCTAAATGACTAATGATGATAAATACAATCCACCTGTGTGTAATCAAGTCTCCGTATAAATGCACCTGCACTGTGATAGTCTCAGAGGTCCGTTAAAAGCGCAGAGAGCATCATGAAGAACAAGGAACACACCAGGCAGGTCCAAGATACTGTTGTGAAGAAGTTTAAAGCCGGATTTGGATACAAAAATATTTCCCAAGCTTTAAACATTTACATTTACATTTAAGTCATTTAGCAGACGCTCTTATCCAGAGCGACTTACAAATTGGTGCATTCACCTTATGACATCCAGTGGAACAACCACTTTACAATAGTGCATCTAAATATTTTAAGGGGGGGAGGGGGGGGTGAGAAGGATTACTTTATCATATCCTAGGTATTCCTTAAAGAGGTGGGGTTTCAGGTGTCTCCGGAAGGTGGTGATTGACTCCGCTGTCCTGGCGTCGTGAGGGAGTTTGTTCCACCATTGGGGAGCCAGAGCAGCGAACAGTTTTGACTGGGCTGAGCGGGAACTGTACTTCCTCAGTGGTAGGGAGGCGAGCAGGCCAGAGGTGGATGAACGCAATGCCCTTATTTGGGTGTAGGGCCTGATCAGAGCCTGGAGGTACTGAGGTGCCGTTCCCCTCACAGCTCCGTAGGCAAGCACCATGGTCTTGTAGCGGATGCGAGCTTCAACTGGAAGCCAGTGGAGAGAGCGGAGGAGCGGGGTGACGTGAGAGAACTTGGGAAGGTTGAACACTAGACGGGCTGCGGCGTTCTGGATGAGTTGTAGGGGTTTAATGGCACAGGCAGGGAGCCCAGCCAACAGCGAGTTGCAGTAATCCAGACGGGAGATGACAAGTGCCTGGATTAGGACCTGCGCCGCTTCCTGTGTGAGGCAGGGTCGTACTCTGCGGATGTTGTAGAGCATGAACCTACAGGAACGGGCCACCGCCTTGATGTTAGTTGAGAACGACAGGGTGTTGTCCAGGATCACGCCAAGGTTCTTAGCGCTCTGGGAGGAGGACACAATGGAGTTGTCAACCGTGATGGCGAGATCATGGAACGGGCAGTCCTTCCCCGGGAGGAAGAGCAGCTCCGTCTTGCCGAAGTTCAGCTTGAGGTGGTGATCCGTCATCCACACTGATATGTCTGCCAGACATGCAGAGATGCGATTCGCCACCTGGTCATCAGAAGGGGGAAAGGAGAAGATTAATTGTGTGTCGTCTGCATAGCAATGATAGGAGAGACCATGTGAGGTTATGACAGAGCCAAGTGACTTGGTGTATAGCGAGAATAGGAGAGGGCCTAGAACAGAGCCCTGGGGACACCAGTGGTGAGAGCGCGTGGTGAGGAGACAGATTCTCGCCACGCCACCTGGTAGGAGCGACCTGTCAGGTAGGACGCAATCCAAGCGTGGGCCGCACCGGAGATGCCCAACTCGGAGAGGGTGGAGAGGAGGATCTGATGGTTCACAGTATCGAAGGCAGCCGA
Source organism: Oncorhynchus gorbuscha (assembly GCF_021184085.1). Taxonomy (NCBI): domain Eukaryota; kingdom Metazoa; phylum Chordata; class Actinopteri; order Salmoniformes; family Salmonidae; genus Oncorhynchus; species Oncorhynchus gorbuscha. The sequence goes on along the minus strand of NC_060189.1, from coordinate 22,732,066 downwards.
TAGGTCTAGAAGGATGAGAGCAGAGGAGAGAGAGTTAGCTTTAGCGGTGCGGAGCGCCTCCGTGTTACAGAGAAGAGCAGTCTCAGTTGAATGACTAGTCTTGAAACCTGACTGATTTGGATCAAGAAGGTCATTCTGAGAGAGATAGCGGGAGAGCTGACCAAGGACGGCACGTTCAAGAGTTTTGGAGAGAAAAGAAAGAAGGGATACTGGTCTGTAGTTGTTGACATCGGAGGGATCGAGTGTAGGTTTTTTCAGAAGGGGTGAACTCTCGCTCTCTTGAAGACGGAAGGGACGTAGCCAGCGGTCAGGGATAAGTTGATGAGCGAGGTGAGGTAAGGGAGAAGGTCTCCGGAAATGGTCTGGAGAAGAGAGGAGGGGATAGGGTCGAGCGGGCAGGTTGTTGGGTGGCCGGCCGTCACAAGACGCGAGATTTCATCTGGAGAGAGAGGGGAGAAAGAGGTCAGAGCACAGGGTAGGGCAGTGTGAGCAGAACCAGCGGTGTCGTTTGACTTAGCAAACGAGGATCGGATGTCGTCGACCTTCTTTTCAAAATAAACATCCCAAGGAGCACTGTGCAAGCGATAATATTGAAATGGAAGGAGTATCAGACCACTGCAAATCTACCAAGACCTGGCCGTCCCTCTAAACTTTCAGCTCATACAAGGAGAAGACTGATCAGAGATGCAGCCAAGAGGCCCATGATCACTCTGGATGAACTGCAGAGATCTACAGCTGAGGTGGGAGACTCTGTCCATAGGACAACAATCAGTCGTATATTGCACAAATCTGGCCTTTATGGAAGAGTGGCAAGAAGAAAGCCATTTCTTAAAGATATTCATAAAAAGTGTCGTTTAAAGTTTGCCACAAGCCACCTGGGAGACACACCAAACATGTGGAAGAAGGTGCTCTGGTCAGATGAAACCAAAATTGAACTTTTTGTCAACAATGCAAAACGTTATGTTTGGCGTAAAAGTAACACAGCTCATCACCCTGAACACACCATCCCCACTGTCAAACATGGTGGTGGCAGCATCATGGTTTGGGCCTGCTTTTCTTCAGCAGGGACAGGGAAGATGGTTAAAATTTATGGGAAGATGGATGGAGCCAAATACAGGACCATTCTGGAAGAAAACCTGATGGAGTCTGCAAAAGACCTGAGACTGGGACGGAGATTTGTCTTCCAACAAGACAATGATCCAAAACATAAAGCAAAATCTACAATGGAATGGTTCAAAAATAAACATATCCAGGTGTTAGAATGGCAAAGTCAAAGTCCAGACCTGAATCGAGAATCTGTGGAAAGAACTGAAAACTGCTGTTCACAAATGCTCTCCATCCAACCTCACTGAGCTCGAGCTGTTTTGCAAGGAGGAATGGGAAAAAATTCAGTCTCTCGATGTGCAAAACTGATAGAGACATACCCCAAGCGACTTACAGCTGTAATCGCAGCAAACGGTGGCGCTACAAAGTATTAACTTAAGGGGGCTGAATAATTTTGCACGCCCAATTTTTCAGTTTTTGATTTGTTAAAAAGGTTTTAAATATTCAATAAATGTCGTTCCACTTCATGATTGTGTCCCACTTGTTGTTAATTCTTCACAAAAAATACAGTTTTATATCTTTGTTTGAAGCCTGAAATGTGGCAAAAGGTCGCAAAGTTCAAGGGGGCCAAATACTTTCGCAGGGCACTGTATTTTATCCTGCTACTGGTCACTATATTGTTTGTGGTTACATGTAGATATTATCACAAGTATAGTACCAAAAGTATATATATATATTGTTGCTACCAGTCACTTTCAAGGCCTGTTCACATATCCGCTCATGGTACCTACGCTGTCAGTCTTGCACACACACTCACTCACACACTTACATGGACACACTCACCACCACATACACAGCCATCCATCGGTTATGCTGCTGCCATACTGTTTACCATTTTTATTATTATGAGTTTTTAATGTGACTTTGTGACTCATATTAAAAAAAGACTCACATTAAGCATCTCCAATCCAAAATTAAATCTAGAATCGGCTTCCTATTTCTCAACAAAAGCATCCTTCACTCATGCTGCCAAACATACCCTCGTAAAACAGACCATCCTACCGATCCTTGACGGTGATGTCATTTACAAAATAGCCTCCAACACTCTCAAATGGGATGCAGTCTATCACAGTGCCATCAGTTTTGTCACCAAAGCCCCATTTGTCAATGAGAACTTGTTCTCAACTAGCCTATCTGGTTAAATAAAGGTGAAATAAAAAATACTGAAATCAAAAACTCCAGTATCCATGCACATTGTACATTTGGTATTGAGCTTCATATCTTATTTCTTGTTCTCGTGTTTTCTTTATTATATATACAGTACCAGTCAAAAGTTTGGAAACACAAAATTATTCAAGGGTTTTTCTTTATTTGTACTATTTTCTACATTGTAGAATAGTAGTGAAGACATCAAAACTATGAGATAACACATACTGTATGGAAGCATGTAGTAACCAAAAAAAGTTAAACAAATCATTTTAGATTTTAGATTCTTCAAAGTAGCCACCCTTTGCCTTGATGACAGCTTTGCACACTTTTGGCATTCTCTCAACCAGCTTCACCTGGAATGTTTTTCCAACAGTCTTGAAGGAGTTCCCACATATGCTAAGTACTTGTTGGCTGCTTTTCCTCCATTCTGCAGTCCAACTCATCCCAAACCATCTCAATTGGGTTAAGGTCGGGTGATTGTTAACGCCAGATCATCTGATTCAGCACTCCATCACTCCCCTTGGTCAAATAGCCCTTACACAGCCTGGTGGTGTGTTGGATCATTGTCCTGTTGAAAGACAAATGATAGTCCCACTAAGTGCAAACCAGATGGATGGCGTATCGCTGCAGAATGCTGTGGTAGCCATGCTGGTTAAGTGTGCCTTGAATTATAAATAAATCCCCACACCATCACACCTCCTCCTCCATGCTTCACAGTGGGAACCACACATGCAGAGATAATCTGTTCAGCTACGCTGCATCTCACAAAGACACGGCGGTTTCATCATAGCACTTGAAGAAACTTTCTTGTTCTTGAAATTTTCTGAATTGACTGACCTTCATGTCTTAAAGTAACGGACTGTCATTCCTCTTTGCTTATTTGAGCTGTTCTTGCCATAATATGGACTTTATCTTTTCACAAATAGGTCTATCTTCTGTATGCCAGCCCTATTTGTCACAACACAACTGATTGGCTAAAACACATTAATAAGGAAAGAAATTCCACAAATGAACTTTTAACAAGGAACACCTGTTAATTGAAATTCATTCCAGGTCACTACCTCATGAAGCTGGTTGAGAGAATGCCAAGAGTGTGCAAAGCTGTCATCAAGGCAAAGGATGGATACTTTGAAGAATCTCAAATATAAAATATATTTTGATTTGTTTAACACTTTTTTAATTACTACATGATTCCATATGTGTTATTTCATAGTTTTGATGTCTTCACTATTATTCTACAAAGTAGAAAATTGTCCAAATAAAGAAAAACCCTGGAATGAGTAGGTGTGTCCAAACTTTTGACTGGTACTGTATATATTCATTTTTTTTATTAGTTATACTATTTTTATATTGATTACTGACTGCACTGTTGATAATGCAAGCTAAGCATTTCACTGTGCATGTGACAATAAAACCTTGAACTTGAACAAAACAATGTTAAAGAGCTTATGTACTAAGATGTTTGTAAAGTCAATATTTTACCATCTTGACAGAGAATAGTTCTTCCTCACCTCTCTGCCTCAGTTTTGTATTTCTTGAGGGCAAATTAGTCATTTATTTCACAAAAACAAATACATAGATCTATAATTAATAATTAGGCAAGTATTTTACTTGACATGGGCTATAATTGTATTTTCTCGAACAGTTGACCAGATGTTGTGCCTTAAGTTTTAATTGGAGATAGCCTAATGTTTTATGGTCCAATGCTGCCACCTTGTGACATTGTTCCAATTGGAATGATGGATGTTTGTCTAAAAGTGGTTCTCAAAAGGTTTGACCTATAACCCCCAAAAAGGAGTGGTTTACAGCTTGATTAATTAGGCTGTAATAGACAATTATTTGGTAAATACAGCCTGAAACGAATCCCTGAAAAATTGTGTAAATGTTCCTTTACAAGCCAGAATGTTGAATAAAATTACAATAAACTTACTCTATCGGTTTTATGTGCTGTTTGTCTTCAGCTGCTCTAAATTTTAGATAAGATATCCACAGAAAACTATTGTTTACCGGACTTTTTAGGGAGCCGGTAGGTAGGTTATATGGTTCCAGCCTTTTTGGTTCCAGGTAAAATGTTTGTTGGTTCCAGGTAGAACCATTTTAGATTCCATGTAGGACCCTAAAAGTTCTACATAAAACCAAAAGGGTTCTACTTGGAACCATCAAGAATTCTTCAAAGAATTATCCTATGGGGACAGCTGAAGAACCCTTTTTGGTTCTAGATATAACACTTTTTTCTAAGTGTATGTTAGCTTACATTACATTAGGCTGCCGACGGAATAACGGTCTTAGAATATAAGACGAACTTTCGGACGTATATTATCCAACCTCTTGATTGCATCAGTATGATTTGACCCATTTAGTATGATATATTATGTTTGACTGCTTTAGTAGGATATGTTACGTTAGGTTACATTACATTAGGTTACCAAAGCAATAGCACTTGTATAATTTAACACAAATTATATGACGTACAGTATCCTATTTCTCGATTGCTTTGCCCGAATTTAATTTGTGACCCTCCATTTACCTAAATTTACTGGGCTCCCGAGTGGCGCAGCGGTCTAAGGCACTGCATCACAGTGCTTTTTTTTCTCACCTTTATTTAACCAGGTAGGCCAGTTGAGAACAAGTTCTCATTTACAACTGCGACCTGGCCAAGCAAAGCAGTGCAACACAAACAACAACACAGAGTTACACAAACAAATGTACAGTCAATTACACAATATAAAGAAGTCTATATGCAGTGTGTGAAAATGGCGTGAGGAGGTAAGGCAATAAACAGGCCATAGTGAGCAAAGTAATTACAATTTAGCAAATTAACACTGGAGTGATAGATGTGCAGATGATGATGTGCAAGTAGAAATACTGGTGTGTAAAAGAGCAGAAAAGTAAATAAAAATAATATGGGGATGAGGTAGGTAGATTGGGTGGGCTATTTATAGAAGGGCTGTGTACAGCTGCAGCGTTCAGTTAGCTGCTCAGATAGCTGATGGTTAAAGTTAGTGAGGAAAATATAAGTCTCCAACTTCAGCGATTTTTGCAATTCGTTCCAATCAATGGCAGTAGAGAACCGGAAGGAAAGGCGGCCAAAGAGGTGTTGTCGGGCAGCGATCGGTTGAAAAGCTTGCATTTAAGAGCAGTTGGAGGCCACGGAAAGAGTGTTGTATGGCATTGAAGCTCGTTTGGAGGTTAGTTAACACAGTGTCCAAAGAAGGGCCAGATGTATACAGAATGGTGTCGTCTGTGTAGAGGTGGATCAGGGAATGATCCGCAGCAAGACTGTCATTGTTGATATATACAGAGAAAAGAGTCGGCCCGAGAATTGAACCCAGTGGTACCCCCATAGAGACTGCCAGAGGTCCGGACAACAGGCCCACCGATTTGACACACTGAACTCGAGGCAGTCATTTGAGGAACCAAGGCTGTAGAGTCTGCCGATAATAATACAGTGATTGACAGAGTCGAAAGCCTTGGCCAGTACTGTCTTTTATCGATGGCGGTTATGATGTGTTTTAATACCTTGAGCATGGCTGAGGTGCCCCCATGACCTGGCTCGGAAACAGGATTGCAAAGCAGAGAAGGTACGGTGGGATTCTAAATGGTCGGTGATCTGTTTATTAACTTGGCTTTCGAAGACTTTAGAAAGTTAGGGTAGGATGGATATAGGTCTGTAACAGTTTGGGTCTAGAGTGTCACCCATTTGAAGAGGGGGATGACTGCGGCAGCTTTCCAATCTTTAGGAATCTCTGGCGATATGAAAGAGAGGTTGAACAGACTGGTAATAGGGGTTGCAACAATGGCGGCGGATAATTTTAGAAAGTGAGGGTCCAGATTGTCTAGCCCAGCTGATTTGTACGGGTTCATGTTTTGCAGCTCTTTCAGAACATCTGCTATCTGGATTTGGGTGGAGGAGAAGCTGGTGAGGCTTGGGCAAGTAGCTGCGGGGGATGCGGAGCTGTTGGCCAGGGTAGGGGTAGCCAGGAGGAAAGCATGGCCAGCCGTAGAGAAATTCTCGTTGAAATTCTCGATTATCATGGATTTATCGGTGGTGACAGTGTTTCCTAGCCTCGGTGCAGTGGGCAGCTGGGAGGAAGTGCTCTTATTCTCCATGGACTTTACAGTGTCCCAAATTATTCTGGAGTTAGAGCTACAGGATGCAAATTTCTGTTTGAAAAAGCTGGCCTTTGCATTCCTGACTGACTGCGTGTATTGGTTCCTGACTTCCCTGAACAGTTGCATATCACAGGGACTATTCGATGCTAGTGCAGTCCACCACAGGATGTTTATGTGCTGGTCGAGGTCAGTCAGGTCTGGAGTGAACCAAGGGTTATATCTGTTCTTAGTTCTACATTTTTTGAAAGGGGCAAGCTTATTTAAGATGGAGGCGTCACGCTTGTGGCGTCACTACAGACACCCTTGTTCCAATCCAGGCTCACAATCCAGGCTCACCCTTGGACCAATCAATTTCACAACCGGCCGTGATTGGGAGTCCCATAGGGTGGCGCACAATTGGGCCAGCGTTGTCTAGGTTTGGCCGGTGTAGGCCATCATTGTAAATAAGAATTTGTTCTTAACTGACTTGCCTAGTTAAATAAAGGTTAAATTAAAATTAAAATAAACTATGATATGTTACATTACGGTAGATTCCATTGCATTAAGCGACCAATGGAATAGCGGCCTTACAATATAATATGAATTGCAGGACGTACAGTATCCTACTTCTTCATTTCGGCCATAAAAATGCTTAGAACAAATTAAATAAAGCAATGCAGGACGTGTATACTAGTTACACGACAATTCAGAGTCATTTCTGCATACAGTGAGAGAACAGAATCCATAGTTTGATACTACAATTGACACAAGTTACATACTGTGGCTCTGACCAAATAAATCAATAGTTGTGTTTGGGTTCGATTTCAACAGGATGTATACAGTACCTCAGAGCAATCTCAACAGTGCATACTGACAAGAGTGAATAGGCCATTTGAAATTATACAGGACATAAACCTAAGTAATAGACTAAGTTTACTGTATAAAAAATGTAAGGGTTGTACCATTAACAAAATACAGAAAGATAAGCAGGTTGATCACAGTTCTATTGCAGGTTCAATTCAACTTGCCTCCAGATTCAAATAAAACTAAATTAATGCCAGGGTCACATTTAATCTGAAAACATTTCAAATGTATACACGTTTGGAATGGAGATAGTGGTAGTAAATAAAAGCCTATGCTCTCTTGAAATGGTTATAAACTCAGCAGATCTTAATTGTAAAGGGTTTAAACACTGTTTCCCATGCTTGTTCAATGAACCATAAACAATTAATGAACATGTTCCTGTGGAACGGTCGTTAAGACACTAACAGCTTGCAGACGGTAGGCAATTAAGGTCACAGTTATGAAAACTTAGGACACTAAAGAGGCATTTCTACTGACTCTGAAAAACACCAAAAGACAGATGCTCATCCGCGTGAACGTGCCTTACGCATGCTGCAAGGTGGCATGAGGACTGCATATGTGGCCAGGGCAATAAATTGCAATGTCTGTACTGTGAGACACCTAAGACAGAGCTACAGGGAGACAGGACGGACAGCTGATCGTCCTCTCAGTGGCAGACCACGTGTAACAACACCTGCACAGGGTCGGTACATCCGAACATCACACCTGCGGGACAGGTACAGGATGGCAACAACAACTGCCCGAGTTACACCAGGAATGCACAATCCCTGCATCAGCGCTCAGACTGTCCGCAATAGGCTGAGAGAGGCTGGACTGATGGCTTGTAGGCCTGTTGTAAAGCGGGTCCTCACCAGACATCACCGCAACAACGTCGCCTATGGGCACAAACCCACCGTCGATGGACCAGACAGGACTGACAAAAAATTGCTGACGAGTTGCAGTTTTGTCTCACATGGGGTGATGGTCGGATTCATGTTTATCGTCAAAGGAATGAGCGTTACACCGAGACCTGTACTCTGGAGCGGGATCGATTTGAAGGTGGAGGGTCCGTCATGGTCTGGGGCGGTGTCACAGCATCATCGGACTGAGCTTGTTGTCATTGCAGGTAATCTCAATGTGGTGCATTACAGGGAAGACATCCTCCTCCCTCATGTGGTACCCTTCCTGCAGGCTCATCCTGACATGACCCTCCAGCATGACAATGCCACTAGCCATTCTGCTCATTCTGTGAGTGATTTCCTGCAAGACAGGAATGTCAGTGTTCTGCAATGGCCAACGAAGAGCCCGGATCGTAATCCCATTGAGCACGTCTGGGACCTGTTGGATCAGAGGGTGAGGGCTAGGGCCATTCCCCCCAGAAATGTCTGGGAACTTGCAGGTGCCTTGGTGGAAGAGTGGGGTAACACCTCACAGCAAGAACTGGCAAATCTGGTGCAGTCCACGAGGAGGAGATGCACTGCAGTACTTAATGCAGCTGGTGGCCACACCAGATACTGACTTACTTTTGACCCCCCCCCCTCCCCTCCACCACATTATTCGATGTCTGTTAGTTACATATCTGTGGAACTTGTTCAGTTTATGTCTCAGTTGTTGAATCTTGTTATTTTCATACAAATATTTACACATGTTACACTTGCTGAAAATAAATGTAGTCGACAGTGAGGACGTTTATTTTTTTGCTGAGTTTATTTGGACACTCACAGCTGCTGTACATACTCAAGACTGAAATGCTTCCCACCTCTTCCAGACATCTCAAACTATATCTGTCAATTAAGAATGTCTATATGAATGGCAGTGGATAGTCTAACCATCACAGGTGTAATTTAGGATTGAAATATGCTCAGACCTGCAGGAACTACTAGCAACAAGAGTTTTCACATTTGTGAGATATTTAAATGATCTTTATAAGCATCGTCATTAAGTTATACATAGACTGACTACTCGTCCAAAAATAAGAAGGAAATGACGAAAGGTAGCTAGGCGTGGCCAAGTAACATAACATATCATACTAAATTAGGTGACACGGATTTATGTAGAGAATAATACATTTAGTGACAGGCAGGTTTTAGTAAAAGGCGGCTACGCTCCGGGACTGCAGTGAATGTATATTTAATTCTAGTTATTCCACGTTGCTATGGTAAACAAATCGTTGCCATGTAGCTACGGTAGCAGAGGTTAAACGATGACAAGATACAAAAAAATGGTTTCATAAATAATGTATAAATAGGCAACAAGGACTTCAGCAAATAATGCTTTTAGAAATCATTTAGAAATATGCAACAACCAAATGTTTGTGGAGTCAACCTTCTGTGTAGCCTAGTTCCATATTTTGGATCCAGCTTTATTCACCAGCACCTGTAAATAAATCCCACCATTTTGCACCTGAATTCTGCTTGATTTGAAGCTTCGCACCAGTCTGACAAGACAATAAGGTCCACTACCTTACACACTCATTGAAGTCGCTCTGGATAAGAGCGTCTGCTAAATGACTTAAATGTAAATGTAAATGTAGTAGCCTACAGGTAGGCCTACAGCAATACACTTGGTATATTATGTTGTATAAGGGAATTGTTGCTGGTTAGATCCCAGCCAGAGCCAGGTCTCCCAAAATGGTTATTATTTGCCATTTTGTCATATTTGTTTGAGTTGCCTACTTTATGTGTATCAGAAGATAAAGCTGATCTATGCAGGGTCGAGGGAGATAATCAAGTAATACGCCTACAGTTTATTAATTTGATTCAATCCACTTTCAACTCATTCTTAAAGCCACAATGTGACTCTTTACTATTTCACATAATATGACTCCTCTCCATACACCTACACAGTGACAGTGCATTGATGTAAAGCCCTTCTTGTCCTCTACCAGGTCCTCTCTAAATTCGGATGGTCTATTTTGTGAGTTTTTTTAATCGTTACCTGAGAGCTGCAGCTGCTCTGACTCAGTGTGCTGGGGGAGGGGGGGGGGGACTGTCCCGCTGCACCAATAGGAGATTGTCAAAAAAACACTGAGCTCTCCAGTTAGCCCACACGCTTGTCTGTCTTGAAGGATTAACGCTACCCTCCAAGAAGCAGCGGTGGACGCTGGCTGTAGTGAGGATATAGATACATTATTTGTCACGCAACTAAAATTGGTAAATCGCAGCTTATCGTCCTCAAACAGCTAAATCATTTATCTGCAGGAGGTGCGTTGGATGTATCCATGCTTTTGATTATTGAATTGGGACACTGGAATCCTTCCTTTTGGAGAACATTTAAAGGAGACGTGCAACTTAAAGGTGCACAGTTTCCTATTGAATTGAATAACGTAAGACATAATAGAATAGTTTATTTTGACGATATATCATGTGCATAGTTTGTGAAACAGGAAACAGAATAGAGACGCATGCATTAAATGTCTTGCTGCTGCAAGGTGAAACCCTACAGAGGAAGGTATGTAAACAGTTACACTCAGAGATGTACGTTACAGTACAGATACATTATTTAAAGGGGAAATTATATCTCTTTTATATGTGGTATTAACATATTTGTTTGTTTGTGACTTCATCTTCACTTTTTGGGACATTGTTGACGCAGCTTGTACAATGTTGATGGAATGATTTTTAGGTGAGTTGTTGGTGCTTCAATAAAGATGATAGTTTGTTTTGCTGATGATGATGATGATGATGTGGATGAAGACTGCAACAATTGACTAGAAGAGTGATGAGAAATGTTGTCTGTCTTTCTAGGTATCCATCAAATAGCATGCCATTTTTTGTTGGTCGGTTAGGATTACGTACATTAGAAAGGATGACCCCGCAAGACTAGTATTACATTGATATACAATACATCATCAATAGATCCCATGTCCATTAGTGACATCTTTCCATGCTGTTAATTCACTTCGATACTGCCTGCTTTGCGCTCTTGAATAAGCCCACTGTGATTTGACCAGCAGCACAGTCGTGCATGTCCCACTCCCAATGCTACAGTATGTTCTGGTTTTAGGTACAGTACAATAAATCTCAAAATGACCTGTGTTACACCAGATAAAGACAGTCATCCATGAATTTTCTGTAAGGGCATATGTAGGGTATACACTGAGTGTACAAAATAGTAGGAACACATTCCTAATTTTGAGTTGTACCCTCCTTTGCCCTCACAATAGCCTCAATTCGTCGGGCATGGACTCTACAAGGTGTCAAAAGCGTTCCACAGGGATGCTGACCCATGTTGACGCCAATGCTTCCCACAGTTGTGTCAAGTTGGCTGGATGTCTTTTGGGTGATGGACCATTCTTGATGCACACTGGAAACTGTTGATCGTGAAAAACCCAGCGGGGTTTCAGTTGTTGACACACTGAAACCGGTGCACCTGGCACCTACTACCATACCCCTTTCAAAGGCACTTAAATATTTTGGCTTTCCCATTCATCCTCTGAATGGCACACATACACAAGCCATGTCTCAATTGTGTCAAGGCTTAAATATCCATCATTAGCATGTCTCCTTCCCTTCATCTACACTGATTGGAGTGGATTTAACAAGTGACATCAATACGGGATCATACTGCAGTTTTCACCTGCATTCACCTGGTCAGTCTCTATGTCTGGTAAAGAGCAGGTGTTCCTAATGTTTTGTACACTGAGTGTATATCTGATAAGGCAATTTATCTCCTAAACCACTGGTTCCCAACCTCTTACTGTACCACCAACTGAAATTTGCTCTGCTCGGAGTACCCACTTGAGCATTTTTACCAGTAAGCCTATGTTCTCATGAGTCTTTTCAAGTATCCCCTCCAGGGTTCCTTTTTTAAAATGTATTTATTTTTATTTAACCTTTATGTATCTAAGCAAGTCAGTTAAGAACAAATTCTTATTTATAATGACGGCCTACCGGGGCAGAACAACATATTTTTACCTTGTCAGCTCGGGGATTCGATTCAGCAACCTTTCGGTTACTGGCCCAACGCTCTAACCACTAGGCTACCTGCCACCCCAAAAAAGTACCTAGTATCCCTGGTTGGGAACCACTGTCCTAAACCTCTCATCTGTGCAAATGCATAGCCTAAATGTAAATGAAATACATCCCTATTCAAGGTTATATTCAGAACTGCTGCAGTGGGGTGAATTAAATAATGAAACTAAGACCCATTATTCTTGATCTATTGCCAATGATCTTCTGTCTAAAACGGTCTGGCTGGTCTTGCTTATTTGTCGAACGCGGAGACTTCTGTTGTGCTAAGCATTTCCACTGGTGCACCTGTTATTTTCAATAGAATAACAGACAAATAACAAAGCCTTAAATGTTTTGTTATTTCTTTTTATCGTTTTGCTCTACCTTTATGTTGTATTCCCTCAGAACAGTATGAATGTTTACTCTGTAAACACTGGCCCTGAATGACTTTTTAAAAAAATACTTTGTATTGCTGGACCTTTTAATAGTAATATTAGGCTTCTTGCACAGGTGGTAGTTTAGAAAAAATCTGTCTAAAGATAAAATACAAATTTTAATTTTAAATGTAAAAAAATCAACATTGATTGACAGCTGTTACATGCTTTATATTTTCTCAGGCAGATAAATGGCTGTTTGTCTCAATGAAAGCATATTTCTCTCTGACAGGAGTTCAATCAACCAGATGATGAACAGCTAGAGCTCTTCAGACTCTTCCTCTGAAGTCCAACGCCAAACACACCAGCGTCTGGGGACAACAGTCCATTTTTATTAAAGTGCTTAAGCAATTAACATATGGCGCCCATAATGGAGGGCAGGCATACAGTCCTGTGTCTCTACGAGCCCATCCGGGAACTGTGCAGTATCAGCCTTTATCAACCCAAGGGGAGGGCCCCAGGGTTTATGTACAAGAGCCACGCCCCTCGGTGGGCCCAGCCCTGTAATGACCAAGACCAGAGAGATGTAGATCCCATGGCAGCCAAAAGAAGAAGCCAGTCTTCTGAGTCCGCAGGCGAACTCCTCAACTGCTGCCAGGCAACAAATGAGGCTGTAGCTGAGCTCTGCTGGCTAGCCGCGGAGCACCACCAGTTGCTGGCTGATCTCCTATCTCTGTGTGGAGACTGCGCTGACAGAGTCAGGATGGGTAATCAGGATGGGAAGCTCCAGGATCACAGGGAGGTTCGTGGGAGCTTCTCAGGACAGGTCCTCAGCAGCAATGCTCAACATGCTCTCTCTATGTCTCTGGGGCACGATAGAGCCTCCTCACTGGGCAGGAAGCTGAAGAAGCTGGGGGGAAAGAAGTTAAACAGTGCAGAGGAGTTCCTGCACAGCAAGATGAAGAAGAAAGTAGGGATAGGGAGCACTGCAGTAGAGTCTTTATTTTTTCAGTCCTCGACTCAGACCCGGGATCAATCCAACCTCGTCCCAGTGGCTGAGGAGAAAATCATTCTTGGGACCCCAGCCTTTCTCCAATCTTCGGACACTCCAATGTCAGGCTCCTATGCCAGTGTGGCCAGCAACCCCATCCTCAGTATGGAGGAGCACTTCCATATCGCTAGAGAGGGCTGGGACTTCATGGAGGAAGACTCTCGTGCCTCTGAGCCAGACCTGGACTTCTGCAACAACATGTCTGAGTACGACAGTGAACTCTGCTTGGGCTACGAAGCTTCGTCCTGTAGTTTATTGGAAGACGTGCAGGATCATGTTCAACTAGAGCATATGATGAGTGGGAACAACATTCGCCCCATGAGGTCTGAGGACAAGTCAGCCCACCAGCTGTATGATGAGGTCAACAGGAGGGACACAGGGGTTAGGGTGGTTGCCAAGGGGCAGGAGATGGAGGGCACAGTGCAACATGTTGGCCATATTAGCCCAGACTGGTCCAAAGAGTTCTATCCAGAGACTGAATCAGATGTACCTCAGCCGGGGATGAGCAGCTGTCAGCAGGGGTATGGGGAGTGGAGGAGTCTAAACAGGGACATTAAAGATACGGGAGGGACCAAACCTTCAGAGGGGCTGCAGCTGCATCTCTCACTTCCTGTTGAGGCCTCCTCTATCAAATTCCACAGAAAAAGCCCCTCTTCACCCTATCTGAGTGGGGTGTTCAACACCTCCTACCCTGCCACCAACAGTCTGCAGAGCATGTCCCCAGTGCTGTCCCCCCTATCGCACAAGCTCCCCAGCCCTAAGCTCAACCACCGCATCCTGCTCCTCTCTGACGTTGACGTTGGCCAGGGGACGGACAGTGACAGCCCCATGACTGGATCCGAAGAGGAGCCCAAAGTCACCACAGAGGTCATAGATAAGAATGGCAACAAGCGGACCATCACACGGCTGGACCTGAACCTCAGCAGACTACCAGGGACTTCCAGATGGAATTTAAATGGCCTATCTATGGCAACAGGTGAGTTAGTGTTATTAACAATCAAAAGCACCGCTTGCATTCTTTTCCTGTAATGTCCCCCCGTCTTGACACTAATGTTGACATCAATGCTTTTCACTCCTTTATGGGACATGCCTCTCAGAATGTGTCCTTAATCAGGCATCAATACAACACTGGATTGCAATGGCTGTTATGTTAACTTAGCTGTAAGAGAGATTACATAGTGATTGATGTTTAGAATATAGATCCTGAGCACTATAGCTACATTTTTTACCCAGTCCATTCAGCCTGGAGATGTTTTGGAAATGCTTGGTTACTGCAGTGTGGTAGCTGTCAAACAACAAACTATTTCTACTGCACACTGGGGGAGTTTTCCCCACTGATTGAAGCTATTTTCTCTCTGTAGTTCCCCCCCTCTAGGTGAGAGACAGAGTAAAGCATGTCCCAGTGCTAGCTGATGCACAGTCATCCCTTGCCAATCTGTTTAAATTAAAATGGTTTCTGATCATCCTGTTTTGGTTGTGACTGGCCTGATATGCTTGCTTTACCCTTGGCATGCGACTCCGTATTAAAAAGCTACCCAACATACAGAGAGAGAGAGAGCATAGCCTGAGACTGATTTAATTTCTAACCCATGCTGATGAGACACTCTTAACCGTTTCGGCACCGGGCAGGGAAGGAGGGGCTGTGATGGGGTCCCAGATCAAAGGCTCTGGGTTGACATGCAGTTCAAACCCACTACCGCTCTCACGAAAACAATGTTAACTGAAGCATCGCCAATTTGTCCTCTCGGTGCTCTGCACCTCCTCCTAAACCACTGCCCACCGAGTTCACAGACTGCCAGGTAACAAAGACAGCCTCAATAGGCACACGGGTTACAGAACAAAAGGATTAGGATTTGGGATGTAGTTTAAGAAGCAGAAGTGCATCAGAACTTCCCGAATGGCCCGACGGCCTCTTAATCTGGAATTAATAAACTGCAGTATCTCCATGGTTACATCGACAGCATAAATGTGATACAAAGTATAGCTCCCCCATATCCTCTTTCTAAATCCATGTAGAAGTGTCACAAGCCTCGGGTCATTGAAAAATGTAACATTGACTGTCAGTCATTGTACCCCAAATGCCTTGCCCCTACAGCAAAGAGTAGCCTGCTTTTACGTTGTGTCGGCAGGTTGTCTGGTACCTCCCAACCTTTGATCAGTGTAAGAGTGCTGTAGCGTGGCTTAGTGTTTGGGTACATCCCATCAGTCCACATTGGTAAAGGAAGATACAAAGGTCATGAAGCAAGTTGATTGTATCAATGTTTGCCTGGTGCTTCCATTAGACAGGTACCTGTAATTACATTGTAACTACATTGATGACGTCTATCCAGGGGTGAAAGTAAGGCAGTGCGGTCCGGTACAGCGCCCCAGCAAAATAAATAGTTGGGTTACGCGTACCGGTAAAACAAGAAAACTGTACGCTGTTACACCATTATGTCAGGACCCAGTTACGAACCCGGGTCTCCGGAGTGAGAAACAGTCACTTAACCAACTGAGCCACGAATAGTCGGCAGAACCCAGAAGATAAGGCAGCCACAGCAGTACTTGAGACGGTGTATTTAATGAAGTAAAAAGTGAAGTTCGGGAAAACATGTAACTCCACAACCTCAAAAGGAATTCCACAAGAACAAAGGTAATCCTCCAAGACAAAAAATGTAAATCCACAAGGTGGAAGGAATAGCACAAAAAGCCTCAAAAGGATACTCAAAAACAAACAAACAAGAACAAAAAAACAGAATTCCACAAGAGAGTCCACCGGGATCTACAAGAGTTCACAGAGTACTAGGGCTGGGTGCTAACATACAAACACAGAGCAAAGAACTGAGGGAAACAAAGGGTTTAAATACAATCAGGGGAAACGAGGCACAGGTGCAAATAATAATGGGGATCAAGGGAAAACAAAAGGTCAAAAGGCACAATGGGGGCATCTAGTGACCAAAAACCGGAACAACCCTGGCCAAATCCTGACACATTATCTATCAATACTGCAGAGGCATGACAAATGGAGTTGAAAACGAGTAGTATAGCAGCCTACACTGCAAAATGCGATGTGGTAGCATGGCCGAAACCGACAGGAGCGCAGACAGCAGTGGACACATACATTCTGGCCTAATGACATTTGCCAAATGTCATTACACTTTTTGGTGTTTGGTGTAACAGATGTATCCTTCCATTCACCACTGTTTGGAAGGTGGAAATATGTTGTGAGTGGATGAACGTGCGCTGGTATCCTAGTAAAGGAGCTGTTTGAAGTGATTGTTTGTGAATCAGATGAAAACATAATGACTGGTTGTGTTTATGCAACAATATAAGTTCATGCATTTTAAAGGTTAAATAACAAATCTTTATGAATTAATAGGGATTCTATACGTGGTTCTATAATTAGGCCCATACATTGTTTAGGTGCGTGCACAAATAGAAAGAATAATCTGAATCAATTCTCATCGTGGTAATGTCCCCCCATCCACCCATTCATACACACACAACACATAGACACCATTTCCTGCAGAGCCGGCTTAAGTCTTCACCACTTCCATTGTTCATTCATCTTCTGAACCTAGATCCCCAGGCTTCCCAGAATGCAAGACTACCGAGACTAGATTCAAACAGACAGAAAATCCGATTTTCTTTTAAAGGTTAACATGGGCTTCTACCTTTAAATGGTAAGAGAAATAGGATTCAAAGCAGTAGAACTATTTTCCCCTGTTAGCCTGTCTGTGCCACTGTGTGCTTTTCAGGCTGTTGTGGCTCATGATTAATCAATATGAGTTCTATAAATAACTATTCTTGGCCTGAGTGAACAGGATACAGTTTCATCTGCAGGCATATAACATGAATACTGTCCGTTATTGAATTGCATGAACAGTGTCTGTATGTATAGTATAGTGTCTGTATGTATAGATAGTAACATGATATTTCTCCATGTTGCATATTGTCCCCTCTAAATCTCCCCTTTGATAGAAATCTGAAAACAGTCTCACTGTTCATTTGGAAGGACCTCAGTGGGTTCTGAGCCATCCTTTCTCCACGTTCAATAATTCATTACACTTGAAATGTTAACAAGGACAAATGGACAACAGAGGGGCTAGAATTGCTACTATGTAGGTCAGAATAAAGGCTGCTCTTCATGGTTGGTCCTGCCAATAATATTCTCATTTAAATACGATCTCTGTCATCTCTGTTGTCTGTGTGAGGTTCAGTTATCAATGTTTAATTGGTCAAAGGAAGCTGTACGGGAGAGTGTATGAATATATGTAACATTTAGAAACCTATTGTCCTCTGCAAGGCAGTTAACCCACTGTTCCCCGGGCTCCCGAAGACGTGGATGTCGATTAAGGCAGCCCTCCGCACCGCTCTGATTCAGAGTGTTAAATGCAGAAGATACATTTCAGTTGATTGCATTCATTTGTACAACGATTAAATCAAATCAAATCAAATCAAATCAAATTTTATTTGTCACATACACATGGTTAGCAGATGTTAATGCGAGTGTAGTGAAATGCTTGTGCTTCTAGTTCCGACAATGCAGTGATAACCAACAAGTAATCTAACTAACAATTCCAAAACTACTGTCTTATACACAGTGTAAGGGGATAAGGAACATGTACATGAGGATATATGAATGAGTGATGGTACAGAGCAGCATACAGTAGATGGTATCGAGTACAGTATATACATATGAGATGAGTGTGTAGACAAAGTAAACAAAGTGGCATAGTTAAAGTGGCTAGTGATACATGTGTTACATAAGGATGCAGTCGATGATGTAGAGTACAGTATATACATATGCATATGAGATGAATAATGTAGGGTAAGTAACATTATATAAGGTAGCATTGTTTAAAGTGGCTAGTGATATATTTACATCATTTCCCATCAATTCCCATTATTAAAATGGCTGGAGTTGGGTCAGTGTCAATGACAGTGTGTTGGCAGCAGCCACTCAATGT
Organism: Oncorhynchus gorbuscha; assembly: GCF_021184085.1. Lineage (NCBI taxonomy): Eukaryota > Metazoa > Chordata > Actinopteri > Salmoniformes > Salmonidae > Oncorhynchus > Oncorhynchus gorbuscha. The sequence continues at coordinate 22,713,552 of NC_060189.1, read as the reverse complement.
TAGTGGTGGCTGTTTAACAGTCTGATGGCCTTGAGATAGAAGCTGTTTTTCAGTCTCTCGGTCCCAGCTTTGATGCACCTGTACTGACCTCGCCTTCTGGATGATAGCGGGGTGAACAGGCAGTGGTTCGGGTGGTTGATGTCCTTGATGATCTTTATGGCCTTCCTGTAACAACGGGTGGTGTAGGTGTCCTGGAGGGCAGGTAGTTTGCCCCCGGTGATGCGTTGTGCAGTCCTCACTACCCTCTGGAGAGCCTTACGGTTGAGGGCGGAGCAGTTGCCGTACCAGGCGGTGATACAGCCCGCCAGGATGCTCTCGATTGTGCATCTGTAGAAGTTTGTGAGTGCTTTTGGTGACAAGCCAAATTTCTTCAGCCTCCTGAGGTTGAATAGGCGCTGCTGCGCCTTCTTCACGACGCTGTCAGTGTGAGTGGACCAATTCAGTTTGTCTGTGATGTGTATGCCGAGGAACTTAAAACTAGCTACCCTCTCCACTACTGTTCCATCGATGTGGATAGGGGGGTGTTCCCTCTGCTGTTTCCTGAAGTCCACAATCATCTCCTTAGTTTTGTTGACGTTGAGTGTGAGGTTTTCCTGACACCACACTCCGAGGGCCCTCACCTCCTCCCTGTAGGCCGTCTCGTCGTTGTTGGTAATCAAGCCTACCACTGTTGTGTCGTCCGCAAACTTGATGATTGAGTTGGAGGCGTGCGTGGCCACGCAGTCGTGGGTGAACAGGGAGTACAGGAGAGGGCTCAGAACGCACCCTTGTGGGGCCCCCGTGTTGAGGATCAGCGGGGAGGAGATGTTGTTGCCTATTAGGTATCGCCTTTCCCCTTCCCCTTCTATACTAACACAAGTATAAACGCAACATACAACAATTTACAGTTCATATAAAGTTACAGTTCATATAAGGAAATCAGTCAATTTAAATGAATTAATTAGTCCCAAATCTATGGATTTCACATGACTGGGCAGGGGCCCAGCATTGGGGGGCTTGGGAGGGCATAGGCCCAGGCCCAGCCAGTCAGAATGAATTTTTCCCCACAAAGGGCTTTAATACAGACAGAAATACTCCTCAGTTTCATCAGCTGTCCGTGTGGCTGGTCTCAGACAACCAGGCCGTGAAGAAGCCAGATGTGGAGGTCCAGGGCTGGCGTGGTTGGACGTACTGCCAAATTCTCTAACGACATTGGAGGCAGCTTATGGTAAAGAAATTAACATTAAATTGTCTGGCAACAGCTCTGGTAGACATTCCTGCAGTCAGCATTCCAGTTGCACATTCCCCCAAAACTTGAGACATATGTGGCATTGTGTTGTGTGACAAAACTGCATATTTTAGAGTGGCCTTTTATTGTCCCCAGCACAAGGTGCACCTTTGTAATGATCATGCTGTTTAATCATCTTCTTGATATGCCACACCTGTCAGGTGGATGGATTATTATCTTGGCAAGGAGACATGCTCATTAACAGGGATGTAAACTAATTTGTATACAGAGAAATACACTTTTGTGAGTATGGAACATTTCTTGGATAATTTATTTCACCTCATGAAACATGGGACCAACACTTTACATGTTGCGTTTATATTTTTGTTCAGTATAAATGCTCTGCGCCCGCTATGTTTTAGACCTAAAGTCTATTTATGGATGTACAATAGGGAATATATAACAATCACGTTATATTAGAGATTTCTGCTCGGATTATCTATGCTATGTTCATTGTCATTGCAATTACTCTGCTCTAAGCAGGAGAGCAAATGTAAAGGATTTTCACTCCCTCCCACTGTCTATAGCAGAGACAGCAGCAACTGACACAAATAAAGACAGAGTATGAGTGAATGTTGCCTGCTCAATCTGAGGTACCTTAAATAACACCTCGATGACATAAACCAGGGCATATGGAAATGACCACTCCAGCCTGGAGTCAGTTGACATGTCTTTCCTCCCCTCTCCTAGCGTCAATTGCAAAATGCCGGTCATGCAACATTGCTCCTCAAAGTGAGGACAAGGGCCAGCTCTATTCAGATCAGGAAATAGATTGTGCGAAGCCCGTCTGGGTAGGAAGGTTTGCGCTCAGCTCTCGCGCTGCCTGTCTAAGGTGTATCACGGCCAGAGGAATAGTTCTACACTACGGTCCCTCTCTACTGTGGAACTTGTTACTGTTGGAGCTCTTCAGAATAATCTTACCTTTCTTATCATAATCATAAATAGTCATATTTATGTATCATGTAACTTTTAGGTTGATGTTATCTGTTGAAAACCTATTTTATTATTTACATGTATTATTACTGTAGTTGTTTAGCCTCTAGTTGTTGACGTGCAGACATCACACAAGTTACACTCCATTCGCTCTGCTAGTGCTAGACAGGAGATGAGTGATGATGAGTCTGTGACCATCACGTCATGCTACATTATAGCTCTCCCCTTCAGGGCACGAGAGAGAGAGAGAGAGAGAGAGAGAGAGAGAGAGAGAGAGAGAGATAATCTCCATTCTCAGCTACTGTATGTCCACCCTGCCTCTGTAGACCAGGCCTCAGACAACCAACCAATGGCCCACAGAGAGCAGCGGGAGCAGGGTTAAACCATGCAGGACAGACAGGAAAAGAAGATGTACTGTATAAAGCCTGCCTCCAGCACAAAGATGATGGTGTTTCAAGTTAACCAAGCACATGGGCAGTCTTTAAATTGGAATAATGAGTTTATAGATGTTTGTATAGTATGGTAGGAGTAGGGCACTGGACACCACTTTGAGGGTTAGTTGCTGTGGGTGAGAGGGAGGGAGAGAGAGAAGAGTACACTGTTTATAATGTATGGCTTCAGCCTGTTCGATGGAGTGCATTAAGAGGGTTGTTCCTGCTCACCTTGAGATTGTTGAGCGGTGAACTGCGTATTATCTCCAGTCATCAATCACCACTGACACCTCCAGGCACTCCACAGCCAGAAGTTGCCTTCTCAGCACCATGTGACCTGACTAACACAGGCCCTGTTCCATTAGCCCTGCGCTGTCCCTACCCCACCCAGCCAAGTGCTCTCTTTTTCAGATTCAGTGTTTAATAGTCACATGTAAAGGGTTGCAGGTGTGATTGCAGGGCTTCGAGCGCCAACATGCAGGACTAAGTGAAATAAAATAAGGAAAATTGTTTGTTTTTTAAATGAAAAAAAAATACAATATTCTTTCTCACTGACAGCTGCTCAGTTCACAAGCTCTGATTTATACACAGTCACATCACAGCCCTGTCAATGAACACCTACAGGACCACAGCATTCCCTGTCTGTCTGCCTGCCTGGCCTTGACTGAGAGGGAGGAGGTGTGGAAACAGGAATTATTATAAGTCTTATAAGTCAGAGTAGCAACTAGTAAAGTAGCAGGAGCAGAACAGTTGCACTATCCAGTTGGAATGAGTTTGGCAAGATGATAATGTTGTCTTAGGTTCAGTCCACTCTATAGCCTGGGAAAGGGTGTTATCAGATCCTATGTCATCAATGAAAAAGAGAAGTGTGTTTCTGGCTCTGTGTTCAGTGAACTACAGGCATCGATTCAGCCTACCTTGGCTTCTGTTTAAGAGAAGTTGGAGATTAAATAACAATTAGAGCAGAGTTTTCCCCAGTGCCAGTGAACTTTGCTTCACCCATCATAGTGTGTGTGTGTGTGTGTGTGTGTGTGTGTGTGTGTGTGTGTGTGTGTGTGTGTGTGTGTGTGTGTGTGTGTGTGTGTGTGTGTGTGTGTGTGTGTGTGTGTGTGTGTGTGTGTGTGTGTGTGTGTGTGTGTGTGTGTGTGTGTGTGTGTGTGGTGTGTGTGTGTAAGCAACTGCTAAGTGTTCTCAGAGCACACACTAATAAATGTATTACCTAATGCAGCAGAGTGCTTTCTAAATCAGATTCTAGTCAACACTTTATAAGTTTAACGTTCTATTATTATAGTGGAATGGAGGCTCACTCTCATTTAATTGTTTGAGTATTATTTTTCAGTGCACCAGTATTGGGTTTTTCGATATGTGTAATAAACAAAAGTTGAATAGATTGAAGTCTATAATATGTTTTGGCACACATCATTTCAGAAGAAGACACGAGATCCCCTGATGACAGTGTTAATTCATTGTGCACCTTTATATTTAGGGTGGTCTTTCTGCTCAGAGCCAGTCAGAGCTGCACTGCACTGACTATTCGACAGGGTCGCAAAGCCTCTCTACCTATTCCTGTCCAGAAGGTGGCAGCGTGGCCCTCTTAATGCCATTTTCACACTGTTGCCTGTGTCCTCAGCTCAGAATATGCCGTGTAGTCACAGCTATAGATGTGGACAAACTAGTCTCAAAAGCTCAATTATCAGTAAATGTTTAATATAGGGATGAAAAGATTGAAGAGTGCTGTTCTCTACTCAATATGTTTTAGTTACAAACGATTTGGTGGGATTCTGTTTGATTAGAGGAACAACTTGACGCGATTCGGTTCGATACGATTCGATTTGTTGCATTAACATATTCATTTTCCATTCTAACATCTGCTGCTGATGGAGCTCATCAGCTGGCCCTCTGACCTGGATTCTCTAAAATGACTTATACAGTTGAAGTGGGAAGTTTACATACGCCTTAGCCAAATACATTTAAACTCAGTTTTTCACAATACCTGACATTTAATCCTAGTAAAAAGTCAGTTAGGATCACACCTTTATTTTAAGAATGTGAAATGTCAGAATAATAGTAGAGAGAATGATTTATTTCAGCTTTTATTTCTTTCATCACATACCCTGTGGGTCAGAAGTTCACGTATACTCAATTAGTATTTAGTAGCATTGACTTTAAATTGTTTAACTTGGGTCAATCATGTTGGGTAGCCTTCCACAAGCTTCCCGCAATAAGTTGGGTGAATTTTGGCCCATTCCTCCAGTCAGAGCTGGTGTAACTGAGTCAGGTTTGTAGGACTCCTTGCTCGCACACACGTTTTCAGTTCTGCCAACAAATTTTCTATAGGATTGAGGTCAGGGCTTTGTGATGGCCGCTCCAATACCTTGACTTTGTTGTCCTTAAGCCATTTTGCCACAACTTTGGAAGTATGCTTGGGGTCATTGTCCATTTGGAAGACCCATTTGCCGTCAAACTTTAACTTCCTGACTGATGTCTTGAGATGTTGCTTCAATATATGCACATAATTATCCTGCCTCATGAAGCCATCTATTTTGTGAAGTGCACCAGTGCATCCTGCAGCAAGGCACCCCCACAATATGATGCTGCCACCCCGTGCTTCACGATTGGGATGGTGTTCTTCAGCTTGCAAGCCTCCCCCTTTTTCCTCCAAACACAACGATGGTCATTATGGCTAAACAGTTCTATTTTTGTTTCTTCAGACCAGTGGACATTTCTCCAAAAAGTATGATCTTTGTCCCCATGTGCAGTTGCTGTTTTGGAGCAGTGACTTCTTCCTTGCTGAGCGGCCTTTCAGGTTATGTCAATATAGGACTCGTTTTACTGTGGATATAGATACTTTTGTACCTATATCCTCCAGCATCTTCACAAGGTCCTTTGCTGTTGTTCTGGGATTGATTTGCACTTTTCGCACCAAAGTATGTTCACCTCTAGGAGACAGAATGCGTCTCCTTCCTGAGCGGTAGGATGGCTGCGTGGTCCCATGGTGTTTATACTTACGTACTTGTCGCGGTCATTGAAATGAGCGGCCCAAGGCACAGCGTGCGTAGAGTTCCACATATTTTAATAAATCGAAACTCACCAAACAAAAACAAACACGCACAAACAAATTGTGACGTTCTGGGCTGCTCACAGGCAGCTACACAAAAACAAGATCCCACAACTGAAGGTGGAAAAAAGGCTGCCTAAGTATGATCCCCAATCAGAGACAACGATAGACAGCTGCCTCTGATTGGGAACCATACTCGGCCAACAAAGAAATAGAAAACTAGAATGCCCTCCCAAATCACACCCTGACCTAACCAAATAGAGAGATAAAAAGTCTCTCTAAGGTCAGGGTGTGACAGTACTATTGTTTGTACAGATGAACGTGGTACCTTCAGGCGTTTGGAAATTGCTCCCAAGGATGAACCAGACTTGTGGAGGTCTACAATTTTTTTCTGAAGTCTTGTCTGATTTCTTTTGATTTTTCCATGATGTTAAGCAAAGAGGCACTGAGTATGAAGGTAGGCCTTGAAATACATCCACAGGTACACCTCCAATTGACTAAAATTATGTCAATTAGCCTATCAGAAGCTTCTAAAGCCATGACATCATTTTCTGGAATTTTCCAAGCTGTTTCAAGTAACGTCAACTTAGTGTATGTTAACTTCTGACCCCCTAGAATTGTGATACTGTGAATTATATAAATAATCTGTCTGTAAACAATTGTGCAAAAAATTACTTGTGTCATGCACACAGTAGATGCCTTAACAGAGTTGCCAAAACTATAGTTTGTTAACAAGAAATTTGTGGAGTGGTTGACAAAATAGTTTTAATGACTCCAACCTAAGGGTATGTAAACTTCCAACTTCAACTTTAAGTCTATGGCTATTGGCTCAGCGCCTGATCTGCGCCATGAGGTAAACTGAGCCCCCCATCACCCGCAAATTAATTTGTTATTTTTGCACGTTAAAAGTGTTAGAGATCGTAAAATGTCAATATTTATCTTACAAATGTGCGACGACGCAACAGTATGCCTGATCCTTAAAAGATCCTCAAAAGGTTTTACAGCTGCACCATCGAGAGCACACTGACAGGTTTATCCCGTCAGTCTCATGAGAGGGAATAGGTTTTGTTGTGCCCTTTTCACGACTGTCTTTGTGCTTGGACCATGTTAGTTTGTTGGTGATGTGGACGCCAAGGAACTTGAATCTCTCAACCTACTCCACTAGAGCCCCGTCTACCTCAGGCGAGACTTCCTGAGATATTGTGCACCAGCTGTTGTTTACATATATGCATAGGCCCCGCCCATGTCTTACCAGAGGCTGCTGTTCTATCCTGCAGATATAGTGTATAACCCGCCAGCTGTATGTTCTTAATGTCGTCGTTCATCCACGACTCGGTGAAACATAAGATATTAAAGTTTTTAATGTCCCGTTGGTTGGATATACGTGCTTTCAGTTCGTCCCATTTATTTTCCAGTGATTGAACATTAGCTAGCAGGACGGAAGGCAGAGGCAGATTAGCCACTCGTCACCTGATCCTCACAAGGCACCCTGATCGTTTTCCGCGAAATCTCAGTTTCCTTCTCCAGCGAATGACGGGGATCTGGGCCTGGTCGGGTGTTTTTTTAATATTTTATTTTAATTTTATTTTTTACCTTTATTTAACCAGGCAAGTCAGTTAAGAGCACATTCTTATTTTCAATGACGGCCTGGGAACAGTGGGTTAACTGCCTGTTCAGGGGCAGAACGACAGATTTGTACCTTGTCAGCTCGGGGGTTTGAACTCGCAACCTTCCGGTTACTAGTGCAACACTCTAACCACTAGGAGGTGTCTGTAGTATATCCCTCCCATCCGTCTCATTGAAGATAAACTCTTTGTCTAATCTGAGGTGAGTAATCGAAGTTCAAATGTCCAGAAGTTATTTTCGGTCATAAGAGACATTATGTACAAAACAAGATAAGAACAACACAAAAAAACAAACAAAATAGCATGATTGGTTAAGAGCCGATAAGAGGGCAGCATTCCCCTCCTGCGCCATAATGTGCCAACTTTAAAGTTTGGTGGACAAAGGGTAATGGTCTGCGGCTATATTTCATGGCCCTTTAGTTCCAGTGAAGGGACATTTTAAGGCTACAGCATACAATGACATTCTAGATGATTCTGTGCTTCAAACATTGTGGCAACACTTTGTGGAAGGCACTTTCCTGTTTCAGCATGACAATGCCCCCATGCACAAAGCGAGGTCCATACAGAAGTGGTTTGTTGAGATTGGTGTGGAAAAACTTGACTGGCCTGCACAGAGCCTGACCTCAACCCCATCGAACACCTTTGGAATGAATTGGAACGCCGATTGCGAGTCAGGCATAATCATCCCCAACATCAGTGCCCGACTTTACTAATGCTCTTGTGGCTGAATGGAAGTAAGTCCCCGCAGCAATGTTCCAACATCTAGTGGAAAGCCTTCCCAGAAGAATGGAGGCTGTAAGAGCAGCAAAAGGGGTTACCAACTTCATATTAATGCCCATGGTTTTGGAATGAGATGTTCGACGAGCAGGTGTCCACATACCTATGGTCATGTACTCTAGTTGTAAAATGACACATCATTGTTTGTTCCTTTCGTGCACTTGTTTTTATGCAAATTGAGGTTTGCTTTCTAGTTAATGCTGCTGGAAAGACTACTAGCTTTATGAGCTTCATCTATTGTTTGATGTGTGACCCACATATTATATGCTACAGTAAATAGCCACTGCCAATTTAGCCAACCACACCACATAGTTTTGCATCCCACTTTGACATTCATTTTGTTATATGGTTCCTGTTTTGCATAGCTTAATCACGTATGATCACGTGCTTCTACACCTGCATTGCTTGCTGTTTGGGGTTTTAGGCTGGGTTTCTGTACAGCACTTTGAGATATCAGCTGATGTACGAAGGGCTATATAAATACATTTGATTTGATTGGATTTGTATGCATATTGCTATTGATTTGTTTAATAATTGTATATTTTTATATTACAATGTATTAATATTATAGCATTAGATAACCTAATTGTGCATGTACTATCATTATTGCTTGTTATTATTTGCAATTTATTTGTCTCCCTGCAGACATACTACGTTACCTACTGGCCGGACAGTCCTAACCAAAGCTAATCAAGATAAGAATTTTAAAAATTCCAACTGAACTGTCAACAATCTAACTGAACTGTACTGTGATTCAATCCATCTGAACAACCTTACATGCAATGCACCATCATCTAAATATAAAGTTTCAGGTCATAGACATTAGCATAATGGATGAGCTGTAGATTACATTGAGCCATGGGCTGAGGTTTTGTACAAGTGCTACTGGCAACATTAGTAGTCAATGTCTGTGTTTTGTTTCCATGAATGTGAAATAAAATGCCATATTTCTTTTAAAATGTATCATTAAAATACTACATTTATTTATTATATATATATATTTTAATTTCACCTTTATTTAACCAGGTAGGCTAGTTGAGAACAAACAAACAAACAAACATACAGTCAATAATACAGTAGAAAAAGTCTATATACAGTGTGTGCAAATGAAGTAAGATAAGGGAGGTAAGGCAATAAATAGGCCATGGTGGTGAAGTAATTACAATATAGCAATTAAACACTGGAATGGTAGATGTGCAGAATATGAATGTGCAAGTAGAGATACAGGGGTACAAAGGAGCAAGATAAATAAATAAATACAGTATGGGGAAGAGGTAGTTGGATGGGCTATTTATAGATGGGCTATGTACAGGTGCAGTGATCTGTGAGCTGCTCTGACAGCTGGTGCTTAAAGCTAGTGAAGGAGATATGAGTCTCCAGCTTCAGTGATTTTTGCAGTTCGTTCCAGTCATCGGCAGCAGCAAACTGGAAGGAAAGGCAGCCAAAGGAAGAATTGGCTTTGGGGGTGACCAGTGAGATATAGCTGCTGGAGCGAGTGCTACGGGTGGGTGCTGCTTTGGTGACCAGTGAGCTGAGATAAGGCGGTGCTTCAACTATCAGAGACTTGTAGATGACCTGGAGCCAGTGAAATACCTTACAAATCTTTAAACTGTCTTACTTTATCAATATACAAATGAGAAAGACCTGTTGTTTTGTCTTGTGATAATTTGCAATGAAAATATAAAGCATTTGAGGCTTCAAAATCATGTCTTGAAGATAATAATTTTGTACTCAATAATTATTATCCTGAACAAACGTATTAATTTGTATTTTCACAGAAGTATATTTTCTCGTGTCCTTTATTCAAGCATACTTTATTCAAGTGTACATTTGAACTTTTGGAATGACCAATGAGGAGTTTATAAACACTATATAAGAGCCAGGAATATACAATAAGAGGAGGGACTCCCTTTACAGTATTAGGATTTGAAACACCATCATAGTGTTTAGGAGCTTTAGAGAGTGGAAACAACACCAAAAGAGCAGGGATCTAATAGTGTGTGAGAGTTGAGCATCTTATGCAGCATAGATACAGTGCCTTGCAAAAGTAATTATTCCCCTTGGAGTTTTTCCTATTTTGTTGCATTACAACCTGTAATTTAAATGGATTTTTATTTGGATTTCATGTAATGAACATACACAAAATAGTTCAAATTGGTGAAGTGAAATGAAAGAAATAACTTGTTTCAAAAAATGTAAAAAGATTTAAAAAGGAAAAGTGGTGTGTGCAGATGTATTCACCCCCTTTGCTATGAAGCTCCTAAATAATATCTGGTGCAATCAATTACCTTCAGAAGTCACATAATTTGTTTTTAAAAAGTCCATCTGTGCGCAATCTACCTTATCTGTCACATGATCTCAGTATATATACACCTGTTCTGAAAGGCCCCAGAATCTGCAACACCACAAAGCAAGGGGCACCATGAAGACCAAGGAGCTCTCCAAACAGGTCAGGGACAAAGTTGTGGAGAAGTACAGATCAGAGTTGGGTTATAAAAAAATATCAGAACATCCCATGGAGCACCATTAAATCCATTATAAAAAAATGGAAAGAATATAGCACCACAACAAACCTGCCAAGAGAGGGCCGCCCACCAAAACTCACGGACTAGGCAAGGAGGGCATTAATCAGAGAGGCAACAAAGAGACCAAAGATAACCCTGAAGGAGCTGCAAAGCTCCACAGCAGAGATTGGCGTATCTGTCCATAGCACCAATTAAAGCCGTACACTCCTCATAGCTGGGCTTTACGGAAGAGTGGCCAGAAAAAACTATTGCTTAAAGAAAAAAATAAGAAACATGTTTGGTGTTCACGAAAAGGCATGTGGCAGACTCCCAAAACATATGGAAGAAGGTACTCTGGTCAAATGAGACAATGAGAAAATGCTATGTCTGGCGCAAACCCAACACCTCGTATCGTCCCCAGAACATCATCCCCACAGTGAAGCATGGTGGTGACAGCATCATGCTGTGGGGATGTTTTTCATCGGCAGGGACTGGGAAACTGGTCAGAATTGAAGGAATGATGGATGAAGCTAAATACAGGGACATTTTTGAGGGAAGTGTATTTCAGTCTTTCAGAGATTTGAGACTGGAATGGAGGTTCACCTTCCAGCAGGACAATGACCATAAGCATACTGCTAAAGCAACACTTGAGTGGTTTAAGGAGAAACATTTAAATGTCTTGGAATGGCCTTGTCAAAGCACAGACCTCAATCAAATTGAGAATCTGTGGTGTAACTTAAATATTGCTGTACACCAGCGGAACCCATCCAACTTGAAGGAGCTGGAGCAGTTTTGCCTTGAAGAATGGGCAAAAATCCCAGTGGCTAGATGTGCCAAGCTTACAGAGACATACCCCAAGAGACTAGCAGCTGTAATTGCTGCAAAAGGTGGCTCTACAAAGTATTGACTTTGGGGGGGAATAGTTATGCACGCTCAAGTTTTCCGGGTTTCTGTCTTATTTCTTGTTCCTCCAGGACACCTACACCACCCGATGTCACAGGAAGGCCATAAAGATCATCAAGGACAACAACCACCCGAGCCACTGCCTGTTCATCCCGCTATCATCCAGAAGGCGAGGTCAGTACAGGTGCATCAAAGCTGGGACCGAGAGACTGAACAACAGCTTCTATCTCAAGGCCATCAGACTGTTAAAAAGCCACCACTAACATTGAGTGGCTGCTGCCAACACACTGACTCAACTCCAGCCACTTTAATAATGGGAATTGATGGGAAATGATGTGAAATATATCACTATCATATTCTTTATCCCCTTACTCTTGTGTCTATTGTCACAAGAGTAAGATCGCATATATCATCACCCTGCTGTCGGAAAAAGCCCTGGCCTGGGCTACTGCTGTGTGGGATGCCCATAGTTCCTGCTGTGCCAGCTACTCTGCCTTTGCTGAGGAATTCAAACGAGTGTTTCAAGGCCCAAGCAGTGGTCCTGACTCAGCCAAACAGCTCCTGACTCTCCACCAAGGTCGGCGCAGCGTGACGGACTACGCCATCCAGTTCCGCACGGTGGCAGCAGCTGAAAGGCCTTTGCCTTTCCGACACTATCCAAGATGAACTGGCCACTCGGGAACCACCGGACAATCTCGAGTCCCTGATCAAGTTGGCCTCACGCATTGACCAGCGTCTGAGAGAGAGAGAACTCAACCGTAGACCTCTAGCCCCTATCAGTCCCAGCTCCGAGTCCCCACCTTTATCCTCGCTGGCTCCACCGGAACCCATGCAGATTGGACGCATCTCCCAGGCTGAGAGAGACCGCCGGATGAGGGGAGCGACGCTGTCTATATTGCGGCAAACCGGGCCATTTCCGTTCCACGTGTCCCGGGCTCCAGGGAAACGCTCTGTCCCGTACAGACCGGGGGGGAACTGTAACGGGAAACATAACCTCCTCCCATCCGTCCAACTCCCGTCTGCTCATTCCAGTCACCCTTTCCTGGGACAACCACAAGCTTCACCTTCAAGCCTTGGTAGACTCTGGAGCCGCAGGTAACTTCATGGATGGTGTCTGGGCGAAGGAGAACGGCGTTCCCTCTGAACCTCTAAGTGACCCCATGAGGGTTACTACATTGGATGGAAGCCCTTTGGGATCTGGACTTGTCACTCATGTCACTACCTCCTTGCGACTTTCAGTTTCACAACACCAGGAATTGATGAACTTTCACTTGATCTCCTGTTCCGAGTTCCCTCTCGTCCTTGGATACCCCTGGCTTCACAGCCATAACCCTCACATCGACTGGTCTGTGGGCACTATCAAGCAGTGGGGTCCTACGTGCCAAGCTACTTGTATTTTCCCGAATTCCCCGAGTTCTACTCCCGAGTCTTTAGAATCCATCGACCTGACCCGAGTTCCTGAGTGTTACCATGACCTCAAACTGGTATTTAGCAAACAGAGGGCCACCATGCTACCACCCCATAGACCTTATGATTGCCCCATCGAACTGTTTCCGGGCACTTGCCCCCCCAGGGGTCGGATCTTTTCCCTATCTCCACCCGAACGAGTTGCTATGGATACCTACATCAAGGACGCTCTGGAAGCAGGCCTCATGCGTCCATCCACCTCCCCGGCGGGAGCAGGGTTTTTCTTTGTGGCCAAGAAAGACGGTGGATTACGTCCTTGCATCGACTACCAGGGACTCAATGCCATAACCGTCCGTAACCGTTACCCGCTACCCCTTATGGCCACAGCCTTCGAGCTGCTCCAGGAAGCAGTTGTTTTCACTAAGCTTGATCTGCGGAACGCATACCATCTTGTGCGGATCAGACCTGGTGACGAGTGGAAGACCGCTTTCAACACGCCTACTGGAGGTCCTGCCAATCGGTTGTTTGTCCCCAAGGCAGTGAGGACTCAGGTCCTTCTGTGGGGGCACTCCTCTCGCCTCACCTGTCACCCGGGCGTAGGTCGCACCTTGGAGTTCATCCAGCGTAAGTTCTGGTGGCCTACCATAAGAGAAGACGTTGCCACTTTCGTCAATGCCTGCCCCGTGTGCTGCCAGGGCAAATCTTCTCACCTCCGCCCGCAAGGACTCCTTCACCCTTTACCTGTTCCCCACAGACCCTGGTCCCATATCTCGTTGGACTTTATTACTGGCCTTCCTCCATCCCATGGCAATACTACTATCCTAGTCATAATTGACAGGTTTTCAAAGGCGGCCAGGTTCGTCCCTCTGACTAAGTTACCTTCTGCCAAGGAAACGGCTGAGTTGGTAATTAATCATGTGTTCCGAGTCTTCGGCATTCCTCAAGATATGGTTTCTGACAGAGGTCCCCAGTTCGCCTCTAGGTTTTGGAAGGCCTTCTGCCAACTCATGGGGGCTTCTGCCAGTCTATCTTCAGGGTACCATCCGGAGTCCAACGGCCAAACAGAGAGGATGAATCAAGAGCTGGAAACCACCCACCGATGTATGACTTGTAACAACATGTCCACATGGTCGTCCTTCATTGTTTGGGCCGAATACGCGCACAACACCTTGCGCTCCTCCTCCACTGGTATGTCCCCGCACGGGTGTCAGTTTGGCTATGCCCCTCCATTGTTCCCGGACCAGGAGGCAGAAGTCAGAGTGCCTTCAGCCTTGAAGTTCGTCAGACGCTGTCGGCTTATGTGGAGGAAGACCCGTCTTAATCTTATGCATTCCTCACAGAGGTACCAACAACAAGCCAACAGACGTCGCTGTCCCGGGCCTACCCTGCGCCCCGGCCAGAGAGTCTGGCTCTCCACAAGAGACTTACCACTACGGGTGGAGTCTCGCAAGCTGTCCCAAAAATACATTGGTCCCTTTAAGGTTGCCAGGAGAGTTAACCCAGTTTCTTATCGCCTACACTTACCCAGATCCCTTAAGATTAATCCCACGTTTCACATTTCCTTATTAAAACCTGTTGTTTTTTCTCCCCTTGTCCCGGCAGACAGACCTCCCCCTCCGCCTCGTGTCATTGGAGGCCAGCCGGCTTATACCGTCCATCGGATACTGGATTCCCGTCGGGTGCAGCGGTCCTGGCAGTATCTGGTGGACTGGGAAGGCTACGGTCCCGAGGAGCGCTCCTGGGTTCCTGCCAAAGACATACTGGACCCTGACCTCATTCGTCAGTTCAGGGCCCTCCACCCTGAGAGAGCTGGTAGGAACGTCAGGAGCCGTTCCTAGGGGGGGGGGGGTTCTGTCAGGATTTGGCCAGGGTTGTTCCGGTTTTTGGTCACTAGATGCCCCCATTGTGCCTTTTGTTTTCCCTTGATCCCCATTATTATTTGCACCTGTGCCTCGTTTCACCTAATTGTATTTAAACCCTTTGTTTTCCTCAGTTCTTTGCTCTGTGTTTGTATGTTAGCACCCAGCCCTAGTACTCTGTGAACTCTTGTTGATCCCGGTGGACTCTCTTGTGGAATTCTGTTTTTTGTTCTTGTTTGTTTGTTTTTGAGTATCTTTTGAGGCTTTTTGTGCTTTACCTTCCACCTTGTGGATTTACCTTTTTTTGTCTTGGAGGATTACCTTTGTTCTTGTGGAATTCCTTTTGAGGTTGTGGATTTACATGTTTTCCTGAAGAACTTCACTTTTTACTTAATTAAATACACCGTCTCAAGTACTGCTGTGTCTGCCTCATCTTCTGGGTTCTGCTGACTATTCGTGGCTCAGTTGGTTAAGTGACTGTTTCTCACTCCGGAGACCCGTGTTTGTAACCGGGTCCTGACATCTATAAGATAGTAGTTTTGGAATTGTTAGCTAAATTACTTGTTGGTTATTACTGCATTGTCGGAACTAGAAGCACAAGCATTTCGCTACACTCACACTAACATCTGCTAACCATGTGTATGTAAACAAATAAAATTTGATTTGATTTGTTTAACAATAAAACATATTTTGCATCTTCAAAGTGGTGGGCATGTTGTGTAAATCAAATGATACAACCCCCCCAAAATCCATTTTAATTCCAGGTTGTAAGGCAACAAAATAGGACAAATGCCAAGGGAGTTGAATACTTTCGCAAACCACTGTACCTCTCAGTTTAACCGTATTCTTTATCTAAACAACAGGTTGAAGTGATAGCAGTGTGACCCTCGTGGGAAGGTGTTGTATTACAGCATGAGAAAACCCCGAATTGAGGTTGTTGAGCATCAGTGTGTTCATTGTGAGCTGTTTCTCTATCTCTCTTTCTCCCCCACCTCTCTGTCTTTATCGTTCTTCAGCGCTTCTCAAATCAAATTGTACTCATCACATGCTTTGTAAACAACAGGTGTAGACTAAAAGTGAAATGTTCACTCCCAAGGTGAAGAATGCAGGAAGTATTTTCGCTGTGTGTGAGAGTACCACGTGTGCATATGTGGATGTGTCAATGTGGATGTGACAGTATTATTTTGTGAGATGCACTGTTGTGTTATGTTTTTGGGAAGCGCACTATAATAGCCAACACCTAGACATTATTTGTGATCATAGGCTGGAGAGGTGATGGACTATGGATGAGGTTGTCTCTGAGCTATGAATCACAAAGTCCAAATGAATCTGAATCCATCCTTCCCTGTAGGCTGAAGGGAGTGGAGGTGTTTGAGGATTATCTGGGATTAGGAATAGGGTATGGATGAAAGACTCTACTCACATCAGCCCTGTTCTTGCAGCTCTGTTTCACCATAGTTTAGCCAGTACATAGTGATCTAGTTAGATTTAGTCAGGTTTAGTCTCTCTCTGAGTGGGCTAGATGTCGGATGCTCTACTCTCCAATCCCTGACAACAGAATAGATGTGTTACAGTGAGTGAAAACAAACATAAACACGCTGTTGGTCTGGTTTCTTTAGCCAATTGTTTTAGATAAGAGCATATTACCATTCTGTAGGTAATGTACTCTGTTACAGTGCTGTGATGGCCAATGCATTGACTCATGTACAGAAATCCATATTGGTTATAGTGGCATTTGTTTTATAGGGCACTGTTCTTTATCAGATCAGAGGGCAGTTGGTGGTCCTCAGGCTGAAGCAAGTCTAGCTATGTGCAGTATATAAAACACATCTGTACCCTGCAGCAGAGATGTGCTTAATCTGTGTCTTTGATTTTTAAAAGCTACGATGCCTGCTTTCTACCTCCCCCCACTTGATCCATTCAGGATACATGCTGGCTCTGTTGCTCTGTAAAATCCCTCCCTAACAGAGTGTGTGTTTCAGTCTATCCTAATACACCTGTTATTACAATTCATAACAACTCTTTATTGTGTGTTTACATGTGCACATGTGTGTGTGTGTGTGTGTGTGTGTGTGTGTGTGTGTGTGTGTGTGTGTGTGTGTGTGTGTGTGTGTGTGTGTGTGTGTGTGTGTGTGTGTGTGTGTGTGTGTGTGTGTGTGTGTGTGTGTGTGTGTGTGTGTGTGTGTGTGTGTGTGTGTGTGTGTGTGTGTGTGTGTGTGTGTGTGTGTGTGTGTGTGTGTGTGTAGAGGAGGCCGATATCTGGATGCTGGACGGTGATGATGCCATCTCCCAGACCCAGGACTCCCTGAACCGTGTCTCCCGTCCCAATCACCTGGACTTCCTCAGGATCACGCCCCCAGAGGATGACATCATCGGAGATACCCCCTACTACCCTCAACTGGAGTGCACGGTGAGAGCTGCTGCACCCACACATTTAGCTAACAGCAATAGGTCATACTTAGGGTTATGCGACCTAACCAGGAAAGAACTGGCCAAGGTGTAACTAGGCCCTAGAGTTTTTCCTGGTCAGGTGGGTCACATGGTCAGGAACACCTCTGGCTCTAATTGATACTGTATCAAGGTTACTACACAATAGCATTAGTCATCCTCCATTACGTATCCGCATTCTGAGCAGTGTAGCATGACAGTGCTGTTCCCGCAGGGCTCCAGGCCAGCGAGTACTCCAATCTACTGAAGCGCTAAACCACCTGATCATGATTACTGCCAGTTGCGTTAACATTAAGAGATCTGGGATGTGGTGCTGTGGTCCTTGGTGGTTCAGAGCCCAGGACTGACTCTAGCTACTGTACTAACCCCTTAGGTGCAGTGTGTCTCTAGGTGTTTTCACTACTGAAGCCAATCATCCATCCAAACATCAGCCATTTGTTAGTGGCTGTTAGGTTAGTGTCAGATGATGTTGATGTAATATAGCTACAGATTCACCTGCCTCATCTAAAGCCTATTCTCATAGTAAGTTGCTGTAGACTCCCGACCGCTAAAAGTCAATTTTTGGACTATATGTGTGAAATGCTTGATAATGTATTTGATATCAACAGATACCTAAGTATATTTTCTGAGTGACCTAAATATTGACTGATTGTCATCAAGCTGTCCACTCAAAAAGAATCTTCAAGCTGTAAACGATTCCTGCAATGAATTGTGAATAATGATGAGTGAGAAAGTTATAGACATCCAAATATCATACCCACAAGACATACTCACCTCTCACCATTACAATAACAGGGGAGGATAGCATTTTGGAGGGGGGGTATAATATTTGTGAATCTGCAACTTTCTCACTCATCATTATTCAAGATTCATTCAGGACTCTCCGTAATCATTGTAGCATCCACATTAATGTAGAAGTGTTTACAAACATATACTATTTTATTTACAATAAAAGTGACTCCAAATTACACAATACATTATTTACCATTAATTTCTATTGGGCACAAAATGATCTAAAACACAACCAAAACAAACAGCAAATGGATCGAACAAGTTTGTAGAGTCACAAGCTTGATGTAATCTTTGCGTGCTAGGAATATGGGATCAAATACTAAACTTTTTACTACTTTAATACACTTATACACTACTGTTCAAAAGTTTGGGGTCACTTAGAAATGTCCTTATTTTTGAAAGAAAACGTCTTATGAAAGAAGAAAACGTCTTAATGTAGCAGGGCTTGCAAACTATTACAGCACAGCTGCGAGCTGCCCAGTGACACGAGCCTACCAGGTGAGCTAAATCACTTCTAAGCTCGCTTCGAGGCAAGCAACACTGAGGCATGCATGAGAGCATCAGCTGTTCCGGATGACTGTGTGATCAAGCTCCCTGTAGCCGACGTGAGTAAGACCTTTAAACAGGTCAACATACACAAGGCTGCGGAGCCAGATGGATTACCAGGATGTATGCTCCGGGCATGTGCTGACCAACTGGCTGGTGTCTTCACTGACATTTTCAACATGTCCCTGATTGAGTCTGTAATACCAACATGTTTCAAGCAGACCACCATAGTCCCTGTGCCCAAGTACACAAAGTCAACCTGCCTAAATGACTACAGACCCGTAGCACTCACGTCCATAGACATGAAGTGCTTTGAAAGGTTGGTAATGGCTCACATCAACACCATTATCCCAGAAACCATAGACCCACTCCAATTTGCATACCGCCTAAACATATCCACAGATGATGTAATCTCTATTGCACTCCACACTGCACTTTCCCACCTGGACAAATGTGTGAGAATGCCCTTTCCCACCTGGGAACACTTATGTGAGAATGCTATTCATTGACTAGAGCTCAGCATTCAACACCATAATACCCTCAAAGCTCATCAATAAGCTAAGGATCCTGGGACTGAACAACTCCCTCCGCAACTGGATCCTGGACTTCCTGATGGGCCGCCCCCAGGTGGTGAGGGTAGGTAGCAACACATCTGCCACGCTGATCCTCAACACTGGAGCTCCACAGGGGTGCATGCTCAGTCCCCTCCTGTATTCCTTGTTCACCCACGACTGCATGGCCAGGCACGACTCCAACACCATCATTAAGTTTGCAGACGACACAACAGTGGTAGGCCTGATCACAGACAACGACGAGACAGCCTATAGGGAGGAGGTCAGAGACCTGGCTGTGTGGTGCCAGAATAACAACCTATCCCTCAACGTAACCAAGACTAAGGAGATGATTGTGGACTCCAGGAAAAGGAGGACTGAGCACGCCCCCATTCTCACCGACGGGGCTATAGTGGAGCAGGTTGAGAGCTTCAAGTTCTTCGGTGTCCACATCAACAACAAACTAGATTGGTCCAAACACACCAAGACAGTCGTGAAGAGGGCACAACAAAGCCTATTCCCCCTCGTGAAACTAAAAATATTTGGCATGAGTCCTGAGATCCTCAAAAAGTTCTACAGCTGCAACATCGAGAGCATCCTGACGGGTTGCACCACTGCCTGGTACGGCAATTGCTCGGCCTCTGACCGCAAGGCACCACAGAGGGTAATGCGTATGGCCCAGTACATCACTGGGGCTAAGCTGCCTGCCACCTTCCGGAGACACCTGAAACCCCACCTCTTTAAGGAATACCTAGGATAGGTTAAGTAATCCCTCTCACCCCACCCCCCCCTAAGTTTTAGATGCACTATTGTTAAGTGACTGTCCCACTGGATGTCATAAGGTGAATGCACCAATTTGTAAGTCGCTCTGGATAAGAGCGTCTGCTAAATGACTTAAATGTAAATGTAATCCAGGCCCTCTACACCAGGCGGTGTCAGAGGAAAGCCCTAAAACTGTCAATGACCCCAGCCCCCCAGGTCATAGACTGTTCTCTCTACTACCGCATGGCAAGCGGTACCGGAGTGCTACCCGGACTATTTGCATTGTGTGTGTGTGTGTCCCCCAAACCCTCTGTTTCTGCTGCTGCTACCCTCTGTTTATCATACATGCATAGTCACTTTAACTATACATTCATGTACATACTACCTCAATTGAGCCGACCAACAAGTACTCCCGCACATTGTCTAACCAGGCTATCTGCATTGTGTCCCAACACCCGCCAACCCCTCTTTTACGCTACTGTTACTCTCTGTTCATCATATATGCATAGTCACTTTAACCATATCTACATGTACATACTACCTCAAACAGTCTGACTAACCGGTGTCTGTATGTAGCCTCGCTACTGTTATAGCTTCGCTACTGTATATAGCCTGTCTTTTTACTGTTGTTTTATTTATTTACTTACTTATTGTTCACCTAACTTACTTATTGTTCACCTTTTTTGCACTATTGGTTAGAGCCTGTAAGTAAGTATTTCACTGTAAGGTGTTGTATTCGGCGCATGTGACAAATACATTTGATTTGATTTAGTTGAGTATCTGGGTTCGATTACAGGCTCAAAATGGCCAGAAACTCGTCAGCCTGTTCTTGTTCTGAGAAATGAAGGCTATTCCATGCGAGAAATTGCCAAGAAACTGAAGATCTCATACAATGCTGTATGAGAACAGCGCAAACTGTCTCTAACCAGAATAGAAAGAGGAGTGGAAGGCCCCGGTGCACAACTGAGCAAGAGGACAAGTACATTGGAGTGTCTCGTTTGAGAAACATACGTCTCACAAGTGCTCAACTGGCAGCTTTATTAAATAGTACCCGCAAAACATTAGTCTCAACGTGAACAGTGAAGAGGTGTCTCCAGGATGCTGGCCTTCTAGGCAGAGTTGCAAAGAAAAAGCCATATCTCAGACTGGTCAATATAAAAAAAAGATTAAGATTGGCAAAAGAACACACACTGGACAGAGGAACTCTGCCTAGGAGGCCAGCATCCCGGAGTTGCCTCTTCACTGTTGACGTTGAGACTGGTGTTTCAGGGTACTATTTAATGAAGCTGCCAGTGAAGGACTTGTGAGGCGTCTGTTTCTCAAAGGCCTGATAAAGGTGGGATGCTTCCTTCTGGAAGCTCACTCAGAGTGACCATTGGGTTCTTTGTCACCTCCCTGACCAATGCCCTTCTCCCCCGATTGCTCAGATTGGCCACGGCCAGCTTTAGGAAGAGTTTTGGTGGTTCCAAACTTCTTCCATTTTAAAATGATGGAGGCCACTGTGTTCTTGGGGACCTTCAATGCAGCAGAAATGTTTTGGTACCCTTCATCAGACCTGTGCCTCAACACAATCCTGTCTCGGAGCTCTAAGGACAATTCGTAAGACCTCATGGCTTGGTTTTTGCTCTGACATCCACTGTCAACTGTGGGACCTTATATAGACAGATGTATGCCTTTCCAAATCTTGTCCAATCAATAGAATTGGTTGTAGAAACATCTCAAGGATGATCAATGGAAACAAGATGCACCGGAGCTCAATTTTGAGTCTCATAGCAAAGGGTTTGTATACTTATGTAAATAAGGTATTTCTGTTTTTGTTTTTTTATACATTTGCAAGAATTTCTAAAACCTATTTTCGATTTGTCATTATGGGGTATTGCGTGTAGATTGATGAGGGAAAAAATGATTTAATCAATTTTAGAATAAGTCTGTAATATATATTTTTTTGAAAAAGTCAAGGGGTCTGAGTACTTTCCAAATGAACTGTAAATTGTAACAACTTAACAATTCCTGTGTCTGTCTGTCAAGATTCCATCATGCCATTTGACTAGATTTGAAGGGTAGATTATTGTGTGGTTTGGGTGTGGCTGTGTGTCAGTTAGAGTGACATAGCATAGTTTAATCAAAAGGCACTCCCTGATCTTTGTTGTAGCATATCATAACAAAAGTAACCTGTCTCTTGTTTTACCTCTAGACTAGTGGTAGACTGTCTCAACATGAAGATGCCCACATACTCATGTGTGGTGTGGCCTACACTGGCATTGTAGTCATGGCATCCATTGGGGTGACTTGTTTTGCAAGTCACTTGTTACTTGATTGATATACTGCTTTTCAACCATTGTACAGTAGTTGTGGTTAGGGCTGGGAATTGCCAGCGACCTCATGATGCGATATTTTCATGAAACTCCTGATACGATATGAATTATGATTCTCACGATTCTATATGTATTGTGATTCGATACTGTCCTAAAAACAGTAGTTGTAGTCAGTGGGAGATTTAAAGAAGAACCTCCTTACTGTCACTGTTACGCAGCTCCTCTCAGCCCTTCAAGACAGGGTAAGTTGTGCTGAGGCCTGGCTATGCGGCGAGCTGATGGATTTACACTTAGTAAATTAAACACCAATTCTTTTGATTTGATGACATAATGGGCCTCACTCCAGGCTTGACAGCCCCTGACTGACTATCTGTGGATTTGTTTTAAACCCCAGAAGATCAGAAATAATGTTTTAAGTACAATAATAGTATTTTCTAATACATTATAAATATGATTATCTAATATATTATTAATGTTTACAGAGCTTTGTTTTTAATGGCATGTTTTTGTCTTTGAACACAAACTGCATGCCTGGTTTGGTATGGGGCTCTAAATCACATTGACAACCATTGGTAATTCTTAATATTCCTATGTCTGAAGGAATACATTGAGCAGTGAACATTGGCCGCTAACTATGGCCTTAGTAGGGCTTTGAGCACCCTCTGAAAGTTAAATGACCAAGCAACCCTAATTTCACCAAGTACTTTTCAGGCCTCTGTGCTCTGTTTTGTACTAAAATCTGTCAAGTGGTAGTGCACATTGTGTTCAAATAAAAGTTTCTTGGTGCTCGATAGATTGTTGAACCCATCGTACCTCTTTGAAGCAGCAGGTTTTGTAGACTATACATATTGTAGTGTTGCTTGTCTGTGTACACTCAATATACACTCACTGTACTAGAAAACTTGTGTGATGATATGTATGTTTGCAGTTTATGATTTAGTGTCAAGACTAATCTTATCTAACGATATTCACACTCTGAGATGAGGGAATCAATACCTATTTTCCTCTCACCAAACTGTAGCAGCATTAGCCACTTGACGTTAGCGGAGCTACTGACGGCACAAGATTGCAGTGTTGGTCAGGGCTGGTCAGGGCTGGGCAGCAGCAGCAGACTGACTAATCACTACAGCTTAAGCCCTATGCTGTAATAGTACAGAGAGCAAAGAGCAGAGTAACACAGGGCTGGATCTCCCCTGCGGTCCACCTGACCATCAGGAGATTAGCTAGCTAACTAGCTAGCAGCCCCACTCTTACACTTCACTCAGAGAGCACAGCGCTAATCAACAGAGAGCTCCAGCTACCCATGGTTGCCATTTTGCGGAAGTAAGAAGCAGTAACCGGACACCTGTGCTGCCTGCTGCCACAGTTCCCTCCCAGTCAGGGCGGGGGGAGGCGGGGCCAGACTGGATAGACCAGTGTGCCGCATTCTTTTCCAACCTGGAGGCTTTTCTCAGGAACACAGAGATCTTCTGTACACATATACACACAGGAAGAGAGGGGAAAGAACCATGCCAGGAGAGAAACTCGGACAGTAGCTCTGACTCAGGTCTCTGTATCTACACATATAGTAGGAGAGGAGTATTGGAACCTTCCGGGCCAAATTCAAATAACTTGTTCCGTTGTTTTCCTGAGAAAGTGATAATTTGTTTCTCCTGGATTCCCAGGGAGATTATTCCGGGACATGCTTCCTGCCTCTGAACAGTTTGACTTGACCGGGCACGTCATTGGAAATCTGCTCTACAAAACTGGAAGTTCTGGAACTCTGGAAAATGTAGAGTAGAGGCTGTTTGTGATTGAAGAAAGTTGTCTATTCACAGCATAGCAAGGTTTTGTGTTGCCTACCGGGATTACAGGATAGCAGGGGTTATAGCTAGAGCCCTCCTGGAGAGGGTAAGAAGAGCTAGGGGATTTGTCCTCACAAAGGCCTTTTGTTCATTGGAACCAGTAGAAGTGGACACAGTTTGGCAGGTTAGACAGCTGGAGGTGTAGAGATGATCCTTTAGTGACACTGAATGGACAGACTGTACTGGGGTAGCCTTTCTACCTGGCTGGCTGACGACATTTTAGTCATTTGGTAGACACTATTATCCAGAGCCACTTACAGGAGAAATTAGGGTTAAATACCTTGCTCAAGGGGCAAATCAACAGATTTTTCACCAAGTTGGCTCAGGGAATCGAACCAACCTTTTGGTTACTGGCCCGACGCTCTTAACGCTAGGCTACCTGCCGACCCAGAGTTCACTGCCCGAAGTACATGCTACAGTGCATTTAAGGGCTCTGTGAAAATGGACAGTGTAAGTAATAGGTCTGAGGTTCAGGGGAAGCAGCAATCCAATTTGTTCCGCAATAAGATATCCACTATGTTTACACGTGGGGAAATGACTGAGCCTCAGAGGCTAGCGGGGGAGACTGCGGTGCTGACGGCATTCAGGACCCTGTCTGATGAAGAGAACGATCTCACAGGGGTCAGTGATCAAAGTACCCTGGATGTTATCAGTGACGTGAGGGGTATGAGTGTGGTACTTCATAAAAGAGAGGACAGGATTGAATCATGGAAGAATGAGTCCAGTAGCTTTGTGACCTCTCCTAACGCCGGCCAGGTGTCTGTTTCCACGGCCGACCCAGGTCTGGTCCAGGTTACAATGGTGGAGATCTGTAGCGACACAGAGATGGAAGATGAGGAGGGGATCAGCAGCCTCAGCCAATCGGACAAGCCTGACGCCCCTGGAATGTCCTTCCCACCTGATGTTGACCAGTGGACAGTGGCAGTGTTCGATGACAACAAGGGTCAGCTGCCACCCGTTGGCCCAGTGAGAGGTGCCATTGAGACAGACTTAAAGCTGCCTGTGTTTAAGCCACATAGTCTTGTGGAGGGATCCCTCAAAGACACCTCTGTTCTGTATTCTGCGAGGTTTATGGGCATATCAAACAGTGGGACAGACCTTGGACTGCTCTCCTCTGTCTCCAAAACACAAGTGCCTGGAGACGGCTGCAGCACCGACCTCTACACTGATCCCAGGCCTGTGGACGTGGGTGTGGATGCAGCCGCCATGGGTGCCAAGGGGTCCAGCTATCATCACCACAAAGTAGCCAAAGGCTTCAGCACCAGCCAGGAGGTATTGGGCCTTACTGACATGTGTGCTGGAGACAAATCTGCAGTGGCTTCACTTCTTAACTTGTCTCTCACCTCTGAACCCCAGACATCAGAGGAAGCAGCAGACGACACTGCCTTGCAGTCAGGACAGCCAGAGGGCCAAGATTCTGGACAGAGGAAGGAGATTTTTGGTGAAAACACTGGAACTGAGGAGCATAAAGATCATGTCCACTGCCTGGACTCCCCCTCCACCCTTTCTGAGTCAAAGCCACCTGAAGCAGCAGAGACATCTTCTCCTAGCCTGGAGAAGCAGCCTGACACTGAAGTGAGAAAAGGTATTTTAAGGACTGGTCTGGCCATGTCGCGTGTTCCTGGAGAGTCCCCAACTGACAGCCAGCCAAGTGCCACTCCTGTCTCTGTCTCACCCAGGGGCCAAGGCGACATGACTGTCAAAAGGAGGTCCGACACAGACTCACCCTCTGCCTCCCCCTCCAGTGCCACAGTCTCCTCCCATGCCCCCTCCTTCCAGCTGCCTGCCCTGTTCAGTGGACTGCGGGTTCTGAGGAAAGGGGCTGTGGGGGAGGAGAGGGAGACAGTGTCTGAGATCAAACAGAGAGACGCTGACCTGGCCCTTCTGAGCCTGAAGAAGACCGTCAACAAAGCCAATAACTTCCCTGAGCAGATCACCTCCAGTAGCCGCACCCCCAAGAAACGTCCTGAGCCCAAACATGTGGCTGAGACCAAGAGTAATCTCCTGGGGCAGCTCAGCCAGCTGCTCAACCTTGACGGGACCAAGGCCGAGGACAAGCCGGACCCACTGCTAGAGCTCAGAGACAGGGAGCCTGAGAGAGGGGAGGAGGGGGCGACAGACAAGGGTCCAGAGCTGATCCCCACCACCCCACCAGCAGACAACAGGAAAGCCTCAGACACAACATTAAACACTTTTAAGAGTCTCTTCAGCTCCAAACCTGCTAAAAGGGATACAGCGGATCCTGTGGATTTAGAGGCTGTCAAGAAAAAAAATAAAAGTGAGAAGGACCTGCTGAAATCCATCTTTGAGAGAACCTCCAAGTCTCCCAGCAGTGAGCAAAAAGGTCCAGCGGAGTCTAAAGTATGTACTGTTTGTGTCGAACTCAAAGGTTTATTCCTTCTGTACCTTGTTTGCTTGTTCTCAGATCATCAAGGTTTTGAAATGTAGGAATGTAGAGACATTTGAAGTGTATGTTGTGTTTTGTTGTGACCTGCAAGGCAGGCAGGACAGACAGGACAGTAAGGGTATTAGTTTTGGTCATGATCTTGATTTGAGATGTTCTCATGTCTTATCACATGTTGACCTTCCAGTCAGATTGCAGATACTCTTATCCTGGGCACCAACTGTTCTGTAAGTCTGTATGTTCTGTGTTAATTGAGTAATGATCTGCTGTCTTTCCTCCCAGTCTGAGGTCACCTCCCCTACAGACAGTGAGGACCGGACCCCCGGGCGGCTCCAGGCCATCTGGCCCCCGCCCAAGCCCAAGGATGAGGAGGAGAAGGTGGGGCTCAGGTACACCGAGGCGGGTAAGGACCTGCGCCATCCTGGAGCTCTCCACTTACTCAACACTGCGTGTAAAGTATCATGCAATGAATGTACTGTTAAGAAATGCATGTATGCTGTTGTCTGCCTTAACTAATTCTCACAAGACAAGATAGTCTTAACAACAATAAACTGAGTGCCTCCACCCTGGTTTATCCAGGGCAGACGCTCTCCTTACAGAATCAGTCTATTTAGTCTAATTGAGAGGTGACACAAACATGTAGTGCAGCCCTGCTGGTATCTACAGAGCCAGCTAATCACAGTGACAGAGTGTAAGATAACCCTTAAATCCATTTAAAGCAGGAACGCACTGAAACCTTCCCTCCACAGTAATGCTGCTGTCTGTTGAGACGTCTGGTAGAATCACACAGTATAGTGGAGCTTTGGGAGGTAGTTTGGGGATAGGCTGGGGGTGGGCAGCCTGCCATTCTCTCAGCCTGTCTCTCTTTGAAGAAGAATACTCACACAAATAGGGTAAAGGCACAGAGGACTCTAAATAGGCTGATCTAATAACATTACAGGGAGAAGTTCATTTAACTTAATGTGTTGGTTGCAGAAGACCTGCTGTACTGGAGCAGAGCTATGTGGCAGCTATATCAGGCCATCTCATGGAGTTTGGAAGGTTGAGGAAAACATGTTTACGTGTGTGTGTGTGTGTGTGTGTGTGTGTGTGTGTGTGTGTGTGTGTGTGTGTGTGTGTGTGTGTGTGTGTGTGTGTGTGTGTGTGTGTGTGTGTGTGTGTGTGTGTGTGTGTGTGTGTGTGTGTGTGTGTGTGTGTGTGTGTGTGTGTGTGTGTGTGTGTGTGTGTGTGTGTGTGTGCACATCCATATACTGTAGGCACGTACCCACACACACACACACCATTACCATTAACTCTTGTGCTTTCACTCTCTGAATTTTAGCCTTGAAACAGCATTGTTGGTTTGTAGAAATTGCTTGTGTAACCCTAATTATTTTACTTAACTATCTATTGTTTACCCCTAAGGGCCTGATGATACATAGTTACCATCAAGTTATTTTCTATAGTTGAATCATTCCAAGTAGCAGTAACACAAACTTCAGGGGCACAACAGGTTACATCTTCACTTATCTGTCACACATCATCTCTCATGTGAATTCCTCCTCACGTGCTGGTGAGTCTGGGAAGGGTATTTTCAGAAGTCCCAACATAACATATATATTGCAATGTCATAATAAAAGTCTCAGATACACATGACATGTTTCTGATTATATACTGAACAAAAATATAAACGCAACGTTAAACAAATTCAAAGATTTTACTGAGTTACAGTTCATATAAGGAAATCGGTCATTTGAAATAAATTCATTAAACCCTAATTTATGGATTTCACATAACTGGGAATACAGATATCTTTATTTATTTTTTAAGTAGGAGTGTGGATCAGAAAACTAGTCAGTATCTAGTGTGACCACCATTTTCCTCATGCAGCACGAGACATTTCCTTCTCATAGAGTTCAGAGCATGCCTAACATGCTCAATGGATGACATGTCTAGTGAGTATGCAGGCCATGGAAAAACTGGGACATTTTCATCTTCCAGGAATTCTGTACAGATCTTTGTGACATTGGGTCATGCATTATGATGCTGAAACATGAGGGAATGACAGCAGATGAATGGCACAACAATGGGCCTCAGGATCTCGTCACGATATCTCTGTGCATTCAAATTGCCATCGATAAAATGCAATTGTGTTCATTGTCTGTAGCTTCTGCCTGCCCATACCATAACCCCTCCGCCACCATGGGGCACTCTGTTCACAACATTGACATCAGTAAACCGCTCGCCAACACAAAGCCATGCACACTGTCTGCCGTCTACCCGGTACAGTTGAAACCGGGATTCATCCATAATGAGCACACTTCTCCAGCGTGCCAGTGGTCTTCGAAGGCGAGCATTTGCCCACTGAAGTCAGTTACGAAACCATGGTGAGGACGACAAGCACGCAGATGAGCGTCCCTGAGACGCTTGCTGACAGTTTGTGCAGAAACTCTTCGTTTGTGCAATCCCACAGTTTCATCAACTGTCCGGGTGGCTGGTCTCAGACGATCGTGCAGGCGAAGAAGCCGGATGTGGACGTCCTGGGCTGGTGTTGGCCTGCGCTTGTAAGGCCGGTTGGACGTACTGCCAAATTCTCTAAAGCGACGTTGGTAGAGAAATGAAGATTACATTCTCTGGCAACGGCTCCGGTGGACATTCCTGCAAGTCAGCATTCCAATTTTGCACACTCCCTCAAAACTTCAGACATCTGTGGCATTGTGTTGTGTGACAAAACTGCACATTTTAGAGTGGGCCTTTATTGTCCCCAGCGGAAGGTGCACCTGTGTAATGATCATGTTGTTTAATCATCTTCTTGATATGCCACACCTGTCTGGTGGATGGATTACCTGGGCAAGGAGACATGCTCACTAACAGTGATGTAAACACATTTCTTTTCTTTTTTTTTACTAAATAATATTTTTGTGAGTATGGAACATTTCTGGGATCTTTTCTTTCAGCTCATGAAACATGGGACCAACACTTTACATGTTGCATTTATAAATATTCTTCAGTATAAAATATATATTTCTTATTCTAAAACCATGGCTACACTTACATACTTTAAAACACCAAACAACCATACTGTGATATCCCATCTACAACAGATTGCTTAGTGCAAATAGCTTTATTGCTGAGTGTGCTAACTTGTTCATACTGCCAGAATCTCTTTATATAGCTCACTGCACAATTAGATGGAAAAAAAAACTATTTTGATGTGGTTGTCGAAGACATTCTTATTCTCACATACACTGAGTGTACAAAACATTCAAATATTATAAATTGAAGTGCCTTTGAAAGTTTTATGGCAGTAGGTGCCAGGCGCACCGGTTTGTGTCAAGAACTGCAACTCTGCTGGGTTTTTCACACTCAACTGTCTCCCATGTGTATCAAGAATGGTCCACCACCCAAAGGACATTCAGTCAACTTGACACAACTGTGGGAAGCACTCGGGTCAACATGGGCCAGCATCCCTGTGGAACGCTTTCGACATCTTGTAAAGTCCATGCCCTGACGAACTGCGGCTGTTCTGAGGGCAAAAGGAGGGTTGCAACTCAATATTAGGAAGGTGTTCTTAATGTTTTTCACTCTCAGTGTATGTTGGCCTTATAAACTATATATTACTATAGTTTACTGTGGGATAACGAGGCAACATAAATAAAGCAGTCTTTGAAAATTCAATATCTTTCACGGTACCAGCAAGGACATTAAAAACAGGTTGGTTTAGTTTCCTAAATAGGCGCTTTTACTGGCATAGCTGTAAGTGATCCACCCTACAGTAACTGTTGTCAGATGTTACTGTTGTCTTAAAAAATAGATTAATGTCCTTTATTGTTCTTCAAGTGGTCCGTCGAGACAAAGGCATGTCTCTTTTGTCTCTCAACATCAGCCTAGTGTAATATGGAAGAGGAGAGGATGATTTTTTACTGCCATATTAGTTACCCCTGCAATGATAGGTTCATCTTGTGTGCATGTCACTATTTTACTGGTTAATGTACGATCACAGAGTAAATGATCTCATGAATGGCCAGTAAATTTGATGACTTTTGAAAGTGTCATCTCTGTCAGGCATTAAAATAATCCTTCAAACTAGCGAGACATTTGAGATGGTCTTACGCTGTTGAATTGTATTTGTGTAGAAATATGTATTACATTATGGTGTCCTACAGTGTCTGTGCTCTTTTCCCTCACAGAGCACCAGGCTGCCCTGTTACAGCTGAAGAGAGAATGCAAAGAGGAGGTGGAGAAAGTACATGTAAGTTCATCTCCTTGTGCGAAGCAGTTCACTACATATAGTTCCTACTGGTTTCAGCGCTGGGGTTTGTTTGACCGATCAGCTCTCCCCTTCAGAGAGAGAGAGAGAGAGAGAGAGAGAGAGAGAGAGAGAGAGAGAGAGAGAGAGAGAGAGAGAGAGAGAGAGAGAGAGAGAGAGAGAGAGAGAGAGAGAGAGAGAGAGAGAGAGAGAGAGAGAGAGAGAGAGAGAGAGAGAGAGAGAGAGAGAGAGAGAGAGAGAGAGAGAGAGAGAGAGAGAGAGAGAGAGAGAGAGAGAGAGAGAGAGAGAGAGAGAGAGAGAGAGAGAGAGAGAGAGAGAGAGAGAGAGAGAGAGAGAGAGAGAGAGAGAGAGAGAGAGAGAGAGAAGTCTGCAACTGTAGTCACCTCACCATGTGGTCCTTCTGTAGCTCAGTTGGTAGAGCATGGCGCTTGTAACGCCAGGGTAGTGGGTTCGATCCCCGGGACCACCCATACGTAGAATGTATGCACACATGACTGTAAGTCGCTTTGGATAAAAACGTCTGCTAAAAATGGCATATATATATTATATGTCCTCCTGGAATGTAATAACAAAGTGACTTATAGTGAACCCAGGAAACTGCAGTTTTCTTCAGAGACACTAGATGTCACCAATCAACCACAGAAGCGAAGCCAACCTGTGTCTTTAGTGAGTGGACTTTCCACGCTGGACGTCTGAGCTTGTCCCATAGTGTGGTTAACACTTCTCTTCATCACCATAGAACACTTACAGCCTTTAGTGTCTATCTAAATGTTATTGGCCTCACCTGTTGGGCTTATTCAAAACTCTATGTCAAAGTGGGTCTGGTGTCATCTTTTGACTCCTTCAAATGGTCATTTTAACTAAAGCATCTGAGTAATTGACACACCTCTGTGGTATAACACTGTTGTCAGTCCCAAGGTTTTGTCAGCACAGAAATGGTCAAATGTGTTTGACTCTGTTGGAATGATAGTGCTCACCTCCAGTAGGACAGACCACATTCACATTTGATATGCGGTCAGCATTGATTCTGGAAGCTGTGATGTCCTCATATGAAATAAGATCGCCATTTACAACCTGGATGCTGGATGCACACAGATATCTCATTTACTGAACTGTCTCTCTCCAACTGGAAATGTCTCCGTTACCCTAGGAATTTACTAGATTCCACTGAAGCACTATAATGCATTGTTTGTTCAACTGAGCCACCGGTGCCAAGGAGGTGCAACTGACAACAGTATTTCAAATAGTTTCTCACAGGTCTCAGTGGAGTAGTCAAATGTTTTCTCTGTCTTCCAAGATCAGCCTGAGATGAATAAGAATGCATGTCAAAACATGCCAGATGATAGAGCAAACTATTGACCTTATTTATGGAACAATTTTTTTGAAGATCAAGCTTATTGGAGCAAAGTGTCTGGAAAGTGTGTCTTAAAATTACTATTATTACAGCAGTGCTGATTCTGCAGATATAGGTTTCTCTGTCTTCCTCTGTGTGTTACCCTGTCATTTGTCCCTGATCCCTTGCATTAGGCCATGATATTGACACTCCTAAATATGTAGTTAAACCATGAGAAAGGATAGAAACGTGCCTAACACATTTTCCCAGCTGACCACATGCTAACATGGAACATGTGTCGGATACAAAGCAAAATATTTTCCTTTACACTTTTCCTCAAGTTTGTCTGGATTGTGTTGATGTTTGAAACGTCTATCAACATCAAGCTTATTAGCTCTTCATTATGTTGTCAGTCATTGTACTTTTCGGTTGGCGATGAAAGATTGGAATGAAAATGAGTGGGCATTATGTTAGAAATGACTACATTTCATCTCATGAAGGTCATGATGAACATTTTGAGTCACCCAGGGGTCTTTGTGGAGCCCCACAGTATGTGTTTGTGTTTCATATGGCTGAGTGGGATGTTTCTGATTTATCTCTGTGCTCCTGCTCCACACAGGCAGACTTTGAGCTACAGATCTTCCAGGTGCGAGGGGAGCATGCTGTCGCCATGTCCCATCTGGACGGAGTCATCTGCATGATGCAGACAGACCGTCAACAGGCCTTCAGCCTGGGCCACGAGAGGGGTGAGCTCCGTGAGGCCTGCGTGTCCACCGAGGACGACCTGCCTCCCAAAACATTTCGGAATGTCTGCATCCAGACAGACAGGGAGACCTTCCTCAGGACGCCCGAGGGTGAGGCCAGTCGGCCCAGTCTCGGCCCCAGTCAGAACGTGCCTAAGAAACTCAACCTGAGTCTGCATGGAGGAGCCTCAGGAATCCCCGGCCTACCTCCCCCGCCCCCTCCCCCTCCCCCCCCCCCCCCCCCCCCTTCCTCCCCTCCCTGGCCAATCAGGACCGCCTCCACCTCCTCCTCCTCCACCTCCCCCGTTACCTGGCAACATGGGGCCACCGCCTCCACCCCCCTCCCAGGTTTTGGTCCCCCACCTCCCCCTTCCCCTCCTCCGGGGTTACCTGGAGCTGGTCCTCCCCTTCCTCCCCCTCCACCT
Source organism: Oncorhynchus gorbuscha (assembly GCF_021184085.1). Classification (NCBI taxonomy): domain Eukaryota; kingdom Metazoa; phylum Chordata; class Actinopteri; order Salmoniformes; family Salmonidae; genus Oncorhynchus; species Oncorhynchus gorbuscha. The sequence continues at coordinate 22,680,376 of NC_060189.1, read as the reverse complement.
GGGTGTGCCCCACCCCCTCCTCCTGGGGGTGGATTATTTGGGTTTGGGTTCGGCCAGGCAGCAGAGAAGGCCCCAAGGAAACCTGCGTTGGAACCTGCTACTCCCATGAAGCCTCTATACTGGACGAGGATACAGATCCAAGACAATAAGTATGTACTACTTCTATAGCCCATTCATAAGCTTTATTATCATCCTTGTCTCCCCAGTGTGTCACTGCCATCCGGTACAGAGACACTGTCATTCAGTAATGCATCAGGCTGGGTTGACCTCCCCTGCACCAGTACTCTGGATGAGTACAGGTGCCCCAGTGAGATGTAGTGGATTATTCAGCTAATTTCCAGTGGCTGTGGTTTGTACTGCTGAATACCAGGCTCCCAGCTTTATGGCCTTGTATTTCTATGGCTGGATTAGTAAAGGAAGTTGACTTGTGGTTCACACTCTCTGGTCCTGGCCAATGGTGGAGGGTTGAGTGGGCCACAGGGGTTTCATGTCTGCTATAAAGTTTACAGGAGAACAGAATTAAACAGGACTCTTAACTGTAACAAGTTTTTGGGCTAATGGACATTATGAGGGGAAATACAGTACACTTTGAAATAAGGCCAGGTCAACGAACAAATGTGAAGATATACACAATTTGACTGTGTACACAGAGCAGGCTTTATGAGGCACCTGTAATAGGAAGAAATAGTTAACACTAGTGTTTCCCCTAGGATTTCCTTCAGCAAATTTATCAGGGGATTATTGGAGTCTTCCTGCAGTGTGGGGGGTACATCTTCTACATGCATATAGGGGATTGGCATACATGATATACAATGCATTCGGAAATTATTCAGACCCCTTAACTTTTTCCACATTTTGTTAGGTTATAACTTTATTCTAAAATGGATGAAGTAAATAAAATAAAAAAACTCAGCAATCTACACACAATGCCCATGATGACAAAGCGAAAACAGGTTTTTAGAAATGTTGACAAATTTATTACAAATAAAAAACAGAAATAACTTATTTACATAAGTATTCAGACCCTTTGCTATGAGACTCAAAATTGAGCTCAGGTGCATTCTGTTTCCATTGATCATCCTTGAGATGTTTCTACAACTTGATTGGAGTCCATCTGTGGTAAATTCAATTGATTGGACATGATTTGGAAAGGCACCTGTCAATATAAGGTCCTACAGTTGACAGTGCATGTCAGTGCAGAAGCCACTAAAGGCACAATACAACCAGCTTGGAATTTGCCAAAAGGCGAAAGATACTCTGGTCTGATGAAAACAAGATTGAACTCTTTGGCCTGAATGCCAAGCTTCACGTCTGGATGAAACCAGGCACAATCCCTACGGTGAAGCATGGTGGTGGCACCATCATGCTGTGGGGATGTTCTCCGTGGCAGGCACGGGGAGACTAGGCAGGATCGAGGCGAAGAGTAACGGAGATAAGTCCAGAGCAATCCTCTTTGAAAAACTGCTCCAGAGCCCTCAGGACCTCAGACTGGGGTGAATAGTTCACCTTCCAACAGGACAACGACCCTAAGCACACAGCCAAGACAATGCAGGGGTGACTTCGGGACAAGTCTCTGAATGTCGTTGAGTGGCCCAGCCAGAGCCCAGACTTGAACCCGATCGAACATCTCTGGAGAGACCTGACATCTAACTTGACAGAGCTTGAGAGGATCTGCAGAGAAGAATAGGAGAAACTCACCAAATACAGGTGTGCCAAGCTTGTAACGTCATACCCAAGAAGAATCCATTATGTAATCTACTGTCAAAGGCGCTTCAACGAAGTACTGAGTAAAAGGTCTGAATACTTATGTAAATGTGATATTTCAGTTTTGTATTTTTTTTATTTTTATAAATTAGCAAAAATTTATAAAAACCTGTTTTTGCATTGTCATTATGTGGTATTGTGTGTAGATTGATGAGGAGAAAAAACAATTTAATTAATTTTAGAATAAGGCTGTCACGTAAAAAAATGTGGAAAAAGTCAAGGGGTCTGAATACTTTCCGAATGCACTATATATGGGAATTGCATACATGCCATATAGGGGAATTGCATACATGACATATAGGGGGTTGAATACATTAAATATAGGGGAATTGAATACATGACATATAGGGGATTTAATACATGACATATAGGGGATTGAATACATGACTTATAGGGGATTGAATACATGACATATAGGGGATTGAATACATGACTTATAGGGGATTGAATACATGACATATAGGGGATTGAATACATGACATATAGGGGATTGAATACATGACATATAGGGGATTGAATACATGACATATAGGGGATTGAATACATGACATATAGGGGATTGAATACATGACATATAGGGGATTGAATACATGACTTATAGGGGATTGAATACATGACATATAGGGGATTGAATACATGACATATAGGGGATTGAATACATGACATATAGGGGATTGAATACATGACATATAGGGGATTGAATACATGACATATAGGGGATTTAATACATGACATATAGGGGATTGAATACATGACATATAGGGGATTGAATACATGACATATAGGGGATTGAATACATGACATATAGGGGATTGAATACATGACATATAGGGGATTGAATACATGACATATAGGGATTGAATACATGACATATAGGGGATTGAATACATGACATATAGGGGATTGAATACATGACATATAGGGGATTGAATACATGACATATAGGGGATTTAATACATGACATATAGGGGATTGAATACATGACATATAGGGGATTGAATACATGACATATAGGGGATTGAATACATGACATATAGGGGATTGAATACATGACATATAGGGGATTGAATACATGACATATAGGGGATTGAATACATGACATATAGGGGATTTAATACATGACATATAGGGGATTGAATACATGACATATAGGGGATTGAATACATGACATATAGGGGATTGAATACATGACTTATAGGGGATTGAATACATGACATATAGGGGATTGAATACATGACATATAGGGGATTGAATACATGACATATAGGGGATTGAATACATGACTTATAGGGGATTGAATACATGACATATAGGGGATTGAATACATGACTTATAGGGGAAATGCATAAATGACATATAGGGGATTGAATACATGACATATAGGGGATTGAATACATGACTTATAGGGGAAATGCATAAATGACAATACAGGCATGATCCGGTCATTTATCATTTACATTTACATTTTCTGACATTGTTTCCTCCACTGCAGCGTGCTGGAGTCAGAGCCCATTGCATGGAGTTATTTGAGTTGGTCCCTGTGAAGGCAGTATGAAATGAAAGGGTGGATTTTCAGGAGTAACATTATGTTCTTGGTTAAAGCTTATTCTGGGCTGTCCCAGACAGTTACTTTCACCACCGCTGTGGGAAGCCAATAGCAAATAGGACCCAATTGGACTCACTTCACCCTAATTGAGTCTCTGGCTATGTGGTTGATTGCTGTGGTATTTCAGCCATGACTAGCTTGCCAACTTTTTGGAATGTTTGTTGAGTTCACTTTGTCTCCACAGTTGTAAAATGTCTCCTCTCGGGTGGAACAACCTGGGCCTGCCAAACCCTGACCTCATGACATGACTAGAGAGAACCCAAACACATTTAAGGCATATCTACTGTATATACAGTATGGATACAGTGCTTTAACCTACCAAAAGCCAAAAGCAGTGTAAAAAGTGTCAAACAGTAGGCCTATTACATTTTACAAAGGGATCCTTTATAGAAAGTTGCTAAATCATGCAACAATACACAGTAGTATCAGTAGATTAGCTCTACTTTGAAAGTTAACATGACCTGTTATACACGGAGTATACAAAACATTAAAAACACCTGCTCTTTCCATGACATACTGACCAGGTGAATCCAGGTGAAAGCTATGATCCCTTATTCATGTCACTTATTAAATCCACTTCAATCAGTATAGATGAAGGAGACAGGTTAAAGAAGGGTTTTTAAGCCTTGACAAAATTGAGACATTTTTATTTATTTTACCTTTATGTAATGAGGCAAGTCAGTTAATAAAAATTATTATTTTCTATAAAGGATCCCTTTGATGTCCTAGGAACAGTGGGTTAACTACTTTTCAGGGGCAGAACGACAGATTTGTACCTTGTCAGTTCGGAGATTTGAACTTGCAACCTTCCGGTTACTAGTCCAACGCTCTAACCACTAGGCTACCCTGCCACCCATGGATTGTGTATGTGTGCCATTCAGAGGATGAATGGGCAAGACAAAAGATGTAAGTGCATTTGAACAGGGTACGGTTGTAGGTGCCAGGCGCACCGGTTTGTGTCAAGACCTGCAACGCTGCTGGATTTTTCATGCTCAACCGTTTCCGGTGGATATCAAGAATGGTCCATCACCCAAAGGACATCCAGCCGACTTGACACAACTGTGGGAAGCATTGGAGTCAACATGGGCCAGCATCCCTGTGGAACACTTTCAACACCTTGTAGAATCCATGCCTCGACAAATTGAGACTGTTCTGAGGGCAAAAAGAGGGGTGCATCTCAATATTAGGAAGGTGTTCTTAATGTTTGGTATACTCAGTGTACATACAGTAACTCTGCTCACGTGGGTGGGTCCTGATGAAACTGTCTCAATAAACCTGCTGCCTGTGAAGCTGCCTGACCTGGGCTATAAACAGGCTGAGTTATTGCTGACTTCATCTTCCTCTCCCTGCATTATCAGAGACTAGGAGGCTGGATCACGTATCATGCCGAGTCTAAGGCTACCGCACTGTCTGACCCAAGGGGTAGTTGTCTTCTGTGAGTTAAAAGAGGAATGGAAAGTAATGGTAGCAGAGCAGGGCTGAACTCTGGAAGACTCCTGTGCAGAGACATCTTCAGACTCCCTCTCTGTTTGCTTTCAGCGTTACCCAGCAACAGAGGAAACAGAATACCTCCTATCTTCCTGGTAGTTTATTTGAAATGCTCCTTTAGTGCTGAAATCTCACATCTCAAACTCAGGGACACTTAACTCACGTGATTTTCAGAAGCCTCAGTCATAAATGTCACTTTATTAAAAAGTGGAAATGCATTCTTCAAATTCTCACTCCAGCAAACGTCTGCTATAAATCAAAAGATGGAAGTAAACACTGGACAGCCCGAGTAAACATCAAATAAACTGCTTCATATCTGTTTATCTCTGTCACAGGACAATTTGTACTGAGCAGTCCACTAGCTATTCTACTTCTCCCAAGAAGTCACCTCTGTAACGCACTCTTCTTTCATCACAGTAACACTGTCACTAAAGAGGGTTTTATGTTGAATTGGGGTGCTCCTCAGCATATAGAAGGGTATCTCTCCCCCAGCCCCAGACTAAAAGCCTGTCTCTTGTTTCCAGTAATAATACACTATGGGGTTCTCTGGAGGAGCCAGACATCGTAGACACCAAGGAGTTTGAGGACCTGTTCTCCAAGGCCACTCTGCAGCCAAAGAAGAAGCCCCTCTCAGACACCTTTGAGAAGAAGGCCAAGACTAAGAAGGTTGGTTTAACTCATACATTCTCTTCTCTCTGCTATTATATTGTGTTGGCTCCTACTGTTTTTCCTCTCTCAGGAGGAGCGTCTTAAATATCTTGTGCTTGGAAAGTGATGAGTGCTATTGGACTTTCCATGCAGGGACCCATATGCTGTAACTCTAAAGCTGTTTTCAGTATCGACGACACACTATATTTTGCATGGCACGTTGTAATTCCCAGACACCTGTCTTCTCGAAAGAAAATGCTTTGTCATCGTAATGGTGTTTAATTGCTACCACACGGGGGCGTTAGTGGCACATTTCAATTCATATTTCCTTTACTCGAGTTTCCTCATCAATATTAGGAATGATTGAGATTAGGTAGTCAGAAAGAAAATATTGACATAAACACATTTTTGAGGACATTATTACTGTTACTCCAGTAAGAGCAGCTGCTAAATGAGTACAATGGTGTCAGCAGATTATCCCATATTCTCCGACCCTAGACCACTTACCTCTGGAACATTCCATTAGGAGCTCTGCTGAATTAGCCCAACTAAGGATCCCAGCCTTACATGGAGTCTAATCTAGAAAGAACACAAAGTGTGCAAGGAGTAAACTGCTCCCCTCCCTTTTCTCCTCTTACTCCCAACTGTCCAATTCCTGGTGATTGGTGTAGCCAGCTCTTGCGCTAGGTCAAAGCAAGCTATCAGGTGGCAGTGAGTTCAGTTCTCTTCTCCTCTCTCTGGCTCTGTGAATGGAAGCAGAGCTGAGTAGAATCCACCTTTCGACGACCTTCTGCTTACACTTCACAATCAGCTGCAGACTAAACTGTCCTATGCCATGGCTTGGAATGTTCTTTGGATTGTACTTTCAACTAAGTCTGATAGTTATTTTCCTACTGAACCTGGTCATAGTTATCGTTTGAGAGAAATTATAGAACATGCACAATTACTAATGTTTTCCTGGGCTGATGCAGCTTGGTCAGATATCAATGTGAGCTACGAAGCTGACTTAGGGGCCAGCCAGTCCTGCAGGCAGGGTCAGTGAGACAGAAGATAGTTGGCAGGACTGATCAACCCAGCTAACAACAAACTTCCCACAACTTTAGAGAGCATTCCCTTAAGGGTCTCATTAGGTCATTAACTATCGTTTTCATAAGAATGTTCCTGTGATGTGCAAGGAATGTTTGCAAGAGACCATTCCCTTAATGTCAAATAGAACTTACCCAGAATGTGGTTACCATGCTCTCAGAACTAAGATATGAATGTTATAGACACAATTCATGCAACGTGGCAAAAGCATTCATGTGTCCAGTTTTCTGTGGGTTAGGAGACTATTCCATTAATGTCCTACCACACATACATTACCAATCAAAAGTTTGGGCACATCTACTCATTCAAGGGTTTTTCATTATTTTAACTATTTTCTACATTGTAGAATAATAGTGAAGACATCAAAACTATGAAATAGCACATATGGAATCATGTAGTAACCAAAAAAGTATTAAACAAATATATTTTAGATTTGAGATTCTTCAAAGTTGCCTTGATGACATTCTCTCAACCAGCTTCATGAGGTAGTCACCTGGAATGCATTTCAATTAACAGGTGTGCCTTGTTAAAAGTTCATTTGTGGAATTTTTTCCTTATTATTGCGTTTGAGCCAATCGGCTGTGTTGTGACAAGGTAGGGGTGGTATACAGAAGATAGCCCTATTTGGTAAAAGACCCAAGTCCATATTATGGCAAGAACAGCTCAAACAAGCTAAGAGAAATGACAGTCCATCATTACTTTAAGACATCAGTCAATCCGGAAAATTTCAAGAACTTTGAAAGTTTCTTCAAGTGCAGTTACAAAAACCGTTAAGCTCTATGATGAAACTGTCCCTCGCGATGACCTCCACAGGAATGGAAGACCCAGAGTTACCTCTTCTGTAGAGGATAAGTTCATTAGAGTTATTTATTTATTTAGCTCCTTTGCACCCCAGTATTTCTACTGTCAAATCTACCATTCCAGTGTTTTAATTGCTATATTGTATTTACTTCGCCATCATGGCCTATTTATTGCCTTTACCTCCCTTATCTATATATATTATATATATACTTATTTTTCTACTGTATTATTGACTGTGTTTGTTTTACTCCATGTGTTGTTGTATGTGTCGAACTGCTTTGCTTTATGTTGGCCAGGCAGCAGTTGTAAATGAGAACTTGTTCTCAACTTGCCTACCTGGTTAAATAAAGGTGAAATAAAACATTTAAAAAAAGAGTTAACTGCACCTCAGATTACCGCCCAAATAAATGCTTCACAGAGTTCAATTAACAGACACATCAACATCAACTGTTCAGAGGAGACTGCGTGAATCAGGCCTTCATGGTCGAATTGCTGCAAAGAAACCACTACTAAAAGACACCAATAATAAAAAGAGACTTGCTTGGGGCAAGAAACACAAGCAATGGACATTAGACCGGTGGAAATCTGTCCTTTGGTCTGAATAGTCCAAATTTGAGATTTTTGTTTCCAACCGTGTGTCTTTGTGAGATGCAGAGTAGGTGAACAGATGATCACAGCATGTGTGATTCCCACCTTGAAGCATGGAGGAGGAGGTGTGATGGTGTGGGGGAGCTTTGCTGGTGACACTGTCAGTGATTTATTTAGAATTCAAGGCACACTTAACCATCATGGCTACCACAACATTCTGCATCGATATGCCATGCGATCTGGTTTGTGCTTAGTGGGACTATCATTTGTTTTTCAACAGGACAATGACCCAAAAACACACGTTCAGGATGTGTATAGTAAAAATAAAGAAAAACCCTTGAATGAGTAGGTGTGTCCAAACTTTTGACTGGTACTGTACACAGAACATGGTTGCCATGTTCTCAGAATGTAATATATTAGTGTTCTAGACACATTTCATGGGAACATTGCAAGAACATTCATGTGTCCAGTTTTCTGAGGGTTAGGAGAATATTCCACCAACGTCCCAACAGACATACGCCAAAACATGCTAAAAAGGTTTTCAGAAGGTTTTTGCTATCATAGATCGAATGTTCCCCTAACAATCGGAAAACAGGACACTCAAACATTAGGGGAACATTACGATAATGTTCTCTTCCTAGAATTGATAGCTGTGAAGTGCCTTGCTCAAAGGTACAATTACAGATGTTTCACCTAGTTGGCTCATGGATTTGAACCAGCGACCTTTGGTTCACTGGCCCAACGCTCTTAATCGCTAACTTAAGCCACCTTGGAGTCTCTCTGTGGCTATCTGAGTTGGATCAAATGTTTGTGGGTTCAGAGTGACCAGACTGGATGGATACACCCATACTGAGGCCTCTACAGTGGACTGGAGCCTTGACAGATTGATGACAATGTGTATGGATTGGGAAGGGGACAGTCTGGGCTAGTGGCCGATTTTTAACTGCTTGGACGCCACATTCAGTGCCATGGGGTTAGTGGGAATGCTGACACACACGGCTGCAGGAGTGCAGAGTTGCAGCATTGGACTTGACAACAACATGGGGCCTGAGCATTGGCCTGAGCTGTGTGGGCACAAATGCACATACCCACTAGAAATGGGAATACTTTTCTTGGTAGTTCTTATTTGAGATAGTAGATACAGTATGTGGTATAGATATCCGTGAGCAGTGAGCTGTACTAGGGGCCGTACTATACCAGGCCAGAGACAGCAGCCTGTGTTCAGCTATGATTACTTGGAGACACTACCACAACTGTGGAAAGGGTTGGCTACAGCCCCTTGGCACTCAAACACATTTAGAAGGGTCAGCTAAACAAAAGTAACTTGTTTACTGCTTCATCTTTTATCCCTAAAAGTTTATCTTCCAACGTTCAAACTCTCTGAATCATCGTCTGTTGATAGGTTCCCAGAAGTACTGGCTCTGACTAGACAAAGGAGGGGGGAGAGGGGGATGGAGAATGGGGAAGAGAGGAGAGTGGAAAGGTGGAGGAGATGAGGATGGAGAGGGGGGAGGGAAGGGAAGGAAAGGAAGGGAAGGGAAGGGAAGGGAAGGGAGAGGGGGTCTGGAATGAGGGGAGCTGGAGAGAGGTGGTGGGGGGAGCAGACTGTCATCCAGCTAGCTAACAGACAGAGCCAGACTGGGCCTGTGGAGACATGGGGTCAATCAAGAGCGCTGTCTTGCCTTACTCTGCAATATCTTACCCCGAGGAGATTTGACAAGCCAATAGTCCTGTCCTGGCCTCGCCACCACACCGATACGGTTCTACACGACACAGAGACAAGTAATTCAATCTCCGCCCTGTAGTCGTCTCCATCAACTTTATGAAGAGCAGCTACACTCTGCACACATGATGGTTTTCACTGCACTAAGCATGTTCGCCGTAGGGCACACAGTGGTGTGTGTGATGACAGAACACCTATACATGCCTGACGCACTTGTAACTTGTTCAGAAAGTATTGCCAGATCAGATAACACCTGTGGGCCTCATCGGGGGTGTGATGGGATGGGGGGGGGGGGTGGAATGTGTATGTGCATTATGGAGATTAGCCATTCTTCTCCCATCCCTCCTAATGCACAACTCTACATACAAGACCCTAAGTGGAAGTTGGGGCGGTAAGGGAATGGTAGAGGGGTGAGTCTGTACATGGAAGTGCTAATCTGTATCATGTGTCCAATACAACTGAAAGCTGCTGTTTTCTCTGGAGGCCTTTTTCTTTCCCGCCACTGATTATCATATCAAAGCAGCAGAGATGACATGCAGAGGAATGAGCTCTCTGTCAGCCTCCACAGTCCATGGCCGCCCAGGACACACCAGACCAGACTGGGGGTAATTGTAGCCATGTGGCTCCACTCGGCTCCACAGTGGGGCTGGAGGAGATGACACCTGTAGGGGCATTTGAAGTGGAAAGGAGAGGATGCGCGTGTCGCTGCATATTGGGTGTGAGGATAATGAGCTACAGGATCCGGGTGCTGCGCTGCGTTAAGGAGATGAGGAAACCCTGACAGTGCCCCACTCCCAACCACTGCCCCCCAGCCCTGCGTAAACACCAGTAATACAGCCTGCGTATACACCAGTAATACAGCCTGGGTATACACCAGTAATACAGCCTGGGTATACACCAGTAAAACAGCCTGGGTATACACCAGTAATACAGCCTGCGTAAACACCAGTAATACAGCCTGCGTAAACACCAGTAATACAGCCTGCGTATACACCAGTAATACAGCCTGCATATACACCAGTAATACAGCCTGCGTAAACACCAGTAATACAGCCTGCGTATACACCAGTAATACAGCCTGCGTAAACACCAGTAATACAGCCTGCGTAAACACCAGTAATACAGCCTGTGTAAACACCAGTAATACAGCCTGCGTAAACACCAGTAATACAGCCTGCGTATACACCAGTAATACAGCCTGGGTATACACCAGTAATACAGCCTGCGTATACACCAGTAATACAGCCTGGGTATACACCAGTAATACAGCCTGCGTAAACACCAGTAATACAGCCTGCGTATACACTAGTAATACAGCCTGCGTATACACCAGTAATACAGCCTGCGTATACACCAGTAATACAGCCTGCGTAAACACCAGTAATACAGCCTGCGTATACACCAGTAATACAGCCTGCATATACACCAGTAATACAGCCTGCATATACACCAGTAATACAGCCTGCGTATACACCAGTAATACAGCCTGCGTAAACACCAGTAATACAGCCTGCATATACACCAGTAATACAGCCTGCGTATACACCAGTAATACAGCCTGCGTAAACATTGCCCAGCAATTCCCACCACCCATGGATCTCTGTAAAACAAATAGTGGCATTAATTTGTTCAGACCCTACATCTTTAGGGATGACATAATCGTTCACACTGGGGTTTATTAAAGTCATATTTTGAGTGTTGAGTGGGAGAGTGGTTGTAAGATTTGCAGAACGTTGTGTGGGGATGTTGAGCATTCAGTGGAAGGTGTTATTGATGTGTTCTCTTGATCCATTTATTATTGTAACGTATCTCCAGGGTGGGTGAACTCTGACAGTGTTGGCTCCCAGGCACCTGTCTAGCTGCCTGCCCCCTCAGCCATGGCTGTGTAAACTATCAGCTCTCTGATGAACCTGGTGCCCTCTCCCCAACACCAGCCACCTGCTACTCCTCAAAGCACTCCCTCTTCCTTTTGTTATTTTAATCTTCATTTCAGTGTCAAACCAATGTCTCCTCTATATTTCAAGTGTTTTTTTGGTCTGCTGGAAGGACTTCGCCTTGACTTGGACTGGTGGGTAGTTCTCCCAGTGTCCACTGGATGTAGCTGTTATATTCATCATGGGTTTCTAACCGAGCTCTCAGCATCAGCATCATAACGTTCCTTCCTTGCGTGTCTGAGAGTGAGCATCCAGGTTTGTTCCTCCAGATCAGTTGTAATTTCTCAGTAAGTCAACTAGACAGGCTAATTGGTGCTTCTGGGGCCACAGCGAGTGGCCAGGGTTCCTGGGAAGCTTTCAGTGTGGCCCGACCAGTGCAGTTCATTAAAGGTGTTGGGAAGGCCTCTCACTCTGCCTGCTTCCCCTCTCATGTCCCCATACAGGGTGATCCTCAGTGATAATGGTAATGACATGGAAGCAGTATGCTTCTGTAATGCAATACTCACTTCTAAGGCTTCTGCTCCTTGGTTCCCACTGGATGGCCCGGTAGCTGAGATGCAGTAATAACGGCCAGTGCTTCCTAATGAAGAAGGCTGAGACATTAAGTTGTAGAGCGGGGCTTTACCTTGCCAAAACTGTTTCTAGCTTAATGGGTAATTCAGTAATAAGTCATTGTGACCATGTGTAGGCACAAATAAAAATCCTGTGAATTTATAGTTTGTTATAAAAAACCTATTCTTCTAGACTTAAAAGATGTCCTTTTATGGTTTCATTTTTTACTTTTTTACTTTTCTGTGGCTTTATGTTTCCGACTATATCATGTACTTTTAACGGGGGTACTTTTTCTCTATACTCTGTGCTCTGTGTTTTTAGTGATGTCATTCGATAAGTCCTGCTGTCTGTGGCGTGTGGGTTTCTATCCTCACTGTCTCTCAGCCTGTTATCATGGACCGTGAAGGATTATGACACTGTGTAGATTGGTGTGGCTTTAGGGTCAATCCAGACGCTCCACAGAGATGTTAGAATGACTCTTCTCTAGAGCACTCCTTCTCTCCCCTCCCAGAGTCAATCTATCTTCAAGTGGTCTTGCTCTGGGATGTTACTAACTGATATTTTCTTCTGGCCTCTCTGGGAAAAAGACTGTGGATGATGTTAACCTGTGTCCCTGTTTCATCTGAATATATCATATTAAATCATAGTCTAGTATTCTAGTCAAATAAATCTTATTACTTGAATTTAAGATTAACTGTTGGTCTGCATCTTATCAACTGTATAAACTGTGCCTCTTCAGTCACGTGGTAATGGTGATCAAATAGAGGATGTGTAATCCAATGGAATTCTCACTCTTCGATGTAATCAATGTGATTAAAATATGATATTCATGTCTTTTCTGCAGATTATCAAGCTGCTGGATGGGAAACGTTCCCAAGCAGTGGGCATCCTCATCTCAAGTCTTCACCTTGAAATGAAGGACATTCAGAAAGGTGAGAGCAAACAAATAGGAACTCCTTAACTGTGTTAAAACCACGCTGTTTGGTGCATTATTACTGAAGGATATTGTCTATAGTACTGACAACCTGTCATTTCCTCTCTGCCCAACAGTAATTTTTTCAATTAAATAGTGATAAACTTCAGTTACAATCCTATTTTCACCTGATTAGAAAATGAAATGCCATAAAAATGATGAAAGTAGTTATTTTAGAAAGAAGAAATGTTGAAGCCCGTTGCAAATTGTTTCCTGCTTCTTGACAGACGCTAATGTGTGAATAGTTCCACTTTTATAGATGAAGTTGTGTTTCATGTCAAATGTGGAAGATTTCCATGTTTTCCAGACTAGTGCCCCCAGTTTCCCAGACTAGTGCCCCCAGTTTCCCAGACTAGTGCCACCAGTTTCCAAAACTAGTGCCCCCAGTTTCCCAGACTAGTGCCCCCAGTTTCCCAGACTAGTGCCCCCAGTTTTCCAGACTATTGTCCCCAGTTTCCCAGACTAGTGCCCCCAGTTTTCCAGACTAGTGCCCCCAGTTTCCCAGACTAGTGCCCCCAGTTTCCCAGACTAGTGCCCCCAGTTTCCCCAGTTTCCCAGACTAGTGCCCCCAGTTTCCCAGACTAGTGCCCCCAGTTTCCCAGACTAGTGCCCCCAGTTTCCCAGACTAGTGCCCCCAGTTTCCCAGACTAGTGCCCCCAGTTTCCCAGACTAGTAGCCCCCGGTTTCCCAGACTAGTGCCCCCAGTTTCCCAGACTAGTGCCCCCAGTTTCCTAGACTAGTGCCCCCAGTTTCCCAGACTAGTGCCCCCAGTTTCCCAGACTAGTGCCCCCAGTTTCCCAGACTAGTGCCCCCAGTTTCCCCAGTTTCCCAGACTAGTGCCCCCAGTTTCCCAGACTAGTGCCCCCAGTTTCCCAGACTAGTGCCCCCAGTTTCCCAGACTAGTACATAATGTTGTGAGTGAACAGCATTGGAATGAAATTAGCCATTTTTGCAATTCTGTCTCCCCAGATTAAATCGTTCATGCACTGGTCAAAATCACATCTATATTTTCCTTCTTGCACTAAAGAGGAGTGGAGTATTTGGTTGTGTATGTGTATTTGACTGCACATGTTTACGTATGTGAATGGGGCGGGAATGTCTGAGGCAGCGCTTAGGCGTGCATGGTTTAGGGCCGTTGGTGACAGCCAACTGGGTTGATACTGGGATTGGGACTGAGACTGGGACTGGGAGTGGAGCGCCTGGCAGTCTGAGCATGCGGCCAGCCTGGCAGATTTGTTTATTGTTGCCAGTGACGGTTTCCACCGCCTAATGGGAGCGACACCCTGCTAATGACTTGAGTGTGTATAAACCCACCTTCGCAGTCAGCAGACACAGCACCGCCACATAAAAACGCTTGCCCAATGCAAACCAAACAACACATTGGGCCAAGCTGCCGTTTTTGGTTGTGATAATTTTTCTCTCTCCTTCTCCCTCTGTCAGTGTCGAGGTAAAGAACCCCCAATAAAAGAGCCTGCTCTCTCCCAGCGTGAGCCTGCTTCCTACAGCCTTAATGGGAGGTGTAGGTGAAATGGACCATTTGAATCTGACAATGCAGCAGAGCAGCTTAACAAGCAGTTCTAAGGGCCCTGGTCCCTGGTCCCTGGTCCCTGGTCCCTGGTCCCTGGTCCCTGGTCCCTGGTCCCTGGTCCCTGGTCCCTGGTCCCTGGTCCCTGGTCCCTGGCCTCGCCTGCTTGCCTGCCCTTTGTTGGCAAAT